>NW_026521704.1:0-498495 GCF_021234435.1 Artibeus jamaicensis
ATCCTCGACCCCTCACAGGCCTCTTGGGCTCCAACAGTCACTTACTCGAGAGGTGAAATTCTCAGTGTGTTTTCCAGTATGCTTATTATGTCATTTGCTGTGTTTCAATATTTGAGCCCTCTGGGACTTATTTTGTGTGTATGACTTGCGTGGTCGGAATTTCTGACTTAAGTTTCCACGGAATGCAGTGTAGTCTTGACTACATCCTCACTGGCTATGCAACTTTTGCTGAAAGTAGCTTTGGTGAGAGAGGGCACGGATGGGCCTAGAGGAAAGTTGGGGATCCCGACCACAGTCTGGTGGAACAAAGACACTTTGTCAGGCTGCAGGAGGGCCACGTCCGCCCTAAAAACCGGCCCGGGCTCGGAGATCCCAGCCCCTGCAGAGCGGGTCCCTCACCAGCCTCTGGAAAACTAGCCATAGAAAACTGCAAGTCCCGCTGCAGGCTGAGTGACAGACCCTCGGGAGAAACAGAGCAGCCAATCCCCGAGGGGTGGGGCGGGACTTCCGCCGAACCCAAGGGGCCCCGCCTCCTTCCCCGCCCTTTCAGCTTCTTCTGACCGCTCATTGGTGGGCAGGGCTCGGGATCGCAGCACTGATTGGCGGGTTGCTCCCACAGGCTACCCAGGTAAGAATCTCGCCCCAGGCACTCGCAGCCCAGGAGCTTGGAGAGGACGCAGGTCCGAGGTGGGCAGCGCGACAGAGGCCCCGGGAGACTGACCGGTAAGCGGGGAGCCCTGCCACGTGGAGCCCTTAGCCCGAGACCTTCAAAGTCCAGCCTGAGAGACCCCAGATGCCCTCATCCTAGGGTCCCCAATCCCTGCAGCATCGAGGGGCCCGCGTCCGCCAACCCGGGGGACCCACATCTCCTGACCCCCCCAAAGCCTAGACCCCAAACAGCCCGAAAACCCCAGTTCCCCTCGGCTCGGGGCCCCCAACCTGCAGCTCGCCCGGAAAGACCGAATCTCCTCAAACTCAGAGACGCTAAACGCCGTCGTCCTGGAAACCGACTCAGTGGTGGGACCCGGAAGCCCCTCCATGAGACGCCCCAAATCTTCTCAGCCGCAGGGTCTGACCCTCCCCCCAGACCTCAGTGTCCTCAGACGGGAAGATCGGGTCTCAGGGACCCCAAGCCTGTCAGCCTGAGAGACGGGGGTCTGCCGGGGACGCGCCTGCGTCTCGTGCGGGCTTCTCCCGACCCCCGGGTGCACCTCCGGGCCCTTCCCCGGGAAAAGCGCGTTTCCTGCGCCGCCACAGTCCCGGGGGCCTGTGGAGTCCGTGCAGTGGCGGCGCCTGGAGGGAAGGGCGGGAACAAAGGCCCCGCCCCCGCGGCTCGGCCAGTCCAGGCCCTCGGTCCCCGTCTCTGGGCGCCCCGCGAACGGGGAGAGAGGCCGGTACCCGAACGAGAAGAGGAACTTCCAGGTGCTCACCAGCCTCTGTAGCGCGCAGGCGCTGGGCCCAGGGGACCGGCCAGGCTGCTGGGCTGGCTCTGGCTCAGGCGGCTCCATCCGCCTGCAGCTCCCTCCTGCGTGGACACCCATCAGGGGGCATTTGCTCCTTCGGTCACAGCAGGGCTGGCGCTGATGGTGCAGCGCTCACAGCAACTCGTTTTACTCTCCCATCCCAACCGAGCCGGCCTCACGGGCTTCCCGGTGCTTTTTGCTCCTCCAGGCTCCTTGCTTTCGGACAAAGGTTTTGTCTCTTTCCAGGTCTCAGAGCCCTGCGACCAGCTTTCCTGTGTCACCACCCCAGGCAGGCCACCAAGCTCCAGGAGGAGGACCCTGAGGACTCTGATGAAGAATGGACTCCAAGGCAGCAAGGTGAGGGGCAGGAGGAGCCTGAGCTGCCCTCCTGGCACGAACCTGGTTTAGGTCAGGCTGCATCTCAGGACATAACCAGGCAGCAGGGTTTGCTTGTCCAGCAAACACGCAGGATGCAGAACAGTGTGTGGTACAGTGAGGGGCTATTCCTATAAACTTTCAAGTCTGCAAAATCATCTTATATATTTATAGACACATTAATAACCAGTAAATGTATAGGAATATACAAGTGAATAAGAAATAACTAATTCAGAAGAGTTGTCATCACAAGAGGGAGAGGCAGGTCTGGACGGTGAGGAGTGTCCCCATACGGGGCTGCCACATGGCCTGCATGGAGACAGACAGGGAACAGTATTAACATGGTGATTATGGAGCTGCGGGGAGGGCCAGGGTAGGAAGTGCCAGATCACTGTATCATTTCCTGATATCAGCTATAGTGCCGTTCTGTCCTATATCATGAGTGTTTGATTGGTGGGGTCAGTCCACTTTCATGGGTCTCAGGTTGAAACACAGCTGAAGTCAGGTTGTGATCTTTAACTTGACTGGAATTCTGTTTCTGTGGTCATCAGACAGTGGATGCGGACCAGAGTCTAATGATAAGGAAGGGCGTGGATGGCCAGTATGTGCACAGGGGGGAGGATACCAGAGAAAGGAGGCGAGGGGTTGGTAGGGCCGTTAGCCTGGACAAGGCCAGTTTGAATGAAGACAACAGAGCAGAGAAAGGGTTATGTTGAAGACATGGAGTTTCTGTGCAGTTACTTTTATTACGTTTTTGTCAGGAGAGGCCAATTTATTTCTTAATAAATGTAATAGATGCTTTAAGAACATAGGAGGAAGTGTAGAAGAAACTTTGTCTATTTTTTTTATCATTCTAATGAAATTAGTGGATGTCCCAAATAGAAGTCTAGGCCTTAATGATACCTCAGAAAACATTTTCCAACCATCCTTGGATTGTTCTTGCACTACTCTCATTTACAATTGTGTGTCCCTAAAAAGAATCTCCAGATTTTCGAAACAGTTACCAACCAAAACACTGATTTCTCATCATCTTTCAGTGAAATCTTCTTGGGTGACCTTCAGAAGGGAACAGAGTAAACACCAGAAGGTGAGTATTTCCCAAATCCTGTTGACAATAAAATTTTCCTCATGGATAAAAATGCAGGTAAGAGTAGGGAAATGCAGAGAGTATCCTAGGAACTGCTGCCCTCCTTTCCTTGTCTTCTCAATGCATTGTCCACCATTATCATCTTTTTTAAAACATTTTACTGATTTTTTTTTTAGAGAGAGGGAGAGGGAGAAAGTAAGGGAGACAAGCATGTGCGAGACACACCTGTATAGGTTGCCTCTCACACTGCCCCAAGTGGGAGACCTGGTCCCCAACCCAGGCGTGTGCCCTGACCGGGAATGCAACTGGTGACCTTTCACTCTGCAGGCCAGCACTCCATCCACTGAGTCACACCAGCCAGGGCTCATCATCGACTTAACAGTTAACAACTACAGCAACAATAGTAACCACCATTTGTTTCATTCTCATGTTTCAGACTTTAAGAATTCTATGTGAATAAACTCACTTAAACATTACAACAACCCGATGAGGTACATACTATAACTCACCATTCATGATGAGGGAAGTCAACTTTCAGAGATACAGAAATGTTTGACTATATGTCTAAGATCACAGTATCAGTGGTAGTGCAATCTAATCCATAGTTGCTTCTCTAAATTACTTATGAACTCATTGAAACGTTCATAGTTTTACCCTAGCCAGCGTGACTCAGTTGAGTGTCATCCTGCAAAGCGAAAGAGCGCTGGTTTGATTCCTGGTCAGGGCATGTGCCTGGCTTGTGGGCCAGGTTCCTGGTTGGGGTACTTGCGAGAGGCAAGTGGCCAATGTTTCTCACATCAATGTTTCTCTCCCTCTCTTTCTCCCTCCCTTCCTGTCTCCCAAGAGAACAAAATCTTTTTTAAAAATTAGAAAAATAACCTTTCATAGTTTTCTAAAGTTGACATTGTCTTATCCATATGTCATTACATCATTCATCTGACTGATGATTTCAACCAAAGTTCTCTGCTACGCTGAAGTGAGAGATGCACTAAGACCCTCTGAGTAAGGAAAGCGTACAATGTGTAGGCAGTTTGTACAGTGGATGGTCCCAGATGAAGAAGAATGTAAAGTGTCCAGGATCACAGCCTCCCACTCTAATAAAGAGCATCTCCCACCCCTGAGGAGCTTCAGGGTTCATGATTGAGGAATAACAAATAATACAATGACTTAAGGATTTCATATAGGTTACACACTGTTCAACAGAAACTCATCCGTCTGGAACTGATTTCAAATCCCCTTACAGGGTGAAGTAACAGCTTTGTCTGAGTTCTCATGAGGCCACTCTCATCCTGTTTAGAATCATTTGTTCAGCCTGCCTACTCTGTGTTGTGAGCTCTTTGAGGGCCTGGTCCATACCTGAGACTTCTCAGAGGTCACAGGTCCAGTTCAGGGCTGCTGAGGAGCCCTGAATGTTTGCTGAATGAATGATTTCACAACTACAAAATAAATTACAACACATGATCAGTGAATGCTGAAGGTGATTTCTGTGGGATTGAAATATGGAGAGGGGTAAATTGATAGCACATTCATGCTGTAATACATAATTCACAGAACACTTTGTTGAACATTATTTAAGTACACAGTCACTATAACATTAAAAATGAGCATGTTATAGGTGTGGACACTGAAGACAACTAGCTACTGCTACAGCCTTATTCAAACAATTGGTGGGAACCAGCTCATCTAAGTACAAATATTCTTTCCAAGGTATTGCAAACATTTATCATTTTAGCTATTGTCTAGACATGTTTCTGCCAACTATTTATTCTCTTCCCAATATCCTTCACTCTCAATTTTATAGAGACAGTTGAAAGAAAAGCCATAAGCTATGGATTCTAATCTTACATTCATTACCCACATTGGCCCTATACCCTCTAATATTCATACTCCTGAGGTATTTTCAAGGGTTCAAGTATTAAAGACATGCATGTAAATTATATGATAGGCCATAAAACATTAAATACGTTTTATCTTTTAATATATGACTATTATATTGAAGGCAATATCTGGGGTACCATTCAGCAATGAATATAGTTTGAAGGAATTGTCAGGAACAGCAAATTTGATGACTGCAAGTGACTCACAGCAGGCCCAGAAACCAGTGTCCCCACCTGGAGAAACACGTGCCTTTGGAAAGCACACTAGACAAAAATTGGATAAGAGAAAATAATTTGGGAACTTTAGTTCCTTTAAGTCCTACAGAGGGGCTGATAAGTATGACCTAGGTCTGTGGGGCAGACTTTGGTAAGCCTGGGTTTAAGCTGGGCTAAGCTGAGACTGAAGTTACCACTGGACCTTTGATCAAATCCTATAAATTCTCTGAGCCCCTGCAGGCTAATGTGTAAAGTAAAGGTAAGGAAACATCACTCATCTATTGTTTGAAAAGATTAAATTGAGTTTAAAACAGGTGACACATGCAAGCTGTCCAAAAAATCCATCTGTGATTATACCAACCACATTGTACTGGTGGTGTGTGCCCAGGCCTTTACTCAATGCCTAACACAGAATGTGCACTCAAATATTTTATGAATGATTAAAGGTTGGCAAGTTAAACCTGGTAATGGGAAGATCTAGAAACTAGAATTGCATCACTCATCTATAGTTAGTGTGGCGTCTTAGTTTTTGGAACCAATAGTTAACGGTAACATACCAGAGTGTGCAAAAGAACAGGTAATAAATTGATGGGAGCAGATTGTGTGTTATCTGACAAAATGAGAACTAACACTCTAGACCCCATCAGTCTCGCTCACCTGCTCTTCTCCACCTCAGAACTCAGGAGAAAGGAGATGGACGTGGAGATGTACAGCCAAGAAGAAAGAAAGAGCCATGTGCACCAAGAGGTCAACGAACCCGAGGATGATGACTACCTTTGTAAGTGACCCTCACTAAAAAGCAAGTTATGATACAATAATTCCATCTGGTCCTTTGGTCCCCAAGTCATTCTCCTTCCTTAGTGACCTGGAGTACAGGACTGAGTCTCACTGATGTCAGTGCTGGACTGCCTCTGAAGCTCTTTGTGTCCAGGAACATGTGCTATACCTTCCCTGAACCCTGTCATTTTTCTCTCCAGATTGTGAGAAGTGTCAGAACTTCTTCATCGACAGCTGCGCTGTGCATGGGCCCCCTGCATTTGTAAAGGACCGTGCAGTGGACAAGGGGCATCCCCACCGCTCAGCCCTCACCCTGCCCCCTGGGTTGAGAATCGGGCCATCCTGCATCCCTGAGGCTGGGCTTGGAGTGTGGAATGAGGCAGCTGATTTGCCTGTGGGTCTGCACTTTGGCCCTTATGAAGGACACATCACAGAAGATGAGGAGGCAGCCAAGAGCAGATACTCCTGGCTGGTGAGAACTATTTACCTCTTCCACTGTCCTCTGGCTTCCCACATTCCTTCTGAGGCTTGGAGGGACCTCACCTCTTACGTGGTAGACATGGAGGGGATGATGTGGTTTGCTCTGTGTACTGACTGGACTTCACATGAACACAGAGCTCCTGTTGAACGATCAGAAGGTAAGTGGGAGCAAAGGGGTGCAGACACAAAGGAGTGGCTCCTCCCTTATGAGGCTCCTGCTGTGATTGGACAGGTAGACTCGGGTGTGTAGGTGCTGAGTAAGAGAAATATCATATGGTCACAGCTGGTAGTTGAATCCCCAAGCAGGCGGAATGAGCTTTGTTGACAGTAGAGTATAATTCTTCTTAGTATTACCTACACACACACACACACAAAAGTTCTTTAACTTCTTTTGTGAAACACAGATCGCCAAAGGGAGAAACTGCTATGAGTATGTGGATGGAAAGGACAGGTCCTGGGCCAACTGGATGAGGTGAGGTCAACAGGTCTCTGGGTGTCAGAGGGGACTCTCATCCCCCATGAGCCCCTATATCTGTCTCTCTCATCATGCCTCCCTCAGTGGTCTTCCTCAGTCCTTTATTCCTTCTTTTTCTCCATAGTGTTCTTTCATTTCAGGGGACTTTTAGGGAAAAAGTTTAGCATAGGTCCTCAAAATATAAAGCTGTCTGCTAGACACAATCTGGGTGCTAGAAAGGTCCTTGAAGAGCCTAGATTCACCAGGGACACTGGATTACACTTTATCACATGAACATTAATTAAGCACTTAGTATATTCCAGTTTAGATGAAGGGATACATTACTTAAACAGATCACACAACCCATGTCCTTATGGAGGACTTCTCACAGACAGACGTAAAACAATTGCTTTTAGAAGCATTTAACTATAATTTCCAAGAAGTGCACAGTGTCAAGATAGCACAAACCAAGGGTGGCCTAAACCTGTGAGGGCAGCAAACCATCCCAGCCTCACTTCCAACTAGAGCTGGGCTCTGAGGCCTGCAGAGGAACGGTCATGGCCCCTTTCCTGAGAGGGGCTCTCTTGTATCAGGGATAACAGAATGTGAAGCAACTACTATTGTTCTGTTTTATTTTACTAAGACAAAAAGACCTTCAATTTTCTACAGTAACCCTGGGCAGGCAAGTGAATGGTATCCTAAATAAAGTCTAGGGGGGTTGGAGAAAGGCTTCTCAAGAGAAAAACCCGTTAGCTCAGTGCGCGAATCCATTCCCAAGGGATACTCTCCCCCTCGCACAAAAGCTCTCTCCTCTCCCCCAAAGAAAAAAAGAGAGATGTGGGCTGAGGACTGGATACTTACTGAGCTAATTCAGAAGCAGAGCCCTACATCAAGGACCAGGTTCTGTGGTGTGAGACAACTTGATTGAGAGTTTGGAGAAGCAAGAGATCACTGAATATTATGGCCAGTCAGGGTGCAGGTTAAGTGTAGAACTGGGTTCTAGGAAATGGTATTAGGCAGGATGAACACTGCAAACAGGACTCGGACGTAAGAATTCACATGACATGCTGGCAGACGCTCAGACACTGAACAAAGATTCCCCGGAAGCATTAGGGGCAGTGGGCAGCACCAGAGCCTGAGGGCCTTAAGAATCAGTGAGGGGCTGGACTGGATGTAACAGGTAGTGGGAACTCATCACTGTGCTTTTCTTTCCCTTCCTCTGCCTCACTCCCAGGTTTGTGAACTGTGCCCGGGACGATGAAGAGCAGAACCTGGTGGCCTTTCAATACCACGGGCAGATTTTCTACCGAACCTGCCAGGTCGTCAGGCCGGGCTGTGAGCTGCTGGTCTGGTGTGGGGACGAGTATGGCCAGGAGCTGGGCAGCAAGTGGGGCAGCAAGTGGAAGAGAGAGCTCATGGCCGGAAGAGGTGGGCACCACTGTTCTTCAAAACAGAAAGAAAAGAGAGAATTCTCCATAGAAATATTCGTGATGCAACTCTTAAGTGGAGTAAAGTCCACTCTAAAGTCAGTAAAGTTTCAAATCACATGCTTCAGAAATTCACAATTCATTCATATGCCTTTGACTCTTAGACAAATATTTTATATATGTTTCATTTTTTATCTATTTCATGCCCAAAATAAACAACCACAAATAGTGCTGAAAGGCTGAGAGGCAAAAAAAGTTTTCAAGCACTAACAAGTTCTCACCAAGGCAGTTTTTCTGACACTTTTATAGCTGTTTCTTCTTAACTTTCCTGCATACTTTTAAATAAGACTTTTTTTTTATAGGCATTGATTATTTTTTAAAGATTTTTGCCCTGGCTGGTGTGGCTCAGTGGATTGAGCACCGGCCTGTGAACCAAAGGATCACCAGTTTGATTCCCAATCAGGACACAGGCCTGGATTTCAGGCCAGGTCCCCAGTAGGGAACATGTGAGGCAACCACACATTTATATTTCTCTCCTCCTTCCCTCCCTTCCTCCTTTTCTGAAAATAAATAAATAAATCAGATATATTTTGTAAAGATTTTATTTATTTTTACAGAGAGTGAAAACGAGGGAGAAAAAAAATACATGCAAGAGAGACATTAACCGGTTGTCTATGGCACACCCCCAGCTGGCTCCTAAACCTGGCATGTGCCCTGACTGGGAATTGAACTTGTAACCTTTCCATTGTGGGACAACCCGCAACCCACCGAGCCACACCATTCAGGCAGGGAGCATTCGTTCATCGTTTCAGTGAATTGTCATGAGAGATCCTACTCTGGTGCACAGGGTTCTGGGACCTGGAGACACAGATTAACATGAGGATCAGAGTCACTGCTCTTGAAGAGCTGACGGGTGAAGGAGGGAAGCTCAGGCACACGTGCTTGTGTGTGCGTGACACTACACAGCAGTTAGTGCTTTGGAGAAAACCAATGCAGGACAAGGGCCCAAAGATCAGTGTGAGGGGAGGTGGGGTGTGGCAGGTGGTCCGGGAAGGGCTCTCTCAGGAGACAACATTTACAAAATGACCTGGGGGCAGAGGATCCCAGGCAGAGGGAGCAGCTAGTGCAGGGAAGAAAAGAGGTGCAGCGTTGACTTGGCTGAGGGTCCCTCAGGTCTTGTCTCAGCACAGAGGATAAAAACAGAGATCAGACAGATGCTTAGCAGCCCAGACATGCAGTGCCGATGACCCAAGCTGAGACACTGGGGACTTTCCTGAGTAAAGTGTGCAGTTGTCAGCTGTAGAGTGGTGTGTTCTCTATTCTGATTATGTTTTGTTAATGTTTATAAAATAAACTCCAGTGGGGAATCCCCACAGAGATTACCTCATCTCCGGGTGAGAGAGCATGGTGGATTGGCCAGAGAGGAACAGGAGTCAGGCGTGATAAGAAGTGTGGTTGGAGAAATATTATGAAACATGTCTTCTTAGTGTGTCTGAAATGGATTAACTCTGCCCTCACAGGACACACTGAGAAGAAAAGCCGTGTGTTTGCAGGGGGTGTGGGTGAGGCTTTACACAGAGGTCACTTCTCGTCAGACACCAGAGGAATGAGATGAAGGATAAATATTTAGGCTTGAGGCAGAACATTTTTAGAGGGGAAGAGGGAGAAAGGGAAATATCAGTGCGTGGTTGCCTCTCACACCCCCCTACTGGGGACCTGGCCCACAACCCAGACACGTGCCCTGACTGGGAATGAAACCTGCGACTCCCTGCTTTGCAGGCTGCCACTCAGTCCACCAAGCCACACGAGCAAGGGCAGGAAGGACATTTTACTTTACTGTTTTGGAAAGCATCGAGAAGCAATTCCTGGGGGCTGTGGTTTTCCTCTTCACCATGACTTAGAAGATACCTACAGATGGGAAAGGTCACTGCAGTTCCATCCACACAGGGAGTAAAATGGCCTCTCATTCTCCTCGAAAGTCCCTAGTCTGGGCAATCTTAGAAAAGACCCTTGATGTGGGCTTTGTGGATTCTGAAGAAGAGGCACTGCATAAAAATAAAAAGGAAAATAGACAGTAGTGGACACTGTAGGAGACAGAGGTTGTGTTACCACCACGGTAAGAAGGACTCCTGGGGCAGTTGTTAGCAGGAGACTAATCACGGCCGTTATTCTCACCAACATCTGCCCTGACCAAACCTTTCTCTTTCAGCAGAACCAAAGCCAGAGGTGCACCCATGTCCCTCCTGCTCTCTGGCCTTCTCCAGTCAGAACTTACTCAGCCGACACGTGAAACTCAGTCATCCCTCTCAGATTCTCCAGGGAACATCTGCAAGAAAACACCTCCAAGCAGAGGAACCCTGTCCAGGGGATCAGAATCAGCAGCAGCAACATACCAGTACACACAGCTGGAATGATACAGCTGAAGGTCAAAAGGTCAAAGAAGGGTCCAAACCTTTGCTTAAAAGGATCAGTCAGAGGAGAATCTCAAGACCCTTTCAACCTTCCAAAGAACGAATGAGGAGCTCTAGTGAGCACGAGAGACTGATGGAGGAAGAGCCCCGCAGAGGTCAGAAAGACTGTCCAGAGGACACAGGCAAGTTCTTTGTGGAAGTAGGAATGTCAAGAATTACAACAATTGAGCATGGAGGGTGTTGGCAAGGCTTCGGTGATGGGTCAGTTCTCATCACACACTCTGGGGAGAAGCCCTATGTTTGCAGGGAGTGCAGGCGAGGCTTTACCTGGAAGTCACATCTCATCACACATCAAAGGACACACTCAGGGGAGAAGCCCTATGTTTGCAGGGAGTGTGGGCAAGGCTTTGCACAGAAGTCAGTTCTCATCACACACCGGAGGACTCACTCTGGGGAGAAGCCCTATGTTTGCAGGGAGTGTGGGCGAGGCTTTACATGCAAGTCAAATCTCATCATACACCAGAGGACACACTCTGGAGAGAAGCCCTATGTTTGCAGGGAGTGTGGGCGAGGCTTTACATGCAAGTCAAATCTCATCACACACCAGAGGACACACTCTGGAGAGAAGCCCTATGTTTGCAGGGAGTGTGGGCGAGGCTTTATACGCAAGTCGGGTCTCATCATACACCAGAGGACACACTCTGGAGAGAAGCCCTATGTTTGCAGGGAGTGTGGGCGAGGCTTTACACAGCAGTCACATCTCATCAGACACCAGAAGACACACTCTGGCGAGAAGCCCTATGTTTGCAGGAACTGTGAGCAAGGCTTTACACGGAAGTCAATTCTCATAACACACCAGAGTACACACTCTGGAGAGAAGCCCTATGTTTGCAGAGAGTGCGGGCGAGGCTTTGCACGGAAATCACATCTCATCATACACCAGAGAGCTCACTCAGGGGAGAAGCCCTATGTTTGCAGGGAGTGTGGGCGAGGCTTTACACAGAAGTCAAATCTCATCACACACCAGAGGACACACTCTGGAGAGAAGCCCTATGTTTGCAGGGAGTGCGGGCGAGGCTTTACACGCAAGTCAAATCTCATCACACACCAGAGGACACACTCTGGGGAGAAGCCCTATGTTTGCAGGGAGTGCGGGCGAGGCTTTACATGCAAGTCACATCTCATCACACACCAGAGGACACACTCAGGGGAGAAGCCCTATGTTTGCAGGGAGTGCAGGCGAGGCTTTACATGCAAGTCAAATCTCATCACACACCAGAGGACACACTCTGGGGAGAAGCCCTATGTTTGCAGGGAGTGCGGGCGAGGCTTTGCACAGAAGTCAAATCTCATCACACACCAGAGGACACACTCAAGGGAGAAGCCCTATGTTTGCAGGTGGACTGAGTGACTCATTACCATTAAGTTGCATATCAATAGCCATAGGAAGTCTAGTGCCCCTTACTCTCCTCAAGATTCTAATTAGTACAGAAGCAACTTGTTAAACCCTCCACTTCCATGACAAGAGATGAGATGGGGATGTCAGCACCAGTCTCCTTCATGGCTTTTTGACCACCTATTGTAAAATGGTTTGTCTCCCTACATCCCTCATTCCCCCCATCACTGAAAGCAGAGGGTCTTGTAAGAGCCACAAAAGTCTCATACTCTCAGCCACAGAAATTCAACTGCAAATGCATAAGCCATTAGTTGATCTATTTTGGTTACTGTCCAGAGAGGATTTGAGACAGATGCATCGTGAAGGGAATTCCCCGGACTCCTGGGAAGTGGGGCCTCTTCTCCTAACAGGCTTCCTACCCTCCTCCCTTGGCTTCTCTTGGCTCTTCTGGTTTCCTACAACCTCCGGAGCCTCAGAGGTGTGAACAGCAGGGAGGAATGTGTGCTTGTGCATGGATGTGAGCCTGGCTAAGGACAGGGTAGGGGTCTGTAGCCAAATTCAGAATTTGAGTAGACCCCACTGCTTTCCCCACATAGACTCAACTGCCCTGAGAAGGAAGTGTGAGGTTGGGGAGGTGCCTCCCTCCTGATCACCACCCTCTCACTGAGCCTGGGCATCCTCAGAGCCTCCTCAACACAAGCAGGTGGTACCGAGAGTGACCTGTGAAACAAGGCCCTCACCCACCCCTTGCTGAGAACTGACACTGAAACAGCACCTGCCTGCACTGGGGTATTAGGATTGATGGGAAGCAAAGGCAGGGAGGATGAGGAAGACATGTGCCACCCATTGACTCAGCAATCCTGAGCCTGGTCCAGTTCTATTGCCAGATGTTCCAGCATCATAAGAAACACCATGCTAACACGTTGAAATTCTAGCTATTGTTTCCACTATCTAGGAAAGAAAGGCTTTCAAACTGTATTCATACCAAGGCCTAGAAGGTGGAAAGGGGTCTACAGACTCAAGAAAAGGACCCATAAAACGAATTTGGTTAATAGCTTTCCTCCGTCTGCTATCTGTTTTATGAGAGGGTCCCTAGTGCTTACCGAAAGAGCCCATTGATAACTTTGGGTAACTGCCTCAACTTAAACTGTGTCCTGTCATGGATTTATTTTATAATATGGCCAAGTGGGGTCTGAAGCAAGATAAGGATTCAGGCTAACAGACCCCCCCATACATACCTACGTTTGGGTAGTCCATCCCCTTGGAAGCTGGCACCACTTTTACCTGTCAATCAACATGTAACTTCTTTGCCCCTATCCCACCCATTACATAAATCCCCAGGACAAAAGACCTGTCCTCTTCCATGAGAGCGTGTCCCTAATAAACCCGGCTTGCATACTAATACACTTGACCTGTAATCCTTTACTGCGTTGGCAAGAAGGACCGAGTTTCTCCCGGGACAGGTGCACCCGGTCTGCATG
The DNA here is from genome assembly GCF_021234435.1 of Artibeus jamaicensis. Lineage (NCBI taxonomy): Eukaryota > Metazoa > Chordata > Mammalia > Chiroptera > Phyllostomidae > Artibeus > Artibeus jamaicensis. The sequence goes on from NW_026521704.1 coordinate 13,445, forward strand.
TGGCCTTCACGAAGCTCACAACACAGCAGGTTCTGTAATGCACTGTCCTTGTACCTGGGCCCCACAGGGCTTCATACCCCACTGACACCATCTCAAAATTATTACTTACTACATCTTTAACCTTCTGTTTGTGAAGTCTGGCGGGATGATGGACATGCACCATGTTGGTCATTCCTGGCCACCCATCCACAGATAATGTCCACAAGAGCATTAAATTCCCATGGACTCCCAATAGGAGTCCAGCAAGACTCAGGGTGAGAACAGGGTAAACATCTACATCTGCATAAGCAAGGGTGCTAACAGCTCCCAAAGGTCGCACTTTTCTTAGAACCAGAGCTGAGTTCAATACAGAGAGATGGTGAACAATCAGTGAGGACCCCATCAGAAACTCTCGTGCATGAGGCAGACCTAAGCAAGACCCACCCTGTTCCTGCTGGGGTGGGTTCACCAAAGGGGGACACACACCCCCATGACCTGGAACGATGACCTTTCTGTCCTCCCAGTACCAGGCTTGTGAAGAAGAGTGTCTACATAAACTACGTGGATTGCAATAATAAATATCCACTATTTGATTTTTTATGTTTTTAAAGGAACGTGTGTGTCTTGTGTTTTGTTTCCCTTCCCTGGTTCTTCCCCCCACCACCACAGCCCAGAGAGAACACCAGAACCTTGACATTCTGTGGCTTTCAGCACGGGCGATGGGAAAGGGGCAGAGCCCTGGTGTAATCCTGGCAGAGGGGCTGGCACTGAATACAGTGGGAGGGGAACCCGCAGACTGCCACGTGATGCTCACCCCGCCAACCAAGACAGACCCTGGAGCTCTCCCAGAAGGCTTAGTGATTCAAGATGAGTGGACAGGTCTGTTCCCTCTCCCTCCCCTTCAGCAGCAAACCACATTCTTAGTGTAGCTGTCAGCCTCCAAGGTGTCCCCCAAATCCACATGCTGTCACCCCGACCTTGTACAGTCCCTCCTTCATACAACCGGGCTGATCTGTGTTGCAAAAATGGTGTGTGGCTCTCAAAGCTAAGCCATAAACAGGCCCTTTTGTTTCAGCCTTCCTCACACAGTTCCCACGGTCTCAGACCACCTTGTGCAGGGAGCTGGGGGTTTGCACACCCCTCCTGCCCACCAGTCAGTGGCTGGCCACCACCATCCTTGTTTTGAAGAGGAGGTTCCAAGAAGGGAGTGCACCCTGACATCTGAATTCTGAGTCTCTCACCCTTGACAGGCAGCTGAAATCCCTGTCCTGTCCCCATGATGCCTGGTGTACGTCCCAGGTCACACTAAGCTGCACCTTCTGGCTTCCAAACTCCTGCACGTGACACTGTGATCGACCTGGGCAACAGTCCTTGGGCAAAAAGGACATCAGTGGCTGAGGCAACAGGACACAATGGCCAATTGCTTCCATCACACATTTGACTCTGTCTACAGTGGTCACCGCAGCTGTGGCCAGTCCCACCTGCTTTATGTTCTGATGGTCTGCCACCCAGGTAAGGAAGCTGTGGGCTGGCTTGGAGACTACAGCTGGGCTGTTGAGGGTGTCACTTGCCAGAATGGTCAGCCATGAACACAGACCAGCTCACTGCCTTCCAAGCCGGGATCAGGTAAGCCTTTCTGAAATTTGGCAGATTTGTCTTGACACCCAGACCCTTCCCTGTCTGTTGCTGGTGTGGCCCCTGGTCTGGCCCCGGTTCCAACTGCTCTGGACAGTTCCTGACCCAGCCTCTGAGAGCTGCCCTTGGGGAGGTATGTTACCCATAGATGCTGTCTTCAAATATCAGACTTCTTAAAAGTCATTAAAGAAACCTTTTTTTAAAAAATAATTTTTTAGCCTGGCTGGTGTAGCTCAGTGGATTAAGAGCCGGCCTGCAAACCAGAGTATCAAGGTTCAATTCCCAGTCAGGACACATGCCTGGGTTGCAGGCCAGTTCCCAGCAGGGGACACATGAGAGGTAACCATACATTAATGTTTCCCTCCCTCTCTCCTCCCCTTCCCCTCTAAAGATTAATAAATAAATAAATCTTTAAAAAATTAATTTTTTTACAGTAAGAGGTGGTTAGTCTCATCACCTGGAGAAAACTACTGTCACATTGTGAAATTTGCCCTTTAAGATCTTTATGACTAACAAAGACAATTTTTTCTATCACCTCACATTTCCTCACTTCTTGTTTTCTTTCAAGCTTTAACTATTTCTAGGTCACCTACAGCTACAACCATGTAATGATCATTATTGCATGAGAACATGTTTACCTTCGTAACTCATGAGAACCAACAGAAAAGTACCACAAGTAAAATTTAGTGCAGTGATGGGAAAATAACATGCAGAAATAAATATGTAGAAATAGTAAGTTAAAGATATAATTCTTAAATAAAACTTGCTAGCAACAAAACAGGCTTTAAAAAGAACCTGGAAAATACTCGAAAATATATAGGATGTGTCTGTGCAGAAATTTGGAAATTGCTTCCCAATAACAGAAACTTTAACAAATGAAAAAAATCATCTTGTTCTTAGATTTAAGAAAAAATACATAATGATACCCACTTACCAAAGTTCTCTATAATTGTAATAAATTTAGATTAATATAGAAAAGTGGCCCTACAGGAAGTAGTCAGTTAAATTGGGACCAGAGGCATGTACCCCAGAAACAGCCTGGCCCCCCTCTCCTGCTCCCCACAGGGTGGCTGTGTCTGCCCCCACAGCCCCGTCACCTGGTAGCCCCCACGCAACTCACTGTCCTTGGACTGCATTGCTTGCATCACGTTAGGATGTGAGCATCACCTCGTGACCACGGAGACCAGGAGCCGGCGGCGCCTAACCTCCAGTCCAAGTAGTTGTCTCTCCACCAGAACTGCCCGCCCCTCACTCCTGCCGCCTAAATATGCCTCCCGCCCAGCCCCACCCACATCTTTGGCTCCCTCTCACCTCCAGCCCAGTCCTGCCTCTGACGTTGACAGACCCCACCCCCACCTGTAAATTTGATTTTTAGTGGTTCATTTAAATGAAACCGGCCAGGAATCTGGTATATTTATGGGCATGCAGTTTAACGAAGAAATACATTAATAATCTATACTTCATAAAATTAAAGACAACTATAAAAAAAATTGTTCAGACAATACAAATAAAATACACAAACTGAGAGAAAATGTGAATGACCTAAAACATAGGATGAAAGAAGATCGAAAGTGAAAGAATGGGGAAACATACACAGGGTGGTGCAAATGTAGCTTTCACCGAGAACACAAGTGACATGAAAATTACATAATAACATGCAGTGGACTTCGAGGTAACAAGCATGACTAGAGATGGTGAGCACTTCACATCAAAAAGCTTAATTTACCCGGAAGATCCAAAGTCACCATGTACTTAATATCATAAACTTTAATTATATAGAACACAAAAACAAAGAAAAATTTATAATCATAATAGACTTAACAAATCTCCCTCATCAGAGATAGAGCATTTCTCTTTCCAAAACAAGACACCACCTCGCAAAATTCACTGAGGATGTAAGAAATACAATGAGCAGCAAATTGGATTCACGTTCACAAATAACCAACTAACGCTGCACAACTTTCCCTGCTGACCTGCACTAAGGGGTTTTTCCCAGAATGAACACGAGGGGGCAGCAGAGACGCAGGCTTGGAACTTTTTTTTACATTGATCATATTGTAATGCAGTTTCAAAAAATAGTCAAAGAATTGAAATTATATATAGCATGTTTCTTGCTCTCATTGTAGCTAATCTACAAATGAGTTGTAAAATGTAACTAGAAAGTCCTTACATTTAAAAGTGATGAAATACACGTCTAAATATGCCTCAAAATAAATCACGATTGGAGTTAAAAATAACTTGAACTGATTAATAATAAAAATACAGTAAAATCCTATGGGAAAACGTAGTAATAAATCTGCACATTAGGGGAAGACAGCTGAAAATTCGCAACTTTTGCATCCATATCACAAGCCCAGAATAATAAATCAAATCCAGGAAAATTAAAAAAAAAAAGTGAAATTGTGCAAGGAGAGATGTCTGGAAGGGGATATACTTGAAACGACAGCAGTTAGTACCTCTTTGGGTAGGATTTATTATTAATTTTAATTTTTTTGTAAAGTTAACTAAGCTGCAACAAAAACAGGCAGTCTCAGTTTGGGTTTTAAAGAAAGGTACGAGAGGAAAACTTGGCATAATTTTAAAATAATACTAACCCAGACTGGTTACCATGTGACTGGTGGTAAAGATGCTCCATACCAAAACTTGAGAAAGAAATCTTCACCTTGAATGCACAGGTTAGAAACTAAAGGTAGAAATGCACAAGTTCTGCACCCATAGCACAGAACTTAAAATACTAAATGAAGTCCAGGCAAAGTGGAGGAACCGAGCCCGTAGACAAGTCCTGAGGGACACAAATGAAATAAGAGCACTTGTATTTTACTTTACTTTTATAACCTCTTGGTGGAGAATTTTAGATACATTGGGTCTCCGTGATATTTAAGGAAGCTGCAACGGAAAAAACAAACTGCAAATGGCTTTCCAGCACACTTGGCACTTGTAAAAACCTGCCTCTATCACGTTACAAAGCCAGTACCAAGAAACAACATATAAAACTCGGTTATTGGTCCCGCAGCTGATATCTGGAGACCAGTCGCAAAGTAACTGCACACTCCTGATAAGTGGACGTCTTCAAGTGCGCTTCTAAATTAGACTCCTATGAAAAGTCAATGATATTCCCCCTGGAATCAACCCCTTTTCCTGCCGACCTGCACTGAAGTGTCATTCCCGAAAATGGCCACAAGATGGCAGCAGAGACAGACACTTGGAAAGCACATCCCACAAATGGTTTGGCTGAAAGGTTCCTTCACTTTTTACTGTGAGATTTGATGATAGGCACACTTTCATTTTTCTGTTGTAGTCGCATTATGTATAAATTTTATCTCCACATTGTTTTAGGAAGCTGCAACAGACAAAGCAAATTACAAATGACTTTTGAGCACAGGTGGCACTTGGAAACACCTGCCTCTATTAATGCTACAAAGCCACTTCCAAGAAAAGTCACATAAAACACACTTATTCCTCCCTTGGCCATTATGCTGGAGAACAGTCACAAGGTAACTGTATATTCCTGACATTTAGATATTTTAAAATGCATTTGTAAATACCACGGCCATCAAAAGTCGTTGACAGTTCACTGGAATCAACCACTTCTCCTGCTGACCTAAACTAACATGGCATTCCCAAAATGACTACGAGATGGCAGCAGAGACCGACACTTAGCACACATACTGTACTATGGGCTTGGCCACAAGGTTCCTTCACGTTTTTCAGTAAGATGTAATGACAGGCACATTTTTTTCATTTTCATCAACAATATGACCGGTCAGCAGTTTCGCCATTTGCTCCCATTGTCCTCTGCTACCATTTGGCCAACTTCACCATTCCATCTGCCCACAGCATTGTTATCTTTCTGAGCACAGAACTCTTCCAGGTGCCTTTTGCAGTCTTCCACGGACTGGCAATTTTTCTCCATTAAGAGAATTTAGGAAAGGCTGCTGAAATACCTGGAAGTATGAGGATACAACGTCTTATGAGGAGGAATCAGGACTGACGCGCCAGGCTGGAACCGTTTTCCCCTGGTCACCAAAGAGAAACCTGTTCTCTCCCTTTTCCTGTTGGATGATTGATTACACATCTTCTGCTGACAGATTCAGGACTCTCCCTGGGGCGCTGAGTCCACTGATCCAATGAGGAGCAGTACTTTGGAAGTAACCGCCTGGTATACAGCAAGGAGCTCCTAGTACAGGACTCTCTAGTGATCCCACCATTTCCACAGCATCACCTTCTTTGGGTGCAGACCACACCTTGGAGTGGCTGCTGGTGGTTCCCTTGATGTTCCCACCATCTCTCTGGTTCCACATTAGTGTCAAATATCAAGGATCCATCCCCCTGTCCACAATGTCTTGGAAACGCAACGTTTTCCTCACGTACCAGCAGACAATCTGATGTAGAAATGTGGTCAGGCAGGTATCCCCCCTCCCTTTACTTCTGTGAACCCAAACATCAAGGCAATTAATGTAACCATACTGGTGGAAATGATTTTCAACACTAGATTGCAATCTTCTGAGTGTGTCACCTGGCTCCAGGGTGGCGTATCGGGCTCTGTCCTCAGTTAACACCTGGTCTTCAAGGCTCTCAACTGCAACTGGTCTGCCAGTGGCACCTTCACCGGAGAAATCCCTTGCATGAGACTTTGCAAACCACTTCTGACACGTTCCATCACTCACAGCACCTTCTTCACACACACAACAAATCTTTCCTTTTTTGCCTTACAGTTGTGTGTTTACCTTCTGAGAAATGACAAAGCCTAACATGCCAGAATGTTGCTTATATTCACACATCTTCAGTATGAAAATGGCCACAGGAATATTCACCAGGTTCGATCATTTTTTTTTAACACAAGCAGATATGACAGGTGTCACAATAGTGTACAAAATGGTTTCAAATAACTTTAAAGACAAGTATATGGCACCAGAGTCACATGACAGGTGGCAGTGGGGGCAGAACAAAACGACTCTGTGGCCAACCCAATTTAAAGCAGGATTCAACCAGCATCACAGCATTGAAATCCTATACAACATGGCTTTTGCTCTCATTGCACTTAAGCGGCATTCACTGAGAATGGGTGAATACAAAGTTCTGTTTCAGGACTTATAAAATGGACTCTTACAGAACCTTCAAAATGAACCACCATTGGAATTACAAAATAACTTGACCTGAATGATAGTAAAGATACTGTGTACCAAAGCTTGAGAAAGAAATCTTCACCCTTGAATCAGATTAGAAACAAAACACGGAAATGTACACATTGAGCACTCATATGAGGAACCTGAAATAGTAAACAAATTTCAGGGAAACTGGAGGAAATGATCCTGTAGTCATGTCTGGAAGGGCATGTACATGAAATGAAATTGCCTGTACTTTCCTTTGTTTTTTATCTTCTGGTGGAGAATTTAGAATAAACTTACCTCTACATTGTTTTAGGAAGCTGCAGCAGACAGAGCAAATTATGAATGGTTTTCGAGCACACTTGGCACTTGTAGAAACTCAAATCTATTACACTACACAAGATCTGAGAAATGTCAGATAAAACCCGCTTATTGGCCCCTGGCTGTAAATCTGGAGACCAGTCATAAGGTAGCTGGACACTGCTGACATTTGGACGTTTTCAAATGCACTTGTAAGTAATGACATCAAAAGTCATTGACGCTCCACTGGAATCCACCACTTTTCCTGCGGACCAGCACTAAGGTGGCATTACTCTAGATGGCCACAAGAGGGTAGCACGGATAGACAGATGGACCGTATATTCCACTAATGGTCTGGCTGAAAGGTTCCTTTGCTTTTTACCCTGAGATGCAATGACTGACACAGTTTTCATTGTCCCCCAACAACGTGACTGCAAAACCTTCTCCCTGTTTTGTCCCACTGCCTTCTGTCACCTTTCTTTCAGGCGACTTCACCATCCCATCGTCCCATGCCGCGGACCAGCCGACAACACGCCTCAAAGGACAGTGAAGCTCTGTTCCGTTTATTGCAAGTACAAGCAGGTTTTTATATTTTCATTTTAGGTAGTGATTAACATTTGCAGGTGTATAGCATGATCAGTTAAGCAGAAGAAATCAATACAAAGGTAACCAGGAAAAATACGAAAGTTAATAAACAAAGATTATTTTGACCAGGAGAGACATAAATCAGACAATTGGAAATAGCTGTATGTACAGAATTTGAATGTCTTATTTTATAATAAGTTTCTCAGAATTTGTCATGGGGCAAAAGGATACGCCAGATTGAGTAGAGGTAATAGAAAAATTTATTATAAGGTCTTTGTGATGTCTAACTTGGCTATCCTTTTCTGTCTAAAATGTTTCTCTATGTACTATGGACTCTGACTCCTTGGTAATTGTATCTATATGCTTAGTTTGTAATAGTTAACCAGCCCCTTTTTTAATTTCTTTGCCTGTCCAATTGATATATATTCTTTTTCAGGGTAAAGGAGGGGCTGTTACTTCAACAACTTTTAAACATTTAGGAGCTATTTCATTAGAGGGGATTTTGTTCTCTGGTCAAGAAAATAATTTGTACAACTTCATTGGAATTATGCTAATCAATGAACCTGAAATACAGGTATCTAACAATCCCACCACCTTCTGATCACCCAAACAAACATGTAAGGAGAGATAGACAGGAAATCCAGCCACAGTTGCCGCTGCCTTGCAGATGCATCTCAACCGTCCCGACCGTATCCCTGGGCTATGGGTAGGGGTCTACATAGTTTTTACTTGTCTTCTTGGAAGACCCTTTGTATCTGTGGGTAGGGAACAGACTTGGGAACGTCTTTCTAATGTGTTCTTCCAATCCCTCAACTGTTGGCAGCACAACCTGTGTTTGCAACAATAACCTGGTTCTTTATTAACTGGCCTTAACTGTTGATTTAAGAGATCTAACTTGTTTTTCTTATTTCTGGTACACCATGGTGGTCCTGATCGCCTTAAGTTGCTCAGACCAGGGTCATTTGTACAACTTGACATGTTTTCCCTTATGGTTAACAATTATATCGCCCTGGCTGTCGTACTCCCCTGTACAAGGGAGAAGGGAATCTGTGGGAATTTTTCCATCCTTTCAGGCAGTTCCGTGGGGAATACTAATGTTTTTCCCTGAACTGTCCCTCCCTCTTGGGTGATTTTCACAGGAATAAGTAAGTACAGTACAATGTCCATACTCAGTAGCAAGAGTAAAATAATTAAAATAAAACAGCCCACTGTTAACCCATTTTGGATGCCACGTTCTCTTCCAGGGAGACGAATTCCTTGAACTCGACTCCTCCGTGCCCGGACCTTGTTGGACAGCATGGTTGGAAGAGGACGGGGCAGTCCCACAGCACTGTGACCTATCGGAGCAGACAACTCTTCCAGGTGCCTTCTGCAGTCTTCCAAGGAGTGGAAATTTCTCTCCAGTAACGGAATTTCAGGAAGACCAAACAAAATGGTCATGCCAAGGAGCAAGGTCTGGTGAGCACTGCGGGTGAATCAGGACTGCCCAGCCAGGCTGGAACCATTTTTCCCTGGTCACCAAAGAGAACCGTGAGCTCCCGCCTTATCACGGAGCTTCCACCTCTCCTGCTGACGAATTCCAGACTCTTTCCCTCGGGCGGTGCTTTCAGTCGGTCTGACGGGGAGCAGTGCCTGTTGCCGTTGTGAGACAAAGGCATTTTCTGCAAGGAGCCCCCGCAGCAGGACTCCCTCCTGAATCCACCACAAGGGCAACAGCACCTCTTGCGGATGGAGACAGCCCTTTGGAGGGGCTGCTGCTGGTGGTTCCCTTGTTTGCTCACAATCTCTCCTATTCCACACCAGTGTAAAATGTCAATGGTTCACGCCCGCTTCCCACAACTGGCCTTGAAAACAAAATGTTTTCCTTACATTTCAGTAGAGAACCCTTTGTGGAAATGAAGTCAACAGGGGTCCCCCACCACCCCGCTTAACCTCAGTGGAACCCAAACATCAAAGCGATTAACATAACCAAACTCATGCAAATGATTTTCCAACCCTGATTAGGATACTTTGAGAGTTTCGCCTGTCTCCTGCATGTCTTGATGTGGTCTGTCCTAGTTAACATCTGCCCAGGATGGCTCTTCACCGCACCTGGTCTGCCGGACCTGTGGGGCAACGGCACACGAGAGTAATCTGCAGAACGAAACTTGGGAATCCACTTCGAATGTGTTCCATCACTCACAGCAACATCTCCATACACGCCACAAATCTTTCTTTGCCTTACAGGCAGCTGCTCTTTTATCTTTCTTGAAACGACACAGCCTAAAGGGTCGACATGTTGCTTATGTTCATGTGTCTCCAATGAGAAAAGGGCCATACACACATTCACCAGTTTTGCTGATGAGATTTTTTATCCTACTGTGATACGACAGCTGTCAGGATACAGTCTAACAAAACAGTTTCAAATGACATTAAAGGCAACTGCGCAAGACAAGCACCAGTTGACATGGTGAGTACCAGGGGGCAGCGTGAGGGTGGGGGGCCAAACTGACTTTTTGCCCAACCCCACTGAAAGCGAGGTTCCACTACCATCACAGCCTTGGAAGCCTATATTGTATGTTTTCTGCTCTCATAGCACTGAAGCTGGCATTCACATATGTTAGCTCTAATGCACTCAACCTAGCATGAGGAGAAAGTCCTGCTGGACAGAACTTCTGAAATTCACTCCTACAGAACCTCCAAAATGATTTGAATTACAGAGTAACTCGACATGAATGATGCTAAAGCTGCTCCATACCAAAACCTGAGAAAGAAGTCTTCGCCCTTGAATGCACACGTCATAAACAAACCCTGGAAATGTATGACTTTTTCACCCATACAGGGCCCCACCTAAAATGGTAAACAAAGTCCAGGCAAAGCGGAGAAAGCAAGCCCATAAACATGTCCAGAAGGGCACGTCCATACAACGATGGTGCTTATATTTCTTTTTTTTTTTGCATCAGTGCAAAATTATGAATAACTTCAAGGAAGCTGCAACAGACCAAGACAATGACAAATGGTTTTGAAGCACACCTGAAACTTTTAACAACCTGATTATATTACACTATAAAGCCAATTCCAACAAATGCACATAAAGCACATTTATTGTTCCCTTCGCCACTAATCTGGAAACCAGTCTCAAGGTAACTAGAAAGTCCTTACACTTAGACGTTTTGAAACACACTTCTAAACACCACTGCCATCAAGTCATTGACATTCCACTGGAATCAACCACTTTTCCTGCTGACCTGCAGCAGCATGTCATTCCCCAGAATGCCCACGAGATGGCAGCAGTATGCACACTTAGAACACTTTGGAAATGACCATACTGTACCATCCATCAGTTTTCAACTCCAAAGGACTGAAATTATGAAAAATATGTCTCGCCCTCGAGGATACTAATTTAGAAGCCAGAAACAGAATGTAACTACAAAGTCCTTTTACTTAACTGTGATTAAATACACTTCTCAGATAACACTCCGTGAACCCTTAGTAGATAATTCACTATGGTCAATGACGTTTCCTGCTGACCAGCACGAAGCTGTTATTCCCAGGTGACACGGGAGATGGCAGCAGAGAGCCACACTTGGGACATTTTTGAAAGGGACCATCCTGTGCTACGGCCAGTTTGAGCCAATTTCAAAGGACTGAAATTATGCGCAGTATGTTTCTACCGTCACTGCTGCTACTGTGGAAATCAGGAACAAAAGGTAACTAGTAAGTTCTGATATTTAAAAGTGACTACCTACACGTCTACATAACATTGCAATCATCATTCATTGATGTTATATTTCTACAGTCACCACTCCCCCCCCACCTGCCACTAACACGTTATTCCCAAAATGCCCACGGGAGGGCAGCAGAGAGGCACACTTGGAACACAACTATCTCCTTCGTCAAAAGGTTCATTCCGTTTTTTGGTAAAGACAAAGTAAAAGGCACGTTTTCAAAACGAACCTTGTTGAACAATGTATTCCATGTTTTCTTCCACTGCTTTTGCCATCTTTCAGGCATCCATAATTCCACATTCCCAAAAGTTTTTATCTTTTACCAATGCCAATATAAAGCCAGTTTCAAGAAGCATCGCAGCATTGAAAGTATATACAATATGTTCCTCTAAGTGCTCTCATTGCACTTAAGGTAGAATTCACTAAAAAGGGGTGACATGAAAGTCCTCATATTTAGTAGTTGTATAACACACTCCTAAAGAACCTCAAAAATAGAACAATTCAAATTGCAAAAGAATTTACATTGAATGGTGATAAAGATACTACATACCAAAACTTATGAAAACATCTTCACCCTCAAATACTGCAATTTGGACATTGTCCATATAAAAGCTGAAAATTTACAAGTTTTGTACCCATATTAGGAACCTAAAATAGTATATTAGATTCAAAGAAGGTGGACAGAAACATGCACATCGAGATATCTGCAAGTGCATAAAATGACAGCAGTTTTTTCAACTCTTGGGGTAGAATTTGGAATAAGTGTTTTTCTCATTGTTTAAGTAAGCAGCAACAAAGTAAATTACAAATAGTTTTCAAGAACACTTGAAACTTTTAAAAAAATGACTGTATTTAGCTATAAAGCAGGTTTCAACAAATGTCTCACAAGCTATGTTTACTGCTGTCTTTGCCATTAATCTGAAAACCAGTCAGTCACAAGGTAACTACAAAGTCCCTATATTTAGATGTTTTAAATACACTTCTAAATACCTTCCCAAAATAAAGCACAGAGTGGAAAATAATTTACATATCAAAATAATAAAAATACTACACAGCAAGATCTTTCTGGTTTCCAAAAATAATAAAAGCAAATCATAACAAAAATAATAATAATAAAATTTAGTGGTTCTCAACCAAACGTGATTTTTGTCCCCAAGGGAACTTCAGGCAACATACTGAGCCATTTTAGATGGTCCTGAGGGGAAAGGAAGTGAGGGCGTTCACAATGAATAGAGGTCTTTGATGCTAACAGGCACCTACAATGCAGAAGACAATCCCCCAGGAGAATGAATTCTCTGGCCCAAAACGTCCCTGGTGCTGAGAATAAAAACCCCTGCTCTGTATCATGAAGACTCCATTAGAATACAAAGAGCATAGCCCTTTACATCCTCCATTTCAAAGGCTGCCTTTCTTGGAACAGGAAGTATGGAGGCTAAAACTTAAAGAACAAAAAATGCCAGCCATCTTGCCATCATTGGGGAGAAGTGTCCTGGGCAATAGGTCAGGCGGCAAAGGAAGATCTGTCCACTTGGGAGACCAGATCACACTGTGACTACCCAGAGTAGTCATCTGAGGATCCTGCTTCTTTCCATTGCTCACACATCACTTTCATAACTGACTCATGATGTTACTTAGAACAAAGAATCTCACTCTGTTAGATTCCAGATTGGACCATCTCAAGTTTTCTTCTTTGAAAATGTGGACATTTGCTACCTTCTGTGTTCCTCAGATGACCTACCTGGGGCACATTTCCTGTCACAAAAATACTCATTTCTGGAACACCGTGCTTCCAGGCTCTAAACTCATTTAAAATGCTAAGAAGGATGTTACTATCTTATTTAGTCATTCATATATTCATGACTAACAATGACTATTTTTCTAGCTCCTCACATTACCTCACATCTTCCTGTTTTCATTCAAGCTTTAACTATTTCTAGGTCACTTACAGCTACGACCATGTAATGATCATGATTGCATGAGACCATGTTTACCTTCATAACTCATGAGAATCAATGTAAAAGTACCATAAGTAAAATTTAGTGCAGTGATGAGAAAAATAACATGCAGAAATAAATATGTAGAAATGGTCAGTTAAATATATAATTTTTAAAAAGACTCAATAGCAAAACAGGTTTACAAGAAAACCTGGTAATCAACTTAACAACAATGTACAGGATGTATATCAACAAAATTGAAAATTGCTATGCAATAACAGAAACTTTAACAAATGAAAAATTTCATTTTATTTGGGAGTTAAAAAATGGCTATCTTCATATCTCTATTTATCAAAGCTATCTATAACTGAAATATCATCTAGATGTATAAAGAAAAGTGCTCTCACAGAAGTAGTCAGCTAAACTGGACCTGAGACATGTACCCCAGAAACAGTCTGCCCCCCCTTTGATGCTTCCCACAGGGTGGCCGTATCTGCCCCCCACAGCCCCGTCACCTCATAGCCCCCACGCAACTCACCTCCTGTCCTTGGACTGCATTGCTTGCATCACGTTAGGATGTGAGCATCACCTCGTGACCACGGAGACCAGGAGCCGGCGGCGCCTAACCCCCAGCCCGTATACTGGTTCATCTCTCCACCAGAACTGGCCGCCCCTCACTCCTGCCAGCCTACATTTGCCTCCTGCCCAGCCCCACCCACATCTGCAGCCTGGAGACCTCTCACCTCCAACCCACTCGCGCCTCTGACCTAAGACCCCGCCCCCATCTGTAAGTTTGATTTTTAGTGGCCCATTTAAACAAAACCAGCCAGGACTCAGGTATATTTGTGGACATACAGTTTAATGAAGAATACGTTAATAACATATACTTTATACAATTAAAGAATACTCTGAAAAAGAACTTAAGAGAATAAAAAGAAAAGACACAAACTGGGAGAAAATACAAATGACCTAAAACATGGGGTGAAAAAACATCGAAAGGAAAAGAATGGGAAAAGACACACAGGATGGTGCAAAAGCAGCTTTACAGTTGCTCACATGAACAATAATGTCATAATTATTAAATAATAACACAACAATAAACTTTGTTTCTCGTACTCACAACTCGAAACCTACTTTTGCCCCTCCCTGTCTAATGCAAACATAAACCACATGAAAATTACATAATAATGTGCAGTGGACTTCAAGGTAACAAGCATGACTAGAGATGAAGGGCACTTCATATCAAAGAGTTTAATTTACCCAAAAGATCCAAATTTACCAGGTACTTAGTATCATAAAGTTAAGTTACATAGAACAGAGACATAAAAAATAATTTATAATCATAACAGATTGAACAAACCTGTCTCATCAGATAGAGCATACCTCTTTCAGAAACAAGAGAACACCTAAAAAAAAATTAGTGAGGATGTAAGAAACACCATGAGCAGCAAATTGGATTCAACATTCACAAATAACTAACTATACACAGCTTTTCCCGCTGACCTGCATTAAGGTGTTATTCCCAAAATGACCACGAGATGGCAGCAGAGGTGCATGCTTGAAACATTTTTTACATTGAGCATTTCATAATGAACCAAGTTTCAAAAAAAGTTCAAAGGATTGAAATTACATGAAGTATGTTTCTTGCTCTCATTGCAGATAATCTAGAAATCAGTGGTAAAATATAACTGGAGAGTTTTTACATGAAAAGTTATGAAATGCACTTCTAAGTAATCCTCAAAGTGAACCTTAATTGAAGTTAAAAAATCATTTCAGCTGAATAATATTAAAAATAGGGCATTAAAAAACCTATGGGAAAACATAGTGATAAATGTGCACATTAGGGGGAAACAGTTGAAAATTCACAAGTTTTGCATCCATACTACAAACCCAGAAAAATGAATTAAATCCTGGAAAGTAGAAGAATGGAAATAGACAAGGAGAGATGTCTGCAAGAAGATATACTTAAAACAACAGCAGCTATTACCTGTCTGGGTGGGATTTTGAACTCATTTTTATTTTTCTGTATAATTTAAGTAAGTTGCCACCAAAAGAAAAGGCAGTATCAGTTTCAGTAAAAAAACAAAACAAAAAAAAAGGTGCAAGAGGAAAACTTGGCATAGTTTTAGAATAAATAGTCTGCTGTGGTAACAACACCACAGGCCTTTACTCTGCTCTCCCAAACTAATCTCAGAGGGGCCCCTTTTCCAAAGTGCACTTCTTTGTGTGCAAATGCAGCCCAGCAGAGAGGAAATGACAAGACCAGACCTGAATAAGCAGAGCACAGCTGGGCAGCACAGCCTGAGGGGCAACTTGCCCTGGGGCTGCCTCATTTGGGGAGGGGCCCTCACAGCCAAGACTCTTCACAACTAAGCAGCAGCACCACTGGGCTGACCCACACAGGGGCTGCTTCATGAATCACCTGGACCAACACTGAGCTTCCTAACAGCCATGCTGCACTCACACCCATTAGTACCAAAACGGAGCTATTTGCACTAAATAGAGTTTCCTTCTCCCCCACACCCCAACTCTGGAACTCCTGCTGGCTTTGACGTGGAGCGACCATCAGTTCACAGACACCAGATGCCACAGACAGACTCCAGAACCTGGGCCCCAGAGCAGACCCAGAACCAAAAGCCGAACCCCAGACCCCAACCCCAATTCCAAAACTGTCCCCATGACCCAGGCCAGACCATCGCCCCTGAATGCCAAACCCCAGACACCAGAGACTGATGGCAAATGCTGGACGCCAGATTCCACACATCAGAGCTAAGAGCCAGAGCTGCACATAACCCCACACACCCTCCCAGGACATGAAGCTGCACCCGAAGAGACTCCAGATCCCAGACACGCAGACACAGATTCAACCCCAGACCACAGACCCAGGAGACAGAACCCAGATCTGGAAGCAGGACCCCACAGCCAGACCCCAGAGCTGAAGCTGGACAATGGATCCCACTTACCAGTTGCAGGAGTGGAACTGAGTCCTCACAATGTAAACAGGGCCAGGAGCCAACAAAGCACCGATTCTTGACTCTCTAAGTCCAAGAAGCTGGCCTCAGAAATAGTTTTTTATGCCAATGCAAATGTACAAGGGAAGAAAATAACTCTCTGCACTACTAAATGATACCAAACCCTGCTGAAAATACACCAAAAAGGCTGACAGAGCAAACAATAATGATAATGTTTACTCTTGCCAGGAAAAGTCCATGATCTCTCAGAGGCTGCACTTTCCAGAAGTTAGTGTCCCAGCCACGAATGTCACAGGCCAGCTCACAAAACCAGTCACATGAGTAAAAAATTATTTTCCTCCTATCTTCTAAGTTGTAACAGCTGGAATAACAATCAAATTCACATAATCTGATTCATGGGAGGATTAATTCAACATCTACTACGTGGGCAAGGGGAATGAATTCATATTAAAATGAATCCCAAACATAATGAGGTAATATTGAGTATATGGGGTATTTTGGAAAATGGAAGAACAGAGTCTGAGATTTCAAAGGTGAAGTGGGGGACATGCAGATAATTTACAAAAAAAAAAAAAGGCAGTATACCTGCCAGGTCAATTTCTGCTGGGCAACTCCCACAACTTTCAGACGCAAGGGGTACAGTAAGAGGGTCAACAAGCTCTTACGAGGACAGGAGTCTCACTGTCTGAAGCTGAGGTGATTGGGCTGAAGTTCTCTTCCTAAAACAAACTCTGGCAACTAAACCTCTTAGGAAGAACCGAGATGACAATCCTAAGGAATTTCTCAGTCTTCCCTTTCTGAACAGCCAGTTTAACATCAACGTGCCTAGTGCAAAACGTTGGCCGTGAACGCAGCGCGACTCCCTGTCCTCGCACCGCGGGAAACGGAAGCTCCTTCACCACGCTCCCCGGACGCCGATTTTCCCGGGGTTTCGTCTTTCACAACAGGAAAGAAAGGGGTGAGCCATGTGCCCTTCGCCAGCACGTCTGGGTGAACCCCCAGCCGGCTCCGGCTCCGAGAACCCCAGGACCCGCGCTGCGCCCTGCGCTCCAGTGAAGGGAGGGAGGCGGGGCGCGCCTGTCGCTCGCGGTGAGGCCGCTCCACTCCGCTCTCCTTTCCCTCCGACGGGGGAGGGGGACCTCCAAGGCGGTGTGAGCGCTACCCGGTGTCCCGTCGTCTCCCGCCCTATCTCCCTGGCCCCAACCCTCCTCGAGTGTCTCATCACTGCCGCCCACGCGCAGGTCCGGGACCCGAAACGTCCGTTCTCTCCGTTCCACCCAAATGCCTCTCGGGCCCTTCCCCCTGCCGCCCCCCCAAGTAGCCCGTTCAAACCTCCAGAGGCGTCTCCGACCCTTCCCAGCACCGCGCACCAGGCTCGGGTCCTCCGTCCAGAAACGCGCCTCCCGCCCCTGCCCGCTGGGGCTTCGACCCCCATTCCCGACCCCAACCCGCCGGTATCGCACCCCACCTGCCCCTCCTCCGCCCCAACACTCCTCCCGGGCCCCTCCGTCACTCACCCGGCAACGTCACGGTCACTCCCCCCCCCCATTAAAATCTCGAAGTTCCCTGGCGCTCAGTGTCCGGGACCCTCGCCTCCCCCACTGCGCCGACGCCCCTCCGCTCGCACAAACTCATCCGCCCGCGCGCGCGGGTCCTGCAGCCCATGGGAGGGGAGAGAAGGGATGGGCAGGCCGCAGGATGGGGACGAGCTGGACGTGAGAGGGGTTCCGGGCGATTGGGACCGTCAGAACCGCAGGGAGGCCGAGCGGAGCGCCGGGCAGGTCCGGCCCGAGAAGGGAGCGCGTACACGCGGGAAGTTCGTATGAAGCATTTACTTGTGTCAGGTCCGGGGACCGGCATCTCGTGTGTGATACAGGACACACCCTGGTGAGAGGGACACACGTGCCTTCATTCGCGCCTCCGGGGCGGGTGTGCAAGGGGAGGCGGGCCTGGGGGCTGGGCGGAGCCGCAGAGACCACCCTGCCGTCCCCACGGGGGCCTGCGTGGCTTCTGTGGAAGCGCTGTCCTGAGCTCTCGCGTGCAAGGCCCGTGCGGCCACTCGGGACAGCGGGGACCCAGCGACGGAGCGAGGGCACTCGGCGCGCGTGTTGTGGGGTGTGTGTGTACAGGAGACGTGACTGGGAGCGACCGCGTCACTGGTGTCAAACGTGGCGGCACCTCACGGGCGTCAGGGGTCGCGCGATGACGCCCGCGTCCCCGTGTGCGGCGACCTGGCCCAGCGAGACGCTTGGATGGACCCCGCGCCCAGGACCAGCCGCTTGATGCCCTTGGAACGTGAGGCCCTTGGTGGCCGCTGCGGCGCGGGCTTCTCCCCTCTTTCTGCGTCTGTCCTGGCTTCTCGCTTTTCTCACACAGCCCTAATCCTGACCCCTGACCCCTGATCCTGACTGAGTCGCTGGTTCTGACCCTTGAACTCGATCTTGACCCTTGCCCTGATCCTTACCCCAAAGGCCCGAACCCAAACCCTAACTCCAGCCCCTACCGCTCGCCCCACCTACCCTCCGACTCTAACCCTAAATTAAAGGGTAACGCTAAACCTGACCCGCAGCCTTCACATTCACCGGTGCCATGAATACCAGACTCTGACCGCGAAATCGGAACCTGTGACCTGCACCTCCAACCTCGAACCCTGAACCTAAGCGCAGTCCCTGCATCTGCTGACTCACAGCCCCAAGCCTAAGCCCAGTCCTGATCCAGCCCCGGCCGTCGCCCCAGCTGAGCTCTCACCGCGGAACCTGGCCCCGGCTCTCAGCTGCCTTTGTCCGACTTGTCACAGCCACACGGACCGGCCGCACCCTGAGCAACGGGCGCCCCTCGGAACAGAACCTCCGCACCCGAGGCTCCGGGCGCCGCCCGGCCGAGTCCGGAGTTCACGGCGTCCCCGCGCCTCCGAGACGGCGCCCCCTGGTGTCCGTCCTCGGCTGTTCACGCCAGCGAGGCGGCGGCCCGTGCGTGTTTGGCTCGTTTAATCATTGTCTTCATCTTTTGATGTTTTTAACGTCTTCTCATTTGTGTTGGAGTTGAACAGATTTATTGTGCTTTGAGTAAGTGTGCTGCCCTTTTTTCTGCTTGGGATCGTAGGGTTTGCATGCCATTCGGGGTGGAAATCTCATTATTACCTGCTCGAACACTGTGGGTGGGGGGCTTCGGGAATGGGGGCACACGGAAGAGTAGCTGGGACCCGGGAAGGAGCCCCCCGCCTCCGACTCAGAGGAGGGGCGCCTGCTCCGGGGCGTAGAGAAACAATTGCACCCCCAACGCCCAGCCCTCTGAGCCTGCGGGACCGTCCCTCCACGGTGGCCCCCGCCCCCGGGCTCTGTCCACTCTGGGCCGGCTCAGGGCCCTGGGGGCCCGAGGCCCTCTGCTGAGGGGACGGCCCACCGCATCACAGAGAGGGGTCCAGAGAGGGAGGAGGGCGAGGGTCCCAGCCGGCTGGGCTCCTGGCGGAGGGGGCGAGGCTGAGAAGCCCGCGGGGCGGACGAGTCCTGGAAATCCACTCCTCGCACTCAGGTGACACACCCTGGTGGGCCCAGGACAAGGACCACTTGGGGCTGGAGGGCCGGACACTTGAGGACGGCAGGCGGCCACTCGGGGCAAGATCACAGGCCCGGCCGCCAGCCTGATGCAACCAGAGGCCTGGGCCGACACCAGGTTGGCTCTGGCCTGGGGCCCAGAGTGACCGCACGCAGGTGGGGACAGCGCTCAGAGGGGTCGGGCTGCCGGCTCTCGTCCTGGCCTCTGAGCACTGACCCCGGGGTCACCCCAGGACACCCTCCTGTCCCGTCCTCTGTCACTCACAGCAGTGGCCTGGGAGTCCCCATTGTCCCCACGGGAGTCTGGGGCTGCGAGGACGGGACCCCCTTCTCCGCCGCAGCGCTGGCCCCGCCGCGGCGCCCTGGCCCGGACTCGGGGCCCCTCCGCCCGCCGCCCGCACCCCGCTGCGGCCTGGGTGGAGCCGGCTGCCGAGGTCCGTCCTCTGGCCCCTCCTCCGGGGCGGGCGCAGCGCGCGGCCAATGAGCCAGGAGCTGCTCTCGGAAGCACCGAGTCTCGGCGGGGACGACGCTGGGGACAGAGGCCACTGAGGGGGCTTTGCTGTGAGGACCGGGGCACCACGCGGGTGAGTGTTGCTTGTCGGATGACCGAGTCCCCGCAGGGAGACGGGTGGGCGCAGAACGGCCCGCCGTCCCGTGCCCAGCCCGACGCAGCAGTGTCGGGCAGACGGAGTCACCGCCCGGCGGGACAGTGGGACGCTCTGGGCCAGGAACTGCTGGGCCCCCGAGACTCCGGGGCCGCTACCTCCGTCTGCTGGGCGGGCAGGGTCCCTCGGCCGGGCTGCGGCCAGGGCGGAATGCCGCCGGCCGGGGCAGCTCACCCTTCCGATTATTCACCGGCCAGCGGAGCCCGGAGCGGGTTCGCGGCGCTGCCGCGCGCAGGCGCTGGGCCCGCGGAGGCTCAGGTGTCTCCCACCGTCAGGTGGGCGGGACGGGGCCGCAGCTGCTGCTGCGGGTCCCGGGAAGCCCGGGCGGTGCCCAGGCCGCCTGCGCGTCCGGGGCCGGGGAGGAGGTCGGGCCCTGCGGGTCTCCGCAGAGCCCCGTGGGCGCGTCCTGACCCCGGTGGCCCGACAGGAGCGTGTCGCCTCGTCTGCTCGTCCTGAGAAAGAGCTCGCTGTCCTCCAGCTGCCCCTCTGACCGACGGACCCCGCGTCGGTCGCTAGCCCTTCCCTCCGGAGCTGCAGAATTCCTGCTTCGGGGCCCAGCCCCGCGGGCCGGGGCGCTGACCAAGTCCACGGTCCGGCCCTCCCTCAGGGGACAGAAGACCCGCACTCAGACCCTGGGGCGTGCAGCTCTGCACCCCGCCCCACGGCCCTGGGGCGCCGGTGTGACCCCACAGTGAGGGGTCCCCCTGGGAAAGCGCCTTTGGGACCGCTGGGTCCTTCTCGGTGCCTTTCTGTATTTCCGTGTCTGTGATTCTGCCTCCCTGTCTGTCTGTCTGTCTGTCTCTGTCAGGGACTCTCCCCACTCCCGTACCCTCCCGACCTCCCAACCTCCCAACCTCCCAACCTCCCAACCTCCCATCCTTCCAACCAGGCCTGGGAGAAGTCGGATTTCTTTTCTCTCAAAGCTGCTGCCCCAGCGCCGTGAGAAGAGCGTCCGTGGTGTTCGGGGTTGCCCCCTGCACGACCTCCTGCCCCGCCTCAGCTCCTGGGCCCCCCACCCCCCACCATGATGCCCGCAGGTGGGCAGGAGAGTTCGCCCAGGACCCGCCCGGGCCTGCCCTGCCCGGCGACGAATGGCAACGCGGACTGGATGTCAGCGCTGTGTCCCCGGCTCTGGGACGTCCCCCTGCACCACCTGGCCATCCCCGGTGAGTGCCTGCCTGTCGGGGGTGAGATGCAGGATCCTGAGGGTGTCCCCGGGCCGCGCTCCCTCCACAGGCTGCAGGGAGGGGCCTTCCCGCCTCTTCCAGCTCCGGGGCCTCCAGCTGTCCCTGGGCTGGTGGCCGCGTCCCTCCCGTCTCTGCCTCCATCTCCATGTGGCTCCTCCCCTGGGTCTGCGTCTCCTCTTCTGTCCCTTCTCAGGACACTGTCACTGGACGCAGGGCCACCCTGACCCAGGACCACCTCCTCTCAGATCCTTCCCTCATCCCACCTGCCAAGGCCCTGTGTCCACACAGGTCTAGTGACCGGCTCTGGGAGGGTGTGACTGTGGGGGCTGCTGCCCAAGTGTGCTCAGCAGGCTCTCCACGGGTGTCCTGCGTGTCCCCTGCCTGCTGCCGGTCAGAGCCCCACCTCGGCCCACGGGCACCGTAGGGAAGGGCTGACGGCGGCCGTGTGGCTTCCTTCCAGGCAGCCACGACACGATGACCTACAGCCTGAACCGGAGGTGCCCCATCTCCCACACGCAGTCCCCGCTGCTGCAGCTGCTGGCCAGGGTGCTGCCCTGCATCACCCAGCCCGCCGTGCTCAAGTGGTCGGTCACCCAGGTGAGTGTCCGCGGGCGCGGGCCTTGGGCGGAGCCGTGTCCCCCTGCCTGGGCCATGTCCCCCTGCCTGGGCCGCCCACCTGACCCCGAGGGAGAGAAATGGAAACACAGCTCCTTCCAGCGCGCACCCGCCGCGCTGGGGCAGCAGACAAAGGCCCCATTTGTCACAGAAACCGGCCCCCTGCGCCGTGATGGCTTTGCACTCAGTATCAGTCCCCGCAGGGCGGGCGGGTGGGCGGCCCACGCGCCGGGGCGGGGAGCCCGGTGTGGAACGCAGGGAAGCCGCATTCCTGGACCCGTCAGGTGCCCGGGATCCGGGGAGCCTCAGAACAGTCACCCCGCAGCCTTTCCGGAAGGAAGGGCGGGGTGGGTGGGGGTTGGAACGGAGGTGGCCGCTGGGGAGGGCTGGAAGCCTCCCGGGAATCGGGAATCAGCGGAGAAAGCAGCGCAGGCTGCACTTCAACGTGCAGCCACACGGGGGCGGCAGTGCGGCCCGACCCAGGGGTAGTTGCTGAGAGGCCCGCGGCCTCGGAAGGCGCTGAACCTAGACTTTCCGGGTGGCCGGGCCTGGGGGGGGTCGGACGGGAGGGAACTGGCCGGCTGGTGGCCCCGGGTCCCAGGAGCAGGTGGGACCTGAGCGGCTGCAGATACCGCTTTGCTCGCACTGAAAGCCTGTGCCTCTGGGGCCTGGGATCAGTCAGCTGGGTTCAGTCCGGCCCCGCCAGCGGGGTTGGGGGCGCGTGGAGCAGGAACCCAGCTCCCTGCAGGGCCACGCGGGCTGCAAACAGTTTTCCCGGCCGTTAGTGGTTTGTCTGTGTCGCTCTGAGCAGAGCCCATCGCCGCGGACGTCCTCGCGGTTGACCTTTCTCGCTTCTTCTGTTCTCCGGGGCAGAGACCTTGTCTTCCTTCTTTTCCTTTGTGCTTTTTCTGCTTTTCCATCCTTGTCTCTACAGGGAGCAGAGTTACCATTTTCGTTTATTTTCATGCGATGGTACTCCTGACTTTTTCTGGTACTGGTTTGGAGAGAGAAAAGACCATTTCCTTTCCCATGTCCTGTCTTCACATTGATTTTCTTTTTTTCTTTCAAGATTTTATTTATTTACTTTTAGAGGAGAAGGGCAGGAGAGAGAAACATCAATGCACGGTTGCCTCTCGTGCGCCCCCTGCTGGGAACCGGCCTGCAACCCAGGCACGTGGCCTGACTGAAAATCGAACTGCAATTCTTTGGTTTCGCAGGCCCGTGCTCAATCCATTGAGCTACACCAGCCAGGGCCACATTGATTTTCTGACCTCCCTCGTGACTCCGTGGGGTGGGGGCAGAGGCCGCAGGTTCCCAAGCGTGTTGTTCTCATGGCTTTTCCCCGGTTCCCCGGTGCGGGCGGTTTACAGCCTTTCTTCCTCTGTTCCTGTCGCTGATTCCTTCTTGCCTTTCCTGGAGCTTCTTCTGGGTGAAGAGTCCCCACTGGAGTCAACCTTCCTGAACATGCTCTGACCTCCCAGGGCCCAGCAGGGGGTCCTGGACACCCCCCCCCCCAGGGCTGCTGGGGCCCCCCCCGGGATGGGGCTCTTTCCGGTGAGGGCCTGGGAGGAAGGCAAGGTGGGACCCTGAAGAATCTCCCCAGTCCAGGGTGGAGCCAAGAGCACATGGTCTGCTGGGGGCCGGCCTGGCCGCTTCCCAGGACAGGCCCCACCTCGGGGACCCTGCCTGGCTCCACTGGCCCGTGCCCCCTGCAGAGGGGGACCCACGTGGAAGATGAGCGAGGTGGGAGCCGCCACCCAGCGCCGCCCACGCAGAGGTGACCCCCCCCCCCCCCCCCCCCCCCCCCAATGTGCAGGTGCTGACGGTGACGGAGCAGCTGGACGCGGGAGTGCGGTACCTGGACCTGCGGATCGCGCACATGCCGGGCGGTTCTGAGAAGAACCTGCGTTTTGTGCACATGATGTACACGACCGTGCTGGTGGAGGTAGGCGGCGGCCGGGCGCGGGGGGCGGCGGGCGCGGGGGCGGCGGGCGAGGGCTCGGGGCAGGAAGCGGCCGGCCGCTCCCGATCACCCAGGTCTCTGAGCCCGCGCCGCCCCCGTGCGCCTGCTCCCTGGGGCTGCCTGGAGTTTTGCAGACGCGCATCCCCGTGGAGTTTCTGCTTCCGGGGCAGCTGGTCTCAGTCCCTCCAGCTGTCAGCGGCTGCACAGATGTTCCCAAAGCCGCCATAGGACGGGTCACCGTCCACTCCACAGCTGTCCTGGGCCCCACTGCAGACCCCGGGGCGGGGAGGGGCCAGCCCTGGAGCTCCCTCTGCAGGTCACCTGCGGGCCTGGCGTGCTACCGGAGCCTCCTGGGCCTGCACATGCAGCGTCCGCAGTGTGGACGGCACACACACGCGGGCACACTGTGTGCACACGGCACTCCATGCGCACAGCCAGGCACATGCACACTTCCCCCCACACCAGTGGCCGGTTGGCCCAGTGTCCCTTGGGCAGTGGAGTCCAGAGAGGGCAGCCACGCGCCCTCTGTGTTTGCTCCTTGGGACCTGGCCTGTGTGCTGGCTGACTGTTCGTGGGAAGGGTTATCCCTGAATTCCAGGCTGGGTCAGGCTGTGTGACTGTCAGGCTGGGTCAGGCTGAATGACTATGTCAGGCTGTGTGACTGGGTCAGGCTGGGTCAGGCTGAGTGACTGTCAGGCTGTGTGACTGTGTCAGGCTGAGTGACTGTCAGGCTGGGTCAGGCTGTGCACTCCTGTCCCTGCCCAGGACACGCTCACTGAGATCTCTGAGTGGCTGGAGAGCCACCCCCGGGAGGTGGTCATCCTGGCATGCAGGAACTTCCAGGATATGACGCAGGACCTGCACGAGTACCTGGTCACCTGCATCAAGAACATCTTTGGGGACATGCTGTGTCCCCGAGGGGTGAGACGGGCCGGGCCTCTGCACCGCTACTGGGAGGAGTGGGGGTCAGAACACAGCACAGGCTGCGTCTGCTCATGGGCTTCCCTGACCTGACCATGACGTCACCCCGAAGTGGGCAGGGCTGGCTCCCCCGGAGGCCTCTCTCCTGGGCGTGTGGACGGCTGTCGTCCCCCTGTGTCCTCACACGGGCGTCCCTCTGGGTGTGTCTGTGTCCCCATCTCCTCTTCTTCCAAGGACCCCAGTCCTGCGGGATCAGGGCCACCCTAGGGACCCCGTTTCTCCTAAATCACATGTATAGAGACCTGTCAGGTCAGGACTCTGACATGTGAACTTGGGGACACAGGTCAGCCCGTGTCCCCACTGTGGTTTCATGAAGCAGATAAGTCTCTGTGGTGGCTGCTGGCATCTGGGCTGCGTCCCCCCGCCCAGGGGAGCTGGAGGAGTCCACCCCCCGGCATTTAGGCCGCCCCATGTCCTTGCACCCCCCGCCACGCCTGGCCCTGCCCCGGTGACACTGGCAAAGGCACAGAGTTGGACTCTGATGGGTCTGGGGTGAGACAGATGGCAGAGCTGCCACGAGCCAGGGACACCCCGTCCTGTCCCCGAGAGGGCTCCCGGGGGACGGGCTGCCCGGGGGTGTGCCAGCTGTCCAAGTCTCCCCGGAATGTCACCGAGGGTGGGGACACGGGACTGCCAGACACGGAGGGACAGTAGAGCGGCCTTCTCACGTGTCACACTGACTCCCGGTGACCCTCTGTCCGAGGTGAACCGAGTGGGACCAGGCCACATGAAAGCGAGCATCCGTGTCTCGTGACGCACCGATGCTATGACACACACACACAGAAGCCCCCTGCCCACCCCCAGACCCCCGACCCCCCAGCTCTGACCGGCCCCTGCCCTGCAGGAGGTGCCCACGCTGCGCCAGCTGTGGGCGCGGGGCCAGCAGGTGCTGCTCTCCTACGAGGACGCGGCCTCCGTGAGCCGGCACGGGGCGCTGTGGCCCGGCGTCCCCTACTGGTGGGGCAACCAGGTGCAGCCCAAGAAGCTCATCCACTACCTGGAGCACATGAAGAGCTGCGGCCGCCCAGGTGGGTGTGGGCCGCGCGGGAGGCAGGTCACACGCGTGGGCTGGGCCCGGCAGGGGAGGGCCGGCCGCCAGTGTGTGGTTCTGCCTGCACGGACACGCAGAATAAACCCATGGGCACATCCACGCGTGACCTGCATGTACAAGTGCACACATGTGTACACCTGTCCACGCACACGTGTGGGCATGCCCATGGGACCCCCTTGCCATGTGTGTACACGGAGACTAAGACACAGGGTCTCTGGGGACGCTATTCCGTCCCCACGTGGAATCCGAACGTGGGGTCTTGGGGGCCACTTCCGCCGGCCGCGCTCAGAAGCGACAAGAGCACACAGATTGGACACTGCGGTCGAACCCGGCTCTCGTTTCTGGAGGGGGAGCCAAAACCCTGGGGGGCTGCAGGGGACACAGGTGGGCTGGCCCCTCTCCCGGGGACTCGGAGTCACCAGCCCCGCCCCCCCTGCCGCTGCAGACGGCGTGTTTGTGGCGGGCATCAACCTCACCGAGAACCTGGAGTACATCCTGGCGCACCCGGCTCAGTCGCTGCAGAAGATGACGCTGCGCAGCCTGCCGCCGCTGGGGGCCTGGGTGCGGGAGCAGAGCCCGGGGCCCGGCCCGCGCTGCACCAACATCATCGCGGGCGACTTCATCGGCGCCGACACGTTCGTCAGCGACGTCATCAGGCTCAACGAGAAGCTGCTGGGCTGCTGACCGCGGCTGCCCGCCCGCCCTGCGGGGGCTGTGTGGAGATCGGGCTCCTTGGGCGCAGTGCGCCCCAAACTACAAGCAAACCCGAGCCTGTCTGGGGCGGGCAGCGGGTACCGCCTGGTCCCCCAAAGGAAGCCCGATGCGCCCTCTCGGAAGCACCTTCCCCGGGGCCCCTGAGGCCTCAGCCCTGACTCTGGGCCCCCGTCGCGGAGCTCCCGCTGTGACTTTCGGACCCAGCCAGCCTCTGCCCACTCCGGTGGGGACGCTGGGACTGGGGAGGGCGTGGCAGGCAGTGGGGGTACCAGCGGGGGCCCAGGGACCCAAACACCCCCCGCCCTGCCTCGCATTCCCACCAGGGAGGAACTGGGGGGGGAGAGACAGCCACTGCGAGGGGGGCGGGTGCCCCCAGGGAGGCCACGGGACACTGCTCTGTGGGCTGCACCTGTGAAGCCCGGACGTGGCCCTGCGGGAGACTCCCGCCCGTGGTGGCCTCCTTGAAGGAGGCCTTGAGCTCAGAGACCCCTGGGGATGGCTCATCCGGAGGCCGAGTTGAATGGATCAGATGGGCCTATACAGGCTCTTGGCCTCCCATACCCGGGTGCGCGCCCACCCCAGGCCGCCGGGTCACATGACCACCACCGACGGAGTTCAGGCCTCACTGATTTATTCTCTGCATTTGGAGCCGCGGATGGCCTGGTCTGCGGCAGGTGTGGGAAGTCCAGGAGTGCGGGCAGCAGGCTGGAGTGATGGGGCGCGTCTCCGGAGACGAGGACGGCGCTGCGCTGGGTTCAGTCCGGTTCGGGCCCCTTGAGCAGGCTCAGCACAGCCCAGCCCAGGGCAGAGGCCGCTGCCCCCTCACCCCGCTCGCTGACGCTGGGGCCGTGCAGACGCGGCGCTACGCCAGTCTAAGGGAAGAGGCGCACAGACACTTCTCACGTGACAAAAGACGCAAACAGACCCCTTGCGCTCTGCACGTGCTGGGCTGCGTGGGCTCCGAGAGGCACGCGCGTCTCTGCGGAAGCTGCAGGACCCCGGCTAGCTCTGCACTCGGCCTGTCTCGGCCCCCGTGCTCAGCAGCGGCCGTCTCCGCGGCAGTTTGACTCCAAGAAGCACCTTCCCGCTTGTGGGTCCAGCTCTGGGCGCTGGGTTTCCTCTGGACGGAGGCCGGAGGACGGACTGGGAAACTGAGGGTTCGAGTCCAGCAGTGGGGACTTCTGGGAGCAAACCCGTCCACACGACTGCTGCCGGCCCACCGACCTGGCGGCGCTGGGTCTGCCCTGTCCGACTCGCCTCCCTCAGGCGCAGAGGACGTCCCGGTCACCGGCGCCAGTTCACTCTGGGAAGAGCTTCCGGAATCTGCCGTAGGCGGAGTTGCTGATGATGGCCGTGACTTCAGCCACGCCAGCCTCCGGGACCACCTGCACGTCCTGCACCGTGGCCTCCTGGTGCAGCCAACTGCGGGGAGGGCAGGCTTAGGGGGGCGGCAGCGTGGGACGCACAGCGCGCTCAGGATGAGCTTGCGGAGGGACCAAATGGGACGCGTGGAGGCCACGCCGCCGCTCAGAACGCACCCGACCAGTGCCCGGCCGGCGCCGAGGCCGCACCGCCAACGCACCGCCGCCCGGGCCCACCCCGCCCGCCCCACAGCCGGACCCACCTCAGCTGTGGCCCTGCCAGGCGGACGCGCAGGGTCAGCACCCGTCTGCCCGTGGCTCTCAGCACGGCGTCTTCCAGCGCGGCCTTCAGCTGCTCCAACCCCAGCCCCAGGCGGGCAGACACGGCCAGGGCACCGGGTTCCGATGGGCTGTACCTGGGCAGGGACGGCCAGGGACCTGGCTCAGCCGCAGTCAGCCGAGCGAGGGTCCCCATAGGGCCCCCCACAGGGCCCCCCGACTGTGACTCCTCCTCAGGCCGTCCCAGGACAAGAGGCCGCCTCTCTCCAGACAGGCTGACGCCGGGAAGTCTGGGAACAGTCCGTGGTGAAGCAGGGGCGGTGCAGGGTGCAGGCAGCGCTCTGGGGACTCGGTTGCACATGACACACGGCAGCTAGGTCGAGAGCACCCCAGCCCCCCACCTTCCTGAACGGGCCAGGCCGCCCTGCACGCAGCCTCCCCTGTACCACTGGCAGTGCACGCTGTCACCCAAAGGCCCTCGGGTCCCTGTGGGAGCGGGCGTTCCAGGACGTGGGCAGGGACGAGGCAGGCGGGCGCAGCTCACCCGGGCACCAGGTCCACCTTGTTGTGGACCTCCAGCGCGGAGTCCAGCAGAGGGGTGGGCAGGCGCAGGCCGCGCAGGGCGGAGAGCACGCTGGCTTTCTGCAGCTCACACTCAGGGTGGCTCACGTCTCTGACGTGCACGATGACATCCTGGGGACCGACGGCCACGGGGCAGGACGTGTGAGGGCGCCGGTGCCAACCCCACGCGGAGACCCACCCAGGGCCAGCTGCCCCACGCTGTCCCCAGGCCCGCACAGCAAGCGCTGGGCTCTGAAGACCCCAGAGCTGGAGCCGGTGGACGGAGCAGTGGACTCGGGGCCCGCCGGGCCGGTCCCCACTAGAGGGCACTCTAGAGGCAACCGCACATGAACAGTTCTCTCCCTCTTTCTCCCCCACCCTTCTCCTCTCTAAAAAGAAATCATTCTTCCAAAAAATAAATAAATAAAACCAGAGTCACCCCTCATTTGTCCTGTGGAACAACCCGGCCTTCCCTGGGCTGTGTTTCGGGGACCCCGGCCCTGACTGCCTGGCTGCGACCCCCCACGCACCGAGCGGGCCACGTCCTCCAGGGTGGCGGAGAAGGACTCGATGAGGCCGTGGGGCAGCTGCGACAGGAAGCCGATGGTGTCCATGTACAGCACGGCCATGCGGCAGGGCAGCCACCCCGCGTGCGCCGTGACGTCCAGCGTCGCGAACAGCTGGTCGCGGGGCTGCGCGGCGGCGTCTCCCGTCAGAGCCTTGATCAGCGTGGTCTTCCCTGGGCATCGCACATCAGGGCACCGCTGCGTCACAGCCCCCCCCCCCCCCCCCCAGTCCCCGAATCCCCTGGGCCCCCCCGGGGGCTGTCCGACGCGGCGGTACCGCGTTTGCGCTCCCTGGGAGGCAGGGCTCCGCAGGTATACACGTGCGCTTTTGTAGCCTGGGCGTACTCCCGCGTGCTGCAGGATTTGAGGGAACTGCCCTCGGCTGCACACAGACGACGAGGCCCCTGAGGACAGGGTGCTGCCACCTCACCCAGACAGGGCCGGGCCTCAGCGGGCTCGGTACTCGCTTGCTGAGGGATGGTGCAGCGGAGCTGAACACGGTGTGCCTCTTGCTCTCGCTCCTCTGGGCGCCTGCGACTCAGCGCGCGGAGCCTGGCCAGGAGCGCAGCCGGACTCCTCGGCTGCGATCTCCGCGCGAGGCAGGCGCCCCCTCCCCCGCCGCCCACTCACCACTGTTGGTGTATCCCACCACGGAGACCACCGGGAACTCCCGCCGCTGCCGCTGCCGCCCCAGGAGCTGCCTCTTCCTGCGCAGCCTCTCCAGGGCCTGCCGGATCTTCATCTCCTTCTCCTTCAGGAGGCGCTGCCGCACCTGCAGGAACGACTCTCCTACAAGCGCAGGACGCTGAGTCAGTGCGCAGACACGGAGGACAACGCACAAAGTGGCTGGGCGGACTGAGGCCCCGCGGGTGCAGGGCCTGTGAGCTCCAGGACGCCACGCAGCTGCACCCAGCACCCCAGGTTCTGACACACAGCGTGCTTGCCGCTGACAGTCGTCTCCCTCCAACGTCTGAGGTCACCTTCACTTGGCAGGAACTGAGAGCCTTGGAAGAACAACCCCAATATCCCCAGTGGGCTGCATGGTAGCCCCAGAATGTACCACTTCCTGACCTAAGAACCTGGGAACGGGACCTTGTTGGAGAGCTGGGCCTTTGCAGGTGGGAGGAGGGAAGGATCTGAGAGGAGGTCGTCCAGGGCCAGGAGGCCCTGCGTCCAAAGACAGTGTCCTGAGAAGTGACAGAAGAGGAGATGCAGACCACAGGAGAAGCCACGTGGAGACAGAGGCAGAGAGGGGAGGGACACAGCCACCAGCCAGGGACGCCTGCAGCGCCCGGAGCTGGAAGAGGCAGGAAGGCCCCTTCCTGGAGCCTGTGGAGGGAGCGCAGCCCCGGGGCCACCTGGACCTCACATGTGCAGTCTCCAGAACAGGGGCTGGAGGGGGATCAATTTTTTTTAAGTTACATTTTGTACAACAATTATTGCTTTTTTAAAACGACTTTTTAATAAATCTGTGTTTTAGAGAGGGGAAGAGTGGGAAAAAGGGGCAGCGACTGGCTGCCCTTGGCACACCCTTGACTGGGAGTAGAATCGGAGACCTTTCGGTCCGCAGGCTGGCTCTCAGGCGGCCACGGCGCCACGCCAGCCGGGGCAACTGCTGTGGTTGTGAGCGTGGGTGTGCGGACCTCTGTTACAACTGCCCCGAGGCCACCCGGACCCCCAAGTGGCTGGATGGGACCGCAGAACCGCAGACCAGGCCCGTGCGCAGCCACATGGGGATCGTGCAGGCACCTCCCCCCCGCCCCGCAGCTGGTGAGCGGACCCGGGACACGTTACCTGAGCCCATGATGTAGCGAGAGCTCCCCCCGCGTCCGTCCGGGCGGGCTGCCACGTTCTTCAGGTTGGACCTGCCGTGGAAACAGGGCGACTCCGTGGATGGAAGAAGATGCAGAGGCCCGCCCAGGGAGAAGGGGGTGGGCGCCACACAGCACACTGGTGTGGCCGAGCGGGGATGGCCGGTGTGCGTGGGCCGCACTTTGGAGGGTGGGCCCCGTCAGGTATCCAACCAGCCCCCGTGCAGGGGGCGGGGTCAGCCACACCCTGTCCGTCCCCCACGCCGGCAAAACCCTCCGACTGGGAAAACCGGCAGGAGGCCCTGCTCTCCGAGACTCTGTGGCAGCACCTGAGCAGGGGCAGCTCCGCCAGGGCCACCTGCAGCCGCGCCTCCTTGGTCCGGGCGTTGCAGCGGAAAATGTGCAGAACCACAGTGAATCGGTCGAACACCTGCACGCCCCAGATGGCCTCCAGTTCTTTCTGGAAAAGGAGAGTGGGTGAGGGACCTGCAGGACAGCCTGGGGGGGGCTCACTGAAGCCCCCCGTCACTGCCCCCATAGGTAGCCCCTTCTCAGGAACACCAGCCTAAGCGTTCCTGCCCTCAGAGTCCAGCCCGTCCGCCTCTCGTCCTACAAGCCTGCAGGTCCTTCACTCCACCGCATCGCTGGGCCTCAGAGAGGGGACGTGGTGCGGTCCCGGACGCAGTGTCCTGGGCCCCCCTGGGCAGGCTGACCCAAGACCCCGCATGGGGGTGGAAGGCACACAGCAGGGCCCCAGTACCTTAGTGGACGCAGACATCCTCTCCACGTTCAGGAAGACAGCCGTGACTTCCGACAACCCTCTGATCTTCTCTGCGGAGAGAAGGTCACGTCGGGGCCCGCCCACAACATCGGTCCCAGGTAGCGCCTGCACTTTGGTGGGCCGTGCCGCCAGACCCTCTCAGCAAGGAGTTTGGGAGAGCTGAGGTGTGCACGGGGGTCCAGGGAGAACCTGGGGCCCACGATCGCACTGGGAGTGAATGCGCCCAAGGCTCAGGCACACAGACGGGCAGGGAGCACCCCCTTCCAACTACCTGCTCTGAACCCTGAGCCCACGACAGCCTGACGCGGGGACTGTCAGGGCCCCAGGAGAGTGGGGTTCGCAAGCAGGACCCACATCAGACATTAAGAATGGGCGGCTGAGGGGCACCTCAGGGCTGGGCTGCCCTCTCTGAACTGCCCACCCACAGGCTCCACTGAGTTCTGATGTGGCTAGAGGTTCTTCAGCATCAGATCCCAGTCCCAGCGAGGTCAGATCCAAGTCTCAGCAGCAGCCTGCGGTTGCCATTCCTCTGGGGAAAAGCAGGGACTCGCGCACCACACCCACCTGTCAGGTGCTCCAAGGTCCCTTTGCCGAAGATGAGCTTCCTGTCGGGCATTTTGGTCGGCACCACCATCGTCTCCACCACCGACCAGCGGTCCAGCGTGTGCACCAGGGCTCTCGCCTCCGCTACCTGCCACTCGGCTTCCGGGAGAGAAGTATCCTTGGGGACGGCTGCTTCCAGCCAACTTAGGGAAGCTCAGGAGGGGGCTCACTGAAGCCCCCCAGCCCCTGGCCCGCCATAGCTAGCCCCCTTCTCAGGAACACCAGCCTATGAGTTCTTGTCCTCAGAGTCCGGCCCCTCTGCCTCTCATCCTAAGAGCCCCCAGCCTCAAACTTGCACCGTAGGAGTTTTGGCAATTGGACAGCCGTCCCGAAGCCCCGCTCCCGGGCTTCCCGCCCCGAAAGGTCCAGCCACCGAAGCCACGCCCCTGAGCGCTCCGCCCCATAAAGTCCAGGCCCTCGGCTCCCCACCTTCCGCGAACTAAGCCCCCAGTGTTGCGGGTCCCCGTACTGAATTCTAGACTCCAAGCCCCATTCCCGGGTCCTGCGTTACAGACCCGGAGCTCCGCCCCCCTCGGCGCAGGGCCCAATCATGTTCAGCCATTGCAGCCCCGCCTCTCGAAGCCCCGCCCCGTCAGCGCTGCCAGCAGCCCCGCGCCGGCTCACCTCGCGTCAGCTGCGGCTTCCCCGGTCCCCACTTGACCTCAGGGTGAACCAGGCACACGCGCTGGGCCTCCGCGGGTAGCAAGGGCTCGCTCCGCAGCAGCTCCTCCTCCTCTTCCTCGTTCTCTGCATCTTCTGGCTCCTCCTCCTCCTCCCCCGCCAGTACGGCTCCGCCGCTCCGGCCATCCGCACCGGGACCCCGGCCACCGCCCCCTCGCCCCTGCAGGGCCCCCGGATCGTCGGGACGGAGGGCAGCGAGCGCGCGATCAGGACAGGAAGGCAGCGGCGGCGGCGGCGCAACCCTTAGAGCTGGCCGGCTGCGAACCACGCGAGAGAGCGCAGCCCCAAGGCGGACGGCGGCCCGCAGGGTCCACATCCCGCTCCGTCTCTAACGCCAGGGGGCGGGGCTCGGGTGGAGTCAAGCGACTGTGCGGACTCCCCATTGGCCGTGCGTGTCACGTGTGCGCGGCCGCTTGAAAGACGCCCTGCGGAGGCCAGGAAAGGAGGGGCCGGCGGCGTAGGCGCGCAGGACTAGATCTGCATCCGCGCGAGCAGCTCGCATCCGACCCCCAGACTAGAAACTGCGCGAACAGGGGGGCTGGCTTCGGCCCAGCCCCTCGGCGGGCGCTCTCGACACCCGGCGCCTTCCTGCGCTCTGCTCCGGCGGGCACCGGGGTCACAGTGCGGCCCCCGATTTTGCCTTGGGGCACGAGCCTTTCCCCGATGGTCCCTGCTGCGGATCTAGGGAGGGTTGCGTGTGCCGCGTGGGGATTCGGAATCCAGCTGAGGGGTTCCGAGGTGTATGTTGCGAGCCCGAGTGTGGCCCCGGGGTGTCTTCCCATCCCCAGCCTTGGGGGCGTCCCAGTGCGCCCCGGGGGTCCGCACCCTTGAGAAAGATTGAACGCTTGAGCTCGTGGTGGTGCATTCCACGTTTGACAGACTCAAGGACCTGGTGGGAATTGGACTTTCATTACGGCTTGGTGGACGGTCTGGCCACGAGGGGATGAACCCCGCGTCTAGTCTCCACACACAGTGTCCACGAGAGTGTCAGTGATCGTTCCCAGAGAATTGGGGTAATGGGAATCTGGGCAGGTGTGCCGGTTACTTGGTCTCTGAATCCTATTTTGGTCTGCGGCGGGGGGGGGGGGGGGGAGTGATACATTGCAGCAGAATAATGAGGAGGTGCAGAAAAGAAAGCAGGACACGAAAATCCCTTACAACGTGACCACACAGAGAGACCTTAAGATTTTGTGTCTATTCTTCCAGTCCTTTATAGACACACGCGCTTGCCTACAGTCGTCCCCCGGTGTCCACGGGGGTGGGTTCCACGGCCCTCCTCGGACACCAAAATCCACTCCAGTGCCTTATATGAAATGGAATAATAGGACGCAGGCCACACACATCCTCCCCTGTAGACTTCAAAATCTCGTCCAGAATACTATACGATGTCAATGCTGGGTGAGTGCTACACTGTATCATTTCAGAAATAATGACAAGGAAACAGTTCAGTTCATGCACAACCTACTTAGACCTGACTACACCGCTAGAAGGTAACATTTACTAACGACACACTGCCAGTCAGCAGCACCCTAACTTCTCATCCTAATCCTGGATATTTTCCATCTCTGCTTGGATGAATTCGCCCGTGCAGAACCTTCTGATATGGAGGGCCCATGCCTACGTGTGAGTGTACATATATTTTAAGTTTTTACCCAAAAAAATATATCATATGCAGGGGGGAGCAACAGGTTTTCAGTTGTTCATATGGAGACCAATACAATTAATCAATGACACAAAAACAAACTTTCACACGCAACTATAAATCTACTTTTGCCCCACCCTGTATATTATTTTTTTAACTTAAAATTGTATCTGGTTCCTGGCTGGTGTGGAACCAAAGGGTCACACTTTCGATTCCCAGTCGGGGCACATGCCTGGGTTGCGGACCAGGTCCCCACTCAGAGG
This sequence comes from Artibeus jamaicensis, assembly GCF_021234435.1. Classification (NCBI taxonomy): domain Eukaryota; kingdom Metazoa; phylum Chordata; class Mammalia; order Chiroptera; family Phyllostomidae; genus Artibeus; species Artibeus jamaicensis. The sequence goes on from NW_026521704.1 coordinate 48,943, forward strand.
CGCACGTGAGGCAACCACACATTCATGTTTCCCTCTTCTGTCTAGAAATAAATAAAATCTTTTTCAAAAATGTATTCTGAATATATACTTTGAAGAAGTATGTAACACTGCATATTGGCTGCCCGGAATATGATCTAGTGGATATCTTAGGATTAATACCGCATGTTAATTGGGCTTCTGTGTTTACGGAGGTGTCACCTCTGAGGTCATGTACTGATCTTATACAGAGGGGACTGGTTTGTAATCGCTGCGCATGCGCATGAGGTAGCCGTCCCACTACAATCTGTACTGTAGTGCTGGAGAAATGTCAAAAAGTACAGGAGCTGCTAATTTTGGATTTTAACTTGAACAAGAACCCTTTAAGTGAAGCTGGGGCAGCACACCAGGGACGGGGTGGGGGCGCAGAGGGCTGGGGCAGGCGTGGCGCGTGGGGTGGGGACGGGGCTGTAGCATGAACCCTGCACGGAGGCGCGCGGGGGCGAGAGGACTGGGCTCATGGACGAGGTGGGGCGGAGGGGCCACAGGGCCGGCAGGGCGGGGCTCGGCGCACTTGTAAACTGCCACTCCGAGTCCTGGGACCGCACCTGGACATGCCTGGTGGGCTCTGGTCCGGGGTCTCCTGCTTCTACCCTGCAGGGCTTGTTTCCCTGGGTGGTCTCATCATGGAGGCAGGGTGGGGGGCTGGGAGTGGGGGCGTCAGGAGAAGACTGCAAGTGGGACTAATTGGTGATTTAGACCGACTTGCACGGCACGAACAGGACGAGTCGAGTCAGGGCAGGCTGGTTGTCTTTATGAACCAACCGGTCGAAGGGAGCGTGGAAACGGGCGGGAGGCCAGTGGGCAGTGCTGGTTCTGCGCCGGGGCCTGTCCACCCCCACCACCACAACCCCGCGGCCTCAGGAACGGGTGAGCCTTCCAGAACGCAGGGTAGTGCGCACTTTACCAAGGGACCCAGGAAACTGACTCGCCCGGTGCCGGCAGAAAAACTGCCAGACACCTGGCTGCCCTGAGCACAGAGTCCAGAGAGGGGCCCACGCGCAGGTTTCCTTCCAGGGTCCAGAGATCCCAGGAAGAGCTTCTTCCAACAGGTGGGGGCCACCCAGCACCACCAGGGTGCTGCCCAGGAGGACGGGATCCCAGGCGCGGGGCCTGGGAGGGGAAGCCGCCAGATGGTGCCTGGTCTGCGGCCAGTACCGCTGCACCTGACCGGGTGCCAGGGCACTGTCCTGGCCCTGGGGTGCGGGCCTCTGGCTTCAGCGGCTGCAGGTGTTCACGGGGCTGGAGAGGGGCCAGGTAATGTGCATGGTGTTCGTTAGTGTCTCAGGAGTACGATGGAGAGGAGGGGTTATTAGCCTGTTTAACAGGCGGCGCTGGAGACTAAGCTTCTAGAACACAGGGCAGTTCAGGCAGGACAGGCCTGGCCCCGAACAGCCCCGGGACCTGCGACAGCCCCCTCTGCAGGGCATGAGGGTGTTAGCACGTTGAGGTCTGGGGTCTTCCTGCATGTGTGAAGGTTAACACCCCAAGTGTGCTCACCTGGCTTTTCCAGGGGGCAGGGACCAGTGGGAATGGGGTGCATGGGGACAAACAAAACCATGTGGGGTGCAGCAAGGTGGGAAAGAGCAGGGGGACACAGAGCAGGGTGTGGGGGGGGTGCAGCTGCTGGGGAGGGGTGAGGGCAGGGCGTGAGGAAAACAGCAGTTACAGTGCTGGGGTTGGGGCCACCCGCACCCTCCTGGCCGGAGCCTCCTCCCGGGTCCAGCAGGCACCTGGCAGTGGTGTGCTCTCTTTTCTAACATCTTTGTTTATGGCTTTCAGAGAGGAAAGGAGCGTGGAGAGAGAAGGGGGTGCTTTCTGGTTCCTCTCATTGATGCGTCTTTGCTTGCCCCTTGTCTGTGCCCTGACCCAGGATGGAACTCGCCCCGTAGGGTATTGGGGCAACGCCCCAACCCACAGAGCAGCTGGCCAGGCCGAGTCTCGGTGGCTCGGCAGCTGTCCTGGAGGGGGGACCCCAACACCAGAACCTGCCAGGCACGTGGTCTCGGGGCCTGACAAGCACAGCGAGACTCCGATGCCGATGGTGCGGGGGTCCTGTGGGCCATGCGGGAGTTCTGGGTGGCCCCCAGCCACCACAGCGGAGACACTGGTCCACGGGGCCCTTCCCAGCAGGGTCTGGGCCACATGGACCTCAGGTCACCCCCCTTGGCTGTGGTCCCAGGAAAACGAGATTTGCCCCGTCACTCCTGGGGCCCTGAACCTCCTGGGAGGGACTGAGGGCCAGTCTGTGTGGCTCCAGGGAGCAGCCAGGGCAGGACAGTGGTCCCCATGCCGGGCGCAGGCACCTCATGGCCTCGGTGCTCTGCAGGGACCCTGCGGGTGACGGCCACCCAGGATGAGGTGAGGCCGGGTGACCTGTCCTGCTGTTGCCCGGGGACAGTGTCCACGCCCAGCGGGCGGGGTGAGGGGGACTGGCCGGCTGGCAGGGCAGGCTCCCAGGTGCACTGCAGGGCGCAGGACTCTGCCGGGCAGCCGGCGAGAAGTCTCAGGGCCCCTGGTTCGGCTTTTCCCAGGAGAGCGGTGCCTCTGCATCTCGGGCACAGGTGGGAGGAGGATGCTGCTGCAAAAGGGGGGTGACCCACAGGCGTCTCACTGGGCCAGTCTGTCCCTCTGCCCCCACACTCCCAGGACCCACGGACTGTGTGGCAAAACACCCCCTGTGGTTGGAGGGAGGGGGTGTCCTCACTGCCAGGACCCAGAGCTGAGGAGAGAGCGCTCGGCTGCCTGGTCTGTCTGCCGTGGGCGGTGGCTGAGCAGAACCCGAGGCTGAAAACCCTTAAATTATTTATTTGAAAATACAAATGTGATCTCGTAAAACGTTTTAAAATCGCGCTCCACAGCAAATACACGTTAACTGTACAGTTTGTACACGGAGGAGGAAAGGATCGCAGAAGCGTCACCAGGGGGCAGCCCAGTGCCCGGACGCGGGCAGACGCGGGATGCAGGGCGCAGCGTCTGGACGCACTCGCCGCCGACCGGACGCAGACAGCGACGCAGCCGACCGCGCAGGGACAGGTCCCAGGAACGGGTAGGTCCTCCCAAGACAGAACAGGGTTCCCTGGGGCGTCACCCATCGGTCGGCCCGGTCCGTCTCCAAACCGTGGGTCTGACAGTGGCCCCAGCGTCTCCCGGGCCAGCGTCCGCTCTGCCCGCCGGGCCAGGCGGCAGTGTCCCCCATCCGGGCCCAGCTGCGCCCAGCCTCGGCGCCGAATAAATAAACAGACGCATCACTCTGAACGAGCGCACCTCGTGTTCCGTAAAGAGCTCACCCTCCGGAACGGTCACGCACAGTGCTGTTGGCTTCCACGCAGGAGCTGCGGCGTCGCCGACCACACCCACGGCCCTCGGAGGCGGTCACGAGGGCTGCATGTCGTCGTCACTGCCCTCCTCTTCCTCCTCCTCGTCCTCGTACAGGTCAGTGGCACCCAGGACGGACGGCGTCTGGAAGAAGGGCCTCTGGGCCAGCGGCGTCCGCAGGGCGCTCAGCTTCTGGTCCACGGGGCTCAGCTCCGCCTCGTACCTGCAGGAGGGGCCGCGGTGAGAGCGCAGGGGGATGCTGGGGGCAGGGCTCTGTGAGGACAGGCCGGGACGTAGGACGCCGTCCAGAGCAGGTGCGTGATGTCCAGGAAACACGCCGCGGCGGTGCGCGGGCTGTAAGTGCGGAGGGGGTGGGGCGCCTGCGTGGAAGGGCGAGCCTGCGTGCGCAGCACGGCATCCCTGCCCTCGGTCGGCGCAGGGTCTGTGACGAGAGGCAGCGAGCGCAACCCAGGACACCCGCACGTGGATTGCTGACGGCTCTTCCTCACGTGGAGAGGGGACGTGTGAGGGCAGGAGCACAGCCTCCAACCCGGGGGAAACGTCGCCACACCCCTCCCCCCAGTCCGGGCTGGGCTTGTGTCCAGAAAACCAGCGGTCCCCAACCTTCCCGGCACCAGGGCACAGCTTCGTGGAAGACACTTTCACAGACCCGCTGCGGCTGGGAGACAGCACGAGATGCCCAGGACAGGAGCAGGGCGGCCGGGGACCCCGCAGAAAAGGGAGCCCCAGACCCCACTGACAAGAAAGCCAGGCACTCAGAGGCTGGGGGGAGACCGGAGCGCACAGACCCGTGGACGGCCCACCCAGGGAAGGAGTGGAACTGTGGCCTGGCGGGCAGGGACCCGAGTGGGGCAGCCACCTCAACCCTGTGGTCCAGGGCCTTTCCTGGGACGGAGCCTCTCACCTGTCCACACGGACACCGTGGAAAGCAGCGCCGCCAAAGGCCGCACAGGTGGACGCATGGAGCACAGTCCCTGAACCCAGGGCCTCCACAGCAGCACGTGGACGGCTCCCACCACATGCGACCCCATCCTGTCCCCTTCACCCTCCCCCCGCCCCATGTCCCTGCCCATCGCACCCCCCACCGCACTCACCCATCCTCCCAGGGGTCCCCCGCGGCCTCCTCGGCCACCAGGATGTCGTACTCCTCGGCCGCGTACCTCTCCCAGTCCGACAGCTCAGGGCCTTCTGCCTCCGCCTCCTGTGGGTACACGTGTGTCACACGGGTGTCACATGGGTGGGTGGGCAGTGGCAGCTGGGGGCCGGGCGCACTCACCCTGAGCAGGGACACCTGCTCCCTCTGCTCGTGGTCCAGGTACTTCTCGATGTTGAAGAAGGTGTCGAAGAAGACGTAGGCCAGCTTGCACCTCTTGAGGTCGCGCAGCGTGATCCTGCCTGTGGGACGAGGGGACGCTCAGGCCTGGGGCGCCTTCCCGGGCGCGGCCACCAGGGGCCGCGCATCTCACTGCAGCCCATCCACGACCGCACGTGCTGACCCAGAGTGGGACGTGAGCAATGCAGGCGGGAGCTCCTCCCCGGTGACGTTCGAGCCGGGAAGTCGTCAGGGGGACAGAGAGGGAATGAGGACCATAGGAGAACAGAGCACAGGGCCCTGGGGTCCTGAGCAACCCCGCAGCGGCAGTGGGCTGAGAACACGGGCACTGTCGCCACCAGGGGGCGCTGTGCACACACGATCTGAGCTGCAGGGAAAGGACAGCAGAGGATGTCCCCACCCCCGTCCCCTGCAGGCTCAGCAGGGTCCCAGGACGATTCCGTTCAAACGCCCCGACTCAACAGATGACACACTGAGGGGGTGTGTCTGAGTCCAGAGACTGTCCCTCTGTCCCCCTCGCTGACCCCAGGGCCGCACGTCCTTCCCCGAGCACCACCGGCCGCCTCCTGCAGGAAGGCATTCAGGGGAGGGCAGAGCCCCGGCTGCCCCTGCAAGTCCCAGCACCTGGCCGGGACACCAGCGCCCCCAGGTCCCCACAGGTGCGCCCGGGAAACTGAGGACGTGGACCTGTGGTTGGGACACCCAGCCTCCTGGCTCTGAGTGCTCTGAGGCAGACGGGACCCTGGCGTGGGGAGGGCCAGGGGACGGAGTGGACAGGAGGGTGGGTGGGAGCAGCCTGCAACGCCCCGTGGGCCGCCCCGGTGCTCCCGGTGGGCACGCGGGGTTCCGCCTCAGCCGGGGTGTCCTCTTTGCTCCCACGGGCACCCCCACTCGGAGCCAGCCCCCGCCCTCACACCTGCGCACTCCGGCTGCACCAGGTCCAGCATCTGGCAGAGGCAGTCCTCGAAGGGCAGGGCCTCGATGCCCATGCCCTCCAGCCGGCGGCTCTGCTCCTCGTAGAAGTGCTGCAGCTCGAACATGGACAGCGCCCCGTCCCCGTCCAGGTCCATGCAGCGGAACCAGTACTCGATGCTGCCGGTGGGCGGTGAGCTCAGCCTGGCTGCCACAGGTGTAACCGCCCTCCTCCCGGAACCCCGGTGACGGACCCCCAGAGCTCTAGGGACACAGCCCAGGAGCGTCCGCAGGGAAGGAGACACCTGCGGACCCAGGCGTCCATGGCAGCAGCCCCGGCCCTACCTGGTCGGGGTCTTCTTGTCTTCCTCGGAGATGAGGAACCAGACAAAGTCGGCGTAGCTGATCTTGCCCTCCTTCTGCACTTTCCTGCCTCTGCGTTCGGGGACGGAGAGACCAGGCCGTGTCTGGGGAGCAGCAGCAGCAGGCGGCCCCGGTCTGCCCGCTGGGCCCGGGGCACTGGCCTGTGGCCTGTGGCCTGTGCGGGGGCCTCAGGCAGGCTCCTGGGCCCGACGGGGGAGCGGCTGCCGCGGACTCGCCCACACTGTCTCGTGGTTAAGGGGGCCCGACCACAGGCTCCCTCAGTGCCTGGGGCCACACACAGGCCACTTCCACAGGTGCCCACGACGTACGTTCCCCTCACAGCCTCCAGAGACCGTGGTGTGCACCTTCCCTTCCCAATGACCTCGTGGGACGCGATGGAGCTGGGTGACATCCGTGTGTCTCGTCCATGACCCTGTGAGGCCCCCCCCCCCCCGACATCCTGTCCTGGCCGTGAATGCCCTGGAGCTGAGCCCTTGCCCAGGCCCGGGGCCGCGTCCCCAGGACGACGGCCTGGCGCAGACACCTACCGCGTCACGGCTCCGGAGAAGATCCTCTCGACCATGCGGGTGGAGATGGCTGCGGGAGAGACGGCGGGAGTGTGAGGGCCCTGGCAGCCTCGCGGAGCCGGCGGGACGGGGTCAACCACCGGGACGGCGGGTGGACCCCGACACTGGGCGTCCTGCACGTGCCCTGCACACTCCAAGGCTGCGAGGAGCCCACTCACAGGCACGGGCGGGCCAGGCGGTCCCTGGGCCCGAGACAGAGGGCAGGGCAGACGGGGGCGGGGCTGTTGTCTCAGCGCACAGCCCGTGTCACCGTCACTGAGACGGGGATAGAAACTCATTCCGGGCACCCACAACGCGTACGCAGAAAGATGCCGCGACACAGGCCCCCAGCTGGGTGGGTCAAAGGAGAGACGTTTATGTCTCTGCGTTCTGGAGGCTGGGCACCAAGACCCAGCGTGGGCCGGGCTGGCCCCTCCTGAGGCCTCTCTCCTGGGCGTGTGCACAGCCTTCTTCCCCGTGTCCTCACTCAGGCGTCCCTCTGGGTGTGTCTGTGTCCGCAACTCCTCTTCTTATAAAGCCCCCAGTCCTGTGGGGTCAGGGCCCCCCACTGACCCCATTTCACCAACCCCCCTCTAGACACGCACCCCGAAGCCCCATTGTGAGGGAGGCCCTGCCGGCTGGGACCCCGATGCACACGTTTTCAGGAGCACAGCCCAGCCCGCAGGCAGCACCGCGCCCAGGAGACGGCACTGAGCCAGCCCGTCCACGGCCCTGCTCGCCCGCCTCGGCGGTGCTCACTACAGGTGCGAGTGACTCGGGTCGGAGGGTGGAACATACTTTCCAAAAACTTACGTCCCTGTCCTGACCTCAAGACCCGTGACCTGCACCATATCTGTCCACAGGGCCTTTGCAGGTGGGATGAGTGAAGGGTCTGAGAGGAGGTCGTCCAGGGTCAGGGTGGCCCTGCATCTAATGCATGTAGTGACAGTGTCCTTAGAAGTGACAGAAGGAGACGCAGACCCACAGGAGAAGCCACGTGGAGACAGGAGGGACGCGGCCACCAGCCTGGGGATACCGGGATGCGGGGCTGCCCCAGCAGGGAGCCCCGGAGCTGGAAGAGGCGGGAAGGCCCCTCCCCGGAGCCTGTAGAGGGAGCGCAGCCCTGGGACCCTGGACCTCACAAACCCAGGGTCCAGGTCACGGGAGGGCGAGTGTTAAGCGTGAGGATGCGGCTGTGTGTGAGCAGCGTGTCCTGCACACCCTCGGGGGGAAGCCCCTTCCTGAACTAGCTGAATGTGGACGTTTGCTCTCCAGAAGCAAGAGAGCACCGCTTCCGGCTGTCTGGTCCCCACCAGGACCGCTCCCAGGCAGCGGGTCGGCTGGCACCATGAGCAGATGAGGAGACACGTCCGGGGCGCACGGGATGGACCCCTGAGCCCTCTGCCAGGCCCTCTCCAGGATCGGGGCAGGCCCTGCGGCTGCTCCGGTGGGAGCCCCAGGCGTGGCAGGGCTCACAGACCCGTGCGGACACCTGCCCTTGGCGAGTGAGGGTTCACGTGACCTGCTGCCTGCAGCCCTGGCCTGACCTGACCGGCGGGAGGGCCCCGAACACCCAGGGTTGGCCCAAGGAGACGTGTGGTGACAAGCGCCCAGCCAGCTCCCAGGGAGCGGCAGCGCACGGGCCGAGACCTCGCTGCTCGTGAGCCCCCCTCGGGCCCCCACCCGCAGCAGCACGCTCACCGTGGTCGTTGTGCCGGGCCAGGTCCTGCGGGTCGATGAGCAGGTCGTGGTCGGTGTCCAGCTCCCAGAACTTGCAGTAGATGACGTAGAAGTGCTCGTAGGAGAAGAACTCCGTCAGCTGGTTGATGTCCGCCTCCTCCTCCAGCAGCGCCACGTTCTGCAAACGCCCCGAGACCCTGCTGCGGTTTGGGGGGCACAGGCCTCCCCGGTGGGCGCCTCAGAAATCCCACCCAGGAACCCACGGGGCCCGGGCCCTGCTTGAGGGTGGGAGCACAGCCGCCCTGGCCGGCACGGGGACCCAGATGCTGTCCCAGCGGCCCCCCAAGTCAGCCCTGCTGCTCAGTGCCCCCAGGCCCGCGTGCCCACGTGCCCTCAGTGTGCAGGGCACGCCTCGGTCCTGCAGGTTCTGCCTCCTGCACAGGCCGCAGGAAACACAGACGGTCAGAGGGACGGAGGGTGGGTGGAGGTCAGGCCCCGCCCCACCGCTCACCTGCAGGAAGGTGCTCCTGCGCAGCTCAGCACAGGTGATCCGCCCCGACCAGGACCTGTTCACAGCGTAGAAGATCCTCTGAATGACCTGCGGGGCAGGAGAGCTTCAGCAGACTGCAGGACCACCCGCCGCCAGCAGAGGGCGCCCGCTACCCGAGGAAGGGACAGGTGGGCGGGGCCTCGCACCCAGGGCGGGGCCTGTGCCCGGCTCAGACACACCTGGGCTGCAGGGGTGCATTAAAATGGAATCAGCTCCGCACACGTCCCCACTAATCCACCACCCCAGGAACAGCGGGATCTGAAAGCTGGACTAGAACACATCCCAGAACTCACAGAGGCCAGCCCTGCACACTGCCACCTGTGCCCGTCCCAGGACACCCCCAACCCCCGCCCGTGCGATGCGGGACAGTTATGGCTGCAGCACCCCGCGTGAGACCGGCCACAGGCCCCGTTTACACTCTGTCCAACATCCTGGCCCCGTGAGGACCCCATGATGCTGACAGCGCAGGCTGAGTGTGAATCGCGGCCCGACCCACCGCGTGTTATGGGACACGGGCTTCCAACCAGAGCAGTTGCTGGAGAGCAGCGCGCATCGCGGGAGGGTTAGGGTCCTGCCCGGCGGGGGGAGGCAGGGGTCTGCACGCCCTGCGCCCTCACTGTGCTGCTGAGGCGGAAGGCACCCGGGGCCCAGGCCGACGCCATGCCCCTCCTCAGCCCTGACCCCTCGGGCACCCAGCCCCGCCCAGCCAAGGGCAGAGAGCTCATCCAGGGGGAGGAGGTGGCGTCTGGGTGGGGCCTGGACCCGGGTGGGCGCGGGTACTCACCGTGGTAATGTAGCGCGAGTGGAACTCCGACGCCTCCTTCAGGAAGGCCAGGCCGGGGTGGGTGTTCACCACGTCCTGCACAGAGGACAGGGAGCAGCTGGGCACAGGAGGCAGCTGCGGGGGCTGCACACGGCAGCTCCCCAACCGAGCCCCGCGCCGCTGCTCGGAGGACTGCTGGGCGCGCACACGCTGCGTGTGCCGTTACCGAGGTGTAGTTACGTTGGACCACGTGCCCACGCACCAAGAAGCCCCACGCCGGGTGCTCTTCCCTCCCTCTCAGGGACACCACGTCTCCCAGGGCACGCCCTGTAGGGACAAGCCTGTGCCATCCGCACTCATGACCGAGGGGACGTGGGCTGAGTCAGCTCTGGGGGCGGGGGAGCCCCTGCAGGCGCGGCCGGACAGCCAGCCTGGGAGGGTGTCCACACTGCACCCCTCTGTGAGGGGGCCCGAGCAGTGGCTGAGGGCGGGGCGTGTGAGCGGTGGCTGAGGGCGGGGGTAAGGGGCAGAGAAGGGGTGGGGGCACGTGCTGGTGGCCGAGGCGGTACCTGCAGGAAGGGAACGAAGTCCTCCTGCACCAGGTAGTTGCAACCCGGGCTCATGAGCAGGTGGACGAACCGGGCGGCATCGTCGTGGCAGTTCTGCAAGATCCTGGGGGCGGGGAGGGCACCCACGTGTCCCGGTCACACCTCTGCATCTACAGCAGCGGCCGCAGTGCGGGGATGGGGCGCTGCCATGCGGACCGTGAACCCGGCCCCGTAGAACGAGCCGTGAAACAGGTGGCCCGACCGCCCACCCAGCCCACGGTGCCCAGCCCAGGCCCGGCACTCACTTTCTCCACATGGCGACGAACTTGTGCACGGAGACGGAGCCCGTGCGCTCCCCGCCGGCGCAGCAGAAGAGGGGCCCCTTCCAGTACAGCGGGCAGCCACAGGCCTGCGCACAGAGCATCGGCGTGAGGGCGCGCCCCCTCCACACCCCAAACGGCAGCTGAAACGCATCCCGCTGTGGGGCCACCACCCCACATCGGAGTAGGGCAGCGCCCCAAGAGCGCGAGCAGCAGGTCCCCTGCCCGGACACACGAAGCGGCAGCTGGGAAGCCACCAGGGAGAGAAGGGCAGCGCACGTTGGAGAACATCGTGAGTGCGGCAACAACGGCCACCTCGCTCTGTGCAGCGCAGCCCAACAGGACGAGCACCCGGACGTTCGTCCCTGCACCGGGAAAGAAGGCTGACCCAGGCACACAGCTTCCGCTCAGAAAAGGACAGAAAGGATGAAAAGACCGGCAGGAAAGAGAAAGCAAGTACTCAAGGGGAAGAATCCACAAAATCCCAAGTGCGCTGCTTGAAAAGATCAACTGCAACTTCGCAAAACAGAAACAAAACACCAGGGGCCGGGTTTGTGACCACCTCGGGCCCCAGAGCGGATGACCGAGGGGACAGACACACAGGCCGAATAACTCCACGCCGACCCACCAGATGATGGTGTCTCTGGCACAAGGACATAACATTAAGCCGGATGTCGTCCCAGCAGTCGGTCTGGTCCTTATGCCTCATCCCCGTCTGCACCCATGGCCTCTCACGGGTCCCTATCCGCTGCCCAACGCCCACGGCGTGGCAGGGAGGGAAACGCAGGCCTCCTTCAGCAGTTGGGTTCTGTCCACTGTGGACCTAATGCCCTCCAGCTGCTCTGAGCAGCGGCACCGGAGCAGGACAGCCCTGCGAGAACAGAGGCTCAGGGGAGGGAGAAACCCTCAGCGTGTCCTCAGGCCACCTCCGCCAGCAGGCGCCGAGAGCAGGGACGCCAGAGGGCCTGAGAGCAGGACCAGCACGCAGTGGCCAGGCCAGCGCAGCACCGGACCATCCCCTCAGGCCGGGAAGCACCAGTCGCTCCCAGGTGCACGCGCACGTCTGAGAGCAGCAGCCAAGGGCGCGCGCACTCCTCTCCAAGCAGGACTCCAGGCTGCGGCCTGAGCTGGGCCGCCCTCTGCCCTGAAACAAGTCCCGGTAACGCAAACGCACCGCAGTCGGGGCCCCTGGCTGCCGACACGGGGGTAAGTCGAACGCCCACCACGAAAGGCCTCCGAGGAGCTCCAAACCGCAAAAAACGGAACCAGCACCGTCCACGCGACTCTTGCACACGGGACACGTGGCAGGACAGCAGGACCCCACGGCTACAAAACGGAACTGAGAAACCCCGACCGCTGCACGTGTGCGCGCCCTGGGGCCACACTCGGGAGCAAGTGCACACCTCGCGGTGGCAGTGCGCCGAAGACCCAGGGAGGGCGGGCGCAGCTGCGCAAGGAGACCCCGCAGAGAGAAAACAGTAGCCCTGTGTTGGCTGAAAAGGGGGCGTGGCGCACAAAGCCTGGAAATCAGCGTGACAGAAACACCTCTAACACCGAACGCCACTTTCTGGGAAAGGTAGAACAAAACGTGGACAGAGGGATGGAGCATAAAAGGCGGGGCCCGCACGTCCGTGTCAGAAGTGGCGGGACGAGGTCCCCAGAGACTCTGAAGCCGGGGCACCTGACAAAAGGAAAACGGCCGCTGCACGGCCGGCTCCGGGCGAAGCCTCACGCTGCGTCCCCCACCGTAAACAAGCTGTCATCAGGAGGAAGTGAGCAGCCGGACCGCGCCCAACAGCTCCCTGCTGAGCTCAGCACCAGCACCAGCAGCCGCGGAGGGCAGCCAGGAATAAACAGGTCCCCGGGGGCCCAGGCCGATGCCGCCACCGCCAACGCAGCACACGCTGCTGCACGAGCACAGACCACGCGCCATCCGCGCCGGGACCAGCCACATGGGGGTCGTCAGGATGTTTCCATCCACCCGAGTGGGGGTCCAACACGAGAGGGTGCTGAGCCCCTAAGACACGTGGTCTCGCACCCAAGTCCGCAGCAGTGGTGTGCGCTGCAGGGTGCTGTCCTGATAGGTACAACCACGTGATTCCACAACGCAACCCGCGGGTGACACTCAGGGACAACACGCTTGCTGAAAGAGGTTCAGGGCCGAAACAGCAGAAGCCCCAGTACAGCACCCGGGGTGCTGGCGACTCCCCCAAAGGGAGGCTCAGGGAGGTCGGAGCTGGCGGACCCAGTCCGGTAAGGAGCCTGCACCCGCACCCCGGAAGCTGCCTGACGCAGCGCTGAGGCTGCCCTGCCAAGGCCGAGGCCACTCTGCGGCGCGTGGGTGCACCAGGAGCGGTCACAGCTCTGGAAGCGGGAGGAAGAGCCGACGCTCCCACGAAGCTGAGGCGCCTGTGGCCGGGGCTGCTGTGGGCAGGACGCAGCCCGGGAGACTGAGGGGACAAGCGTCATGCAGCTGGTCGGTGGTGTGACTGTGGCGAACTGTAGGCGGCGACAGGCTGTTCCACACGTGCGAGCGCGCCCCCGGGCCCCAGCGCCCGGTGCAGAAGACCGACTGGAAACCAGCACAGCCCGCACTGAGGTGGGGCCCGAGGCCCCGCCCCCCAGGCCTGCGCAGGATCCGCAAGGCCGGGTTCGGGGTCTGCCCCACGCCCGCGCCCCGCTTCGGGACTTACACATACGCAAGGCAGAGAAAACAATATGAGAGCCACTCTGCCGGCACTGAGGACACCCGCCAACCGCAGACGCCCGCACGGGGGCAAAAGCAGCCCCAGCAGGGAGGGCACGCAGCCACGGGTCTGCCCAGCACCCGCACCTGACGTTGGGCGCTGCCCCACCTCACATGGGCATTTCCCCTCTCTCGCCTGGGAGGTGACACAGGACGCTCCGGTTCCCTGACATTGAGGACAAAAGGGAACCCAAGGCCCCGTGTGCATGACCCTCCGACTGAAGAGGGCGGGCCCAGGGCCACCAGCTCTGCCCCACCCCCCGCAGCATCCCCACCTTGGCCACTCTGCCCATGTCCTCCATGGTGGCCCTCTCGTGTGGGAACTGGGCGAAGGTTCTCTCGATCTTAGCGATGACAGCGTCGGTGTTCGCTGTGTCCTGTGGCCGACCGCGAGGAAAGTAGAAGGCGGGAATGTTTTGGCTGGAGGCCGGCGGCCGGGGCTCCTCCTTCCTCGTCTGCACCTGGGAGACAGGACGCGAGGCGGCTCCGTCAGACCTCGGGGAGCCAACGTGCTCCGAGCACCCGTGTGTGGCGTGGTGATTGCCACTCGGGGCTGGATCCCTGCTGCTCAGCGGCGTCCTGCTGCTCCGGGGCAGGGGACCCCAGCACAGGGACGGCTGCCACCCCAGCGCTGAGGGCACCCAGTGCTGCACACAGCCTGTCCCACATCCCCCCCCCGAGGGAGTCAGGGCCACACAGGTGGGCCATGCGTGCTCCCATGGGGCGGGGGGGGTGCCTGCAGCTCGCAAGGGTCTGGGTTGTCCCGTGTCTTCACGACATCAGGATGCCCACCCCACGCCCCCAGGGCTGGGTGGCACCTACACCCTGGCCCTGCCTCCTTCTGGCGACTTGGTGCTGCAGACCCCCGTGTCAGGACCTAGAAGGGCAGGAGTGGGCCGTGCCCGGCCGTCCTGGACAGGTCAGGTCATGACCTGCGTGTCCTGTGCAGTGGCCACAAAGCTGCAGCTCTGGTACTCAGTCCACTTGGGACTGAAACTGTGCGCTCCCTCTCTCTGTCTCTCTCTCTCTCTCTCTCTCTCACACACACACACACACACACACACACACACACACACGCCTCGCCCACCCCAGGGCAACCATGTGAGGGGACAACGGGCCGTCCCTGGGGCACGGAGCCTGGGCTGAGCCTTGGGGACGGGCCACCCAGCACTGACCCCTGGTTGCTGCGGGCACACACAACAGCACACCCTGAGAGGCAGTGTGGGTGTGCGGTACCCCTGGGGCTTGTGCTGGGTCCGCTCAGAAATGCAACACCCAAAAGAAACAGCTGGTTTACCATCAGCAGACACCGTGCGAGGAAATGCCGGAGGCTGTGTGTCCGGTAGGGGCCCAGTGCCCCAGACACGGCCACAAGTGCACAGAGGAGGCAGGCCTGGCGGGCCGGTGCAGGGGGAGCCTGCACATGCCCAGCACAGGGATCGGACACGAGGACGCAGCCTCGCCCCCCGCTGAAACCCGCAGGATGGCAGCAGCATATGCGCGTGAGGGGTGGGGACACCGGCCGTGCACTGAGGAAACATGAGTGGTCCCCGCTGTCAGGACGAGCAGGGAGCCGGGAGGAGGGTGTACGGCATGGCGGACGAGGAAGCCGTACAGAGGAGACAGGGGAGGACGGGCAAATAAACAGCAGCTAAGACTGAAAACAGACCGGAACGGGGAAAGACTGCTGGCCAACTGCGAACGGGCGGACGCCTGCACCCAAGACAAAGGGCAGGCTGGCAAAGACCTCGCTGACCTGTGAGGGACACGGAAGGACAGTGACAGGGGCATTTCCTGAGAAGACGGAGAAAGAGCAGGGACAGGGCAGCGAGCGGGAAGCCCGGGAGTCTGAATGCACGGCTGCCCCAGGGGCACTGCCGGCCCCAGACGCCGGGACCCGCACTGGGGTCCGTGCAGCCGGCCAACGCTGCGGGAGCCGCCACCACTGGTAGGAGCGGCCAGGCTGTGATGCTATCCAGGTCGAGTGTGTTTTCAGCGCACGGCATTTCCAAGTCATGACAGGTCTACGGGCGAGTGACCCCGTGGAGAGCCGAGGAAGGCGCTGCTGCGTCCGCGGGCAGGCGGGCACGTGGACCCCGGGAGGAACAGCGTCACCACGTCCCGGGGGTGGGAACTGCCACCCCCCAAGCGCCCAGTGCCCGCACTGCGGGCAGGCGCTGGCAGGAAGTGCCGAAAGGCAGCACGGAGGGAGGCCGAGCACAGGGCGCCCCCACCACCCCCCCCCCCAGAGCTGGGGGGACGAGGAGAAGCAGCAGGGCCCGTGCGGACTCGGGGATTTGCAGGCTTAGCCTGCGGGACAGAAATAGAGCCACAGCACAGCCGCAGAGGAACACTCTCTTCCCACCCTGTCAGGAGCTGGCCAGCTGCCTTGGCGGGCTGTGCACCGGGACAGCGTTTCCTGACCGCGCAGTGTGACCGGGCTGGACGCCAGTGAGGGGGGCAGAGGCAGCCGGGATGGGTGCAAAGGCGTGAGTGTGCACGAGAGTCAGGAGGGCCGTGAGACAGGCCCGCGGCCGCCCAGAGGGGACGTGCAGCAGGACACCGCTGCACAGCGGGCTCCTCACCCTCCTCACCTGGGCCTCGGCTGCCCGTCCTGTGCGGGCGCCCTCCCCGCACAGGCTCTTTCAGGCCCGTTCCAATTCCAGGAATCGCAGGGATGCCTGCAGCCTCCCAGAGCACATCGTGCCGCCGCCTGGCCCCTAGAAGCATGCCCCGCAGGCGGTGACCTGCGTGCGTGTGTGTGTGTGTGTGTGTGTGTGTGCGGGCACTGTGCCTGTGGTGCCAGGAGTCCACGCGAGACAGCAGCTGGGCCAGGCCTGTGGACACGCTGGTCCCCACTGAGGGCCGAGTGCCCCAGGCACGTGCGGGACTCAGGAAGCCAGCCTGTCCTGCTGTGGGCTCGGGCCCGCCAGCGGGGCCCCCGCATGTGGGAGGGGCCCGGCAGGCCAGGCAGAGGCAGGCCGGGAAGGGCCGAGAGGTGCTGCGGGGTCCCAGGGCGGACGCCCACAGGGCACAGGAACAGTCTGGCACGCTGGACCCCGACCGTGGGGCTTGGCCCAGCAGCACAAGGGTCTTACGTGACTGGAGCACCCACAGCACCACTGCTTGTCCCAGCGGGAGACCACAGCTTCTGTCCGGGAGCCCAGGGCCCTCCACACCCCTGGCAGACCACCCCACACAACCACAGTGAGCGACCAGGTCCACATCAAACACAGAGGGACAAGACCTGGTCCTTCCTTATCTTTCTTATAAAGATAAGAAAGCAGACCCCTTGCCAGGGTTTCTTCAGAGGTCGCCTGCCTGCGCCCCGGCCCGGCAGCACGGCGGGCGGGAGTGCCAGCGCACACGGGAAGCCTGTGGTTCCGTCCCCGGTCAGGGCATGTGCCTGTGGGGGCGGTTCAACGCCCGGTCGGGGTGCGCGAGGCCGGCAGCAGGTCGGGGTCTCTCCCACACCCATGTCTGCCTGGGTCCCCCACCCCCGCCTCCTCCTCTCCCTACGAGGGCAGGAAACGTGTCCTTGGGGGAGACGGGCGCCCACAGCGGCAGGACGGGTGGCGGTGGCAGAGCCTGTGCACCCAGAAGGCAGGGCGGGGGGCGAGGAGCAGGCGGTGCCAGCCGCGTGCCGTACACAGGGAACCTTCTGCTTGGGGCCCTGGGGGTCCCAGAGCTGGGACTGGGAGGCACCCAAGACCCCCACTGGGCCCTGTGGCAGCACAGTCCCAGGCGGGTGGACGTGGCCCACGCACCCCGTGGCCATGCTCCAGGCAGCCCCACAGCCAGACGCACTGCAGCCTGCACAGCGTCCCTGGTGTGTCTGACCCCACCCTCACCATCGCCCCGTGGGCTCCTCACGGTCCATGGGCCCATCACTCCCACCCCCCCAACCACACACGCGTGCCCACCTGCTGAGGCTCTGCCGCGGGCCACACGGAACCACACCGGGCGGAAACACCCACGCAAGGTGCCTCCGCCTGCCCCGACCCCCACGAGAACGACCCTCTGGTTCTTCCCTGCCCATGGGGGTCCCATCACAAAGGCACTGGGGTGACACAGGCTGTCCCCCCGAAACCGCAGTGGACACGCGTGCCATGCGATGAGAAATGACGCCCCACATGGGGAACTCAGAGACTCCGCTCCCCGGAGTCTGACGCGGGTGCACGAGCAGCCCAGTCCAGACTCAGAGACGAGCCCGTGTGGCAGTGCCCGCCACGCGAGGAGCAGGCCCGAACGCACCACACGCCCTGTGACCACCCTGCAGGGAACTGACGGCCACACGGCCGGCTTCCCTCCCCGCTGAGCAAGGGCACACTGCGCGGCGTCCACCGCAAGGGCCCCCGAGTCAGACGAGTTTGGACAGACTCCCTTCACAGGGAGGGGCAGACAGCGCGTGGGACTTGGGAACATGGGACAGACGGGGGCGGGGGGCCACAGCAGCTGCAGATGAGCTGGCGTGTGCTCCCGGAAAAACCCCAGCGGCAGCCCCGGCAGACAGCGGGCCTGTGCTCGCCCAGGTGAAGCATGGGGTCTGGCGCAGCCTGGTCTTCAGGCCGCCACAGGGCGCCCCCGCGCAGAGCTCGACCAGGGGCAGCAACTGTAAAGCAGGGGGGAGCTCTGAGAGGGAGCAGAGGGTGAGGCTGGGTCAGCAGGAGAACCGCCCGTCACAAAGGGGTGCACAGGTGTCCCAGGAACGCTCCACGGTGCCTGCACTCACTCCCACAACGCGCACAGCCAGCAGCCCGAGCCCCACCTCACCACTCTGAGCACTCACGGGAGTCACGGCCAAGCCCTGCCACCCACCGGTCCCTGAAAAGCATGGAATTCAGTTCTCCGGGTGGTCCAGGGTGTGACTGTCCCCACAGACCCCTTCAAACGCACTGCAGCCCACAGCGCCCCGGTGAGGCTTCAGCGCCACACACGTGCGCGCACAACACTCTCTCTCCACGGGGAAAACGCGCCCGGTCCCCCACAAAGGGCCGAGCCCCGCGGACTCGGTGCCCGGCCAGCCATGGGGCGCACGCAGAAGCCAGTCCCACAGCCACGGGGGCATCTGCAGCCAGACCGCGGGGGAGACGCTGCTGCAGTTGTTTGCAGAGGGAGCTCTGCCCCAGCAAACTTCCCGAGCTGCACGGACCCCCACCGGAGTGGCCGCAGCCCCCGCCCCAGGGACGAGTGAGGGACCGGGCGAGGACCCACGGGAACAGACACACAGCCAGCGGAGGGTCAGAGGACGCGTGGATCTGCACCTGCTGGAAGGCCTTGAGCCGCTTCTTGAATCGCGAGGGCAGCACGAAGTCGCAGCCGCGGGCCAGCGAGGCCAGCTCCTGCCTCAGGTCTGGGTCCTGGCGCAGGGACAGCTCGCGGAGCCGCATGTCCACACGCACGGGCCACCGGGGCCCGGGGTCTCGGGGCTGGGCCGGGCCAGGGGGCTCGAGGCGGCAGCTGTGCCGGGCAGGGCGGAGAGGGTGGCCGGGCTCAGCGCGCTCCATGCGCGGCCGGGCGGGCGCTCTGGGGGCCGGCCCTGGGCCGCACGCATTCCACAGGCTGAGGCGGGCACATGGCTGGAGGGTGGGGGAGGCAGGGCCGGCAGGGCAGTGGCAGCTGAGCAGGGAGCCCGCTGTGGCGGCAACGGCAGCAGCGAGAGGGAGGGAGGGAGCCCCAGGTGGCTGCCGGAGCTGTTCTCTGTGCCGGTGACGGGAGGGGCGCGGCGACTGTCTGCAGCTCAGCCCACCCAAGGGACGGGGACAGAGACTGACACTGAGAGGTCGGCGGCGGCGAGAGGACGCAGGGGCAGCGCCTGCGAGTTCCCGGGAGGGAGGGGACAAAGGCAGGCGCGCTCCAGACAAGGGGAGGCTGTGCAGCAGCAGCAGACAGGACCTGCCCCGGAGCGCGCACCCTGCCCTGTGGTCCTGGGCCGGCGGAGGGCCGGGACAGCTGCTCCCTCCCAGAGGCACACGCTGGCTCTGCCAGCTCCGCCCCCACCCCCTCCGCTGCAGCGCTGACGCCCAGTGTCCCAACTCCCAAGGGCAGGCTCAGGCTGTCTGCCCAGGGCTGAGGAGCAGGCAAGGAGTCTGCAGGGCCGGGTGGCCTGGGGGCCCCTCCACTTGGCTCTGGGATCGATGCAGGCCTCACGTCCTGACCGTGAGGTGGATGAAGAGGGTGGGGACGGCAGGGGGCAGGCCCAGATGCTGAGATCACAGCCCAGGCCTCCCTGACAGATGGAAAGCCACGTCCAAAGCCCAGGGGGGTCCCACATGGGGGTTCTGAGGAAAACTCCTCCCAGCAATAAAGCAGGTTTGCGTGCCCTCGGCTGCAGAGCAGGGTGCACCCCCCAGAGGGAAGGTGGTGAAACAGATGGGAGGACACAGGACACAGCAGTCAGCTCCTGAACTGCCCAAAGGAGAGCCCGGAGGGGCCCTGTCTGTGATGGACCATGAGCTCTGTTGGGGGGGCGGGACACCAGGTCAGCAGCACTAGGTCAGGTGGCAAGGGGGGCTGTGGGACATCCGGCTGCCCGAGAGGGAAGACAGCCTCACAGTGTCCGACTTCTCTAAGCAACTGTGGCCGGGCAATGCTGAGCGGCACCTAGCTCCATCTGGGTCCCACAGCCCAGAGCAGTCAGGGCCCCTACACCTCACAGCCGGGCCCTGGGCAGCACCTGCCTGCCAGTGCCTACTGCCCACCTCTTCCCCTGGGCACAGTCCAGGAGGCTCCCCTCAGTGAGGTCCACAGAGGGCAGCCTCTCCTGCTCTCCACCCCTCCCTGTGCACTCACTTTGTCAGCTGAGGGGTGGAGGGGCCTGAGTCTGCCAGACACAGCACCACATGCAGAGGGGTTACCAGCTCCCTCTGCCAGGCCCCCAGCCGCATGGTGACAGGGTCCCCGACAGGCAGGTGGCGCCGCCGGCGTGTCCCTGCCACTGGGGACAATGGTGCCAGACAGAGCTGGGCAGACAGAGCACAGCACCCGCCCCACTGCCCACCTTGCGTCTCTGATCGATTAACAGCCTCTGCTCCTCCAGCAGCCTCGGGGTCACGGACGCGAGGCAGGAGGCACGCAGCCCCCGTGGGCTCCGGCACACCCCACGGTGCACGTGCTGTTTGGGCGGGGGCTGCGTGCGTCACGGCTGCCACGCTGGCTGCACTGAAGTGCAGACCCCCCCCCCAACACAAGCACGTTCTCCACCATATTCACGCAGTTTCTCGGCCGGTGGCCCTTCTACTCCCTCTTACCTCGGGCACCTCTGATCACTGGCCACCCCGAGTCTGCCCCTTCCCGCTTATCACAGAGTTGGGGGCAAACAGGAGGGGCCCTGACTGCCTCTCCCCCCAGTGTCTGCACCATCTGAACCCCCATTCCTTTTTCAGGCTCTCCTCAGGGTCACTCCCTCGGGGCTCCCGCCTTGCCCCATCTCTGCTCAAATCCACCTTCCTGCCCACACTTTGAATGTCGTGAAGGACTCAGGGTGTGACCCCCCTCAAAGTTCTCCAGACAGAGAACTGAGAGATGACGCCACCGTGAGAGGGACAGAAAAGAGGGTGCCAGGTGACCTGGGAGCTGGGCTATAAGGCTGGGTGGGTGCTCGAGCTCCACCCTCTGACACTCAGCAGCCACACGCAGGAGGCCCCTCGGCTCCACACTGCAGACGGGCAGCATTCAGAGCGAGCTGGTCGGGGGGCTGGAGTCAGACCACCATCCAGGTGGCGGTGGGGCGGCCAGGCGCTCCCCCAGACTGGCGCAGTCCTGCGCGCTGGCTGGCTTCCTGCTGAGGGGCTCTCATTTGTCCTCCTTCCTGCAGACCTGGAGAGGAGGTGCTGCTCCTGGAGCTTGGGACGCCAGCCCTGTGCTGCCCCGATGGCCCACCTCCCCCAGCAAAGGAGCCGTCCTCTGGCCACGGGGGGAGAGAGAGAGAGAGTCGCGCAACACCCAAGACTGAGATCCCACCCCACACAGTGCCGGCCCAACACCTGCCCAAACCCCACAATCCCACCGGGAAGCCCCTTCCTGGAAAGGTACCCAGCCCCCCCTTCCATCTCCCAAGTGGGCCCCCCCGGGTCCTCCAGGAGCCGGTGCGCATGGAGACAGGAGGGCCCTTCGCTCAAGGGCCCGTGAGCCTGCTGCCTGCTCACAGAAACCCAGGCAGCCTGGAATAGACGGCGGACCACAGTGGGTGCGCCGTCCATCCTGGATGAAGTGCCCTGTCTTCCCACATGAAAGACAAGGCCCTGTGCCGGCCGAGGACCCCTTGCTGGACTGTCTCGTCGCACAGAGCTGACCTGTCTGTACTCTGTGTCCCCGGTCCCTCGGGGACACAGGCACAGGGCACGAATTGCAGGAATGCACCTTGGAGCGCTGCTGGGCCCAGTTCCGGGAACACGGTGGGGAGCTCCGTAAAGATGGGAGCAGTCCAGGGTGTGCCGTCCGGGGAGTCCGGACAGACGATACAGAGGGACAGACGCCAGTGGGGCAGGAAACTCCGTCAGTGTTGGAGGGACCAACCTGAGCCCCGGCCCGTAGTGTTCACTGGGAAGGGCTCCAGGTCAGAGCTCAGTGACGGTTCCATGGGACGGTTCCTAGGGGTCCCGACAGGCCTCCTGCTGCGCTCCTCTGGGGGGGGTCTATGCCTGGGGGTCTGCGAAGCTGCCCCAGCCCCACCCACTACCTGTGCTCCTGGGACACTCACTTTCCAGACCAACTTTGCCAAGTGCCTGCCTGTCTTTGGGTGGACATCCACCCACCACTCTCCCCTGGGTGACAGCTGCATTTTGGTGGGGACCCTGTGACACTGAATGGTACCAGTTTGGGACGTGCTTAGTGCTGGGGACGGCACAGGGGATCCCACTGCAAATTGAAGGGTTAACAGCAAATTCCCATGCAGTACCGTGGGTAGATTTTAGCACCAACCTTACGTTTTTCCGTAATAAGTGGAGGCCGCATCTTATTAAATGGACCCTGTGCTAAACGGCAGAAATCAACTTGTGTTTCACGCTCTGTCCATGTCCAGGTCCAGGTCCAGACACAGTGGGTCTAAAACCTCAACGCTCAGGAGCTCACTGGGTGACAGCGTCGTCCCAATAATCCGCGTTGCAGTTCACTTCCCCAGTCGGGATGCACACAAAAAGCAACCCATGAATGCAACACATAGATCTCTCTCTCTCTCTCTCTCAAGAGGAAAAAAAATTTCACACCACCTGACTAAAACTCCAAAATTATGGCCAACGTGGGACCCTACGTTTCCAGCATGTAGGGCTGTCTTTTTCAGGGAGCGGGGTGAGGGGGGGTACACGCCACATGCGCCAGCGCTCACATCTGCCGTTGCCACCCTCTGCCTCCTCCGGCACCTGCCACGCGTCCGCGTCCCGAGTTACCTGGCCCTGGACAGGCGTTAGCGGAAGGAAGAGAAACTTACTCCTCTCGGCCCGGCCGACCTTCGAGTCCCGCGGACCTGCGGCCCATGCCTCGGGCTGGAGGCGGCTCCCACGGGCAGCGTGGGCGCCGCGGGGGCCGGGGCTGCGGGCGTGGGCCGGGACCGCTCCGCGTCGCCATCACCGCAGTCGGCCCGCCCGGGCGCCCGGATCCTCTGCAGACAGTCCCGCAGCATGGCCTGCGTGCCGGCCTCGCTGAGCCAGCGCAGGAACAGCTCGTCCACCTTCATCTTCAGCACGGGCTGCAGGGCTTTGCCGGGCGGCATCTCTGAGGCTCGGTCCCTCTTTTCTGGGAGCCCGGATCCACACGCCAGGGGCCGAGTGCGGCCGCCAGGGACCTCGGGGGTGCAGGACACAAGTGCAGGCGGCACCCGGCCAGGCTGGGGTGCGGGCCCGGCGTCCGGGAGGAGGGAGCGACCGGCCTGACAAGACTTTTCGGTCCAGGCGCCGGAGCGCCCGCGCCTCGGCGTTTTGCACAGACTTGGAGATACCGGCTGAGGCGGCCCAGGCAGGACGCGCGCGCCTCAGAACAGCTTCAAAACGGCCGCGCCAGCCGCGCTCCCAAACAAGTCGCCTACGTCTTGCGTCACCGCGGCGCGTGGCGTCATCATGGCGGCGCACGTCGCCGCTGGCCGACGTGCCGGCCGCCGGGCTTCTGTGGAGGCATTTGGTGGAACCAGGGGCGTGTAGGCACTGGGGTAGGGGTGGGGGCGGGGACCGGGAGTGGCGGTCGCCCCGAAAGAAATTTTTCTGCTGTGGGGCTTCCTAAGGGTGTGACCCACGCGGACGACGCCACCCTAGGGCCTAGAAAGTGCGAGCTGGCGCTGTGCGTGGTCGCCGGGGTCTGAGGTGGGCGGGGAGTAGGTCGGCGGGTTGAGCATGCGCACTGTGTGCCCACCAAGCTAGAACTGGAGGCCCGGCGTTGCGCGAGGGGCGTGCGCCGCGCGTGCTCTCCGGGAGCGGCCGGGCACGCGCAGTGCGTCCCCCGAGCTCGGGGGCGAGCACGCGGGTTGCGGGGCCAGGAGCGAGCGCGAGCCGGAGCCCGAGCTCGGGTTAGAGCGAAGGCGACCCGTTTATGTCCCTTTAGTTTACCAAGTGATTAACGATGCGTTGGAGGCGTGCAACCACTTTCAACACTGTTGTATTCGGATGAGAGTGAACTGCTTTGCTTTTCTGAACTGCTTCTTTGACTGCAAAAATAAAAATAATAAATCTGGAGTTAACTACATGACGTTGCCCCATGCCTCGTTTATTTCCGAGTATGCTTCTTCCAGGGTCGGTAAATCATCTCCGTTGCACACATGCACCTCTTTCCTTTATTCCTGATCTTTTTATTTTTGTGAGTTTTTTTTTTTTTTTAACAAAAGCTTTCTGAAGCTTTTTCTCGTTTCTGGTCTCTTTTAGGGGTAATTGCAGGGCGTAATGGTCTGGTTTCTGCTAAATACTTCTGCACAGGGTCGATATAGCCAGACCGACGACATAACTGTTGGAAGCCAACGATTCCAAGCTCAGCTCTTGTCCCTGACTGGAGATGGAGATCCGTGTGGCCTGAGTCTGCAGGGCGCCAGGGGCAGGGATTCTGAGTTAGGTCCGCGCATCAGGAAGCACGTGCCCGTGTGTGCCACGCTGTCCCTTCTGGGGAGAAGCGCACAGGAGCACAGCTGTCTGTCTGGGCATCGCATACAGCCCTCTTGTCCAAGAACAAGGCTTCCTTTCACTCGGGGCTGTAATGAGCTGCTTGTCAGAGCTCCATTCATTAGCGGTTTGGGGGGAAGAGGGCTTTTGGAGCTGCTGCACAAGCCGGCTTTATCTGCCTGGGCACAGTAGGGAGACCAAGGGAGAGCCTGTGTGGCTGCCAAGGGGACAGAACTCTGTGGCAGGACAGGCACAGAATGCCCCTTCAGGGTGTGCGGGTTCTGCCGAGCTGTCCCAGGAGCACAAAGAGGGGCTGTGGCCGGGAGGCCTGTGGGGATGGGCACTGCCTGCCCCGGCAGGAGCAGGGGTCTGCCTGTGGCGTGGGGGGCAGCTGAGCTGGTTCCTTCTGTCTCCAGGGGGTGGCAAGACGTCCCAGGGACAGAAGAGGGGGTGGGGACGTTGCTCACGGAAGGAGACTTCTGGAGGACTACCCGGAAGGAGGTCTGAGCACCAGCTGGGTGGGCTTGCCTCCGAGGTGCGTTACCTAGGCCAGGTGGGAGGGTGGGCCCCACCTTCCTTGGCCCACCTGAGCCCTGGGGTCACACCCGAAGCTTCTGAGGTGCCTGGATCTCAAACCATCCCCTCACAGTGAATCACACACAGTCTGAAAGCACCAGAGCCCCAGGTGATTGATGGCAAGCTTGGGTGTGAGAAAGGAAGATGCCCCCCAGTGAGGGTGCGGGGAGGTGAATCCCCCTGGCCCTGGAGTTGGCCTCGGGTGCCAAGCGCACGTCACCAGTGCGGCCAGAGATCAGACGCAGATTGCGCTTGTGTCTGCCACCTGCGTGAACCTCAGTGAGCTTCTTTTGTTTCCGTCCGCGCCTCGCGCCTGGCATAGGACGCCGGAATTGCCACTCGGGTGCACGTTTGATGTCAAGCCATCTCCTCTCCAAGTAGCTAACGAGATGTTCAAAGAAACCTGTCCAGGCCCCTTCGTGATTGGTGGGCCCTGGTACCGGTTATGAATTCCATCTTCGTCTTCCCCTTTCCCACTTGTGCTTGCTTTATGGCCGACTGATTCCTCTCTCTACATTTGGTTTCGTTTGCGGCTCCATCAGTCTGCCTTCCGTGCAACTTGAAAGTGCGGGGATTTGCTCTTTTCCGGGGCCGTTCCGGTCCGTCTGTGCGAGGGCCACAGGCCGCTGACCCGCAGGCCCGTTCCACTCTTTGAATACCGCATGTTTTATTCCTGTCGCCTCCGAAAGGTTTCCTTCCTGTGCAGCTGGCACCCCTTCCTGCCGCACGCCGGCAAGCCAGCACCCAGCGCCCTGCTTTTCTGATTAAAAGCAGAGCAGTTTCACGGGAGAGCTTTCGCCAGACAGGACGATGAATCAAATGGCCTTTGAAGGTTTTTACAGTCGAGACGGTTTTACGGCCGTTCCTGATGGGCTCTCATTGTGCCGCAATCGGCCCGGAAAGGGGGGCAGCCCATTAAAATTTCTGCCTAAACAGTATCATTCCCGATGAAATGCTAGGTGGCCCTGGTCATTGAAAACACTAATTTTATTTTGTTAGCACCCATTCTGTGAGCTTTACAAGGATGGCAGGATTGAACAGATCAGAGATAGTGCAACTAATTGACAGCCGTTCTAGCCAAACTAAAGAGAACCGAAAAGTAAAAAACCGACCCCCAAATCTTGAGGAGCACTCAGATTTGCCCTTTCATCCACAAGAAAGACTTGTACCGAGGTACTGTGTGCCTTTTTGCCTAGGTATTTGCGGCGAAACCTTTCAGATGTCCGCTGGCTTGCTTTAGCCAACACCCCAGTTTGAAGCAGAAACAGGAGCACAGGCTGGTGTGGCTCAGTGGCTCGGGCATCATCCTGCAAAACGAAAATCACTGTTCGAATCCCCGGCAGGGCGTCTGCCTGGGTTGCGGGTTCGGTGCCCGGTCAGGGCACATACAGGAGGCAGCTGATGGATGTTTCTGTCCCTCTCTTCCCCTCTCTCAAAAAAGAAATATAAATACAACAGGAATAAAGAGAAGCAGTGAATGGTGGGAGCAGGGCTGTGTGACCCCCTGCCCGCTCAGGGGCCACTGACTGCCTCACTTTTTTTCTTTCTTTCTCTCTTTTTTTTTGGTTTGTTTTTATCCAGCGACTGCCCACATGCCTGTTATTCACTGTGAGCTCGTCCCATCCACTCGCGTGCCTCTACCAGTCCTTTCTGTTTTAATTTACTCACAATGTGTTTATTATGCCTGAGAAGAGCCTAATTAAACCGGTTAGGATTGGGTGTTTGGCGTGTGCACAGGAGCCGGAGGACAGAGATAAATAAAACAGCCGATGATCTCGCAGATGCGGGTCTAACAGTGGGGCGGCGGGGGGGGGGGGGAGATTATGTAATTAGATAATTCACTGTGCAATTATGCAACACAACGCAGGATTACGATAGAACACAAACCGGAGGGGAGGGGAGAGGAGCCTGTGAGAGGCCGTGCTACTGGCATGGAATTTTTCAGGACGGTTAATAGTGGAACACAGCATGAGTGGACGGAACCCAGAAAAAACAAAAGTGGAAAGAGCTTTTGGGGTTCTGCGGGGAAGGGCTTCCGTGTCTGCCACAGAGATTTGGCTGTTACAGTGGGGAGCTGGAGACAGCACCCCGTGTTCCGCTGTGCCAAAACGTTACGTGCACCTGTTGCTTGCGGTCATCTTGGGGGCAGAGAAGGTGCCCTGCACTCCTGCAGCTCTGGGAGAGCGTCAGAAAGCACACCTGGGGGCTGGTCGTGCAGCCTTGGGTGGGTGAGTGCTCATGAAAGAGACGACCGTTGAGTCTGCA
Organism: Artibeus jamaicensis; assembly: GCF_021234435.1. Classification (NCBI taxonomy): domain Eukaryota; kingdom Metazoa; phylum Chordata; class Mammalia; order Chiroptera; family Phyllostomidae; genus Artibeus; species Artibeus jamaicensis. The sequence continues at coordinate 76,018 of NW_026521704.1, forward strand.
GGAGTGAGAGTTCCGCACAAAGAATGCAGGGACGAGGCGGTCAGCCTGGAGACCGCAGGGTCATTTCGTTCCCTTGGAAAGTGTGTCCATTATGGCACGGCCTTGGGGGCCAGACCCAGTGAAGGCCGAAAGCCCTTTGTGAAGACGTTTGGAAGAACGAAGGTGGGTCAACAGGCAAGACAAGAAGTCTGAAGTGAGTAGGACCCCTGTGAGTGGCTTTGGAGAGAAGCCCTGGCCTGGATCAGCCAAGCTCTGAGTTTGGGATGGTTGTCACGCACAGTTAGCTGACGGGTACAGCAAACGCAGAGCCACCGAAGGTTTTCAAGCCAGGCAGTTGAAACCATGGAATAGGAGTGCAGCATGTACATCCGACGTCAGGGACAAAATCCGCCACAGCCATGGGACTTCAGATGCCCATGAAGAGGCTGCTGCAATATTAGAGGACATGTGAGTGTCCTCTGGCCGCTGTAACCAACTGCCACCACCTCGGTGGCTTCACACAACGCAACAGTGTCCTGTCACTGTTCTGGGGCTCGGAAGCCCAAGGTCACAGTCGCTGGGTTGGGATGCCCCAGCGGGCTGCAGGGGAGAACGGCTGTCTTGTGTGTTGCACCTGCCGGTGGGGTACGGGTGCGTGTCGGAGTTGGGGGGGCGGGTGAAAGGCTGCCCCCTCCCTCTGAGATGCGGGAGCATTTATGGCTCTCACTGCAGGAGCAAAGATGAGCTCACCTGGCCGTTGAGCGCACTGCGCAGGGGAGGTGGGCAACCTTGGGGTCAGGGTCAGGGTCAGGGTCGGGGCCAGGCTTGCCGTCCCTGGCATGGCAAATGTGTCCCGCCATCTGCCCGCAGCTGCAACTCTGCACAGCGGCTGCCTGCTCCGTCGGAAGTCAGTCAGACACCTTGACAAATACCCCTTTGTCCCCTGCCGCTTCTTGCTGGCACTTGTTTGGGGAAATAAAAGGTAAGTTGAAAAATGCCCCTTTTCCATTTTCATCTCTAATTGAATTCTCTCCTGACCCCTTGGTTCCCCACGGCGCTGTTTGGGGCTTTGATGATAAGGAAGAGAATTCTGTATTTGGTTAATAAAATTTCCTTACTTGCCTTCAGCCACCTTCAACTCAATTTCCTGTCCCTGGAGACAGTGTATATTATAGAAGAGAATCCAATTCCTTATTCATAGGGAAAAAGTTCCAATTTAATCTGAATATTCAGCGCGTTGCCCTGGTCAGGGTGATGGATGGCGTATGGAAATACTTCTGGTTCGCGTAATCAAATGGCAGGACGCAGTCCGGGATGGGAAGGCATAATGAAGTCTGTTCGATATTCTCATAAAGCGCAGAGAGACACATTTCAGGACGAGACCCCGAGTTCCCTTATTACCTCGCCCGTCACAGCCCCGTTGTCATCCCACCCCCCGGCCGGGAAAGGTGGTCACGGATTAAGAATTAATGCAGCGGTAGCATGTAACAGGCAGCAGCTCCACAGACCAAAGGTGGCGGCTGCCCCCCACCATTTCGCTGAATAAATGCGGCCTCCGGCGAGCGGGGTGCCTGGTGAGAAATGAGGACGAGCTGTGAGACTCAGTGCATTGGGAGGAGGGATTTAGGCCAAGGAGGACATTCATCCTTTCGGGGAACGGAGAATTAGAAGCAGATTATTGTCGGGAAATCCAGCTACCCGATGGAAGAACTGGAACAGTGCTTCTGCCCCTTCCCGAGACAAATTTTGGGCCGGGGTGCAGGACTTGGGTCATTGGGTGTGGAAGAGCTCGTGGCTGCAATGAGTTTGGAGACTGGGGCCAGCAGATCCCAGCTCAGCCGGCTGTGCACAGCTGTTTTTTTATGTAACAGGTAGGAGCGATGCGGTTGATACAATAAAGGAAGCCACTTTGGGATGGAGCTGCAGCCGCCGCCCCGAGGAGCTGCCTCAGCCGTCAGAGGCCTCCACCCTGTGGATGTTAAACCAGGACAAAGTCACCTCTGCTTGCTCGGGGCCGAAAGCCACCCTGAGTCCAACAGAGCTGTGTGCAAAGGGGACAGGAAAGCAGACGGGGTAACGACTGGACAGATGAGCCCAGGACTGAGCATGAAACTCGCTGTGGAGAATCAGCCTCACGATGCCATGTCAGCTGTGCCCACGTCCACGCCTCCCTGCTGTGGGTGTCCCTGTCCCCTCTCCTCTCTCATAGGTGCCACCCCTGTGTCTGCTCCTCACGGGGACCCTGCGTGGGCTCCTGCCCGAGTCAGCGCTCCCCCAGTAGCTGTTCTCATGGATCGCACAGAACCGCGGCCGCCTCTCCCTTTGAAAGACGTTTTCCTTCAGGTGGACCCAGCGAAGGCAGAAAGGCATGTCCCCGCGGTGTCCCCTTTGGTTCTCCTGCAGCCCAGTGCAGTTTCAGTCTCAGTGACGATGACGACCGTCGTCCACACACCTGCTCACCGGGCCCACAGTGAGGGAGCGTGCGGACAACGCACCATTGGTGAACACTGTTTCACTCACGCCGTGACGCTGGCTGCCGGCTTCGTCCTCGCTGCTCCCACTGCGCAGGACACACGTCCGAGGGAGGGGCAGGGCCCAGGTGGGACAGGGGGCTTTCTGGGGGCCTCCGAGAAGGAAGATGAGATTCCTGTCCATATTCCACCCAGGAACAGCGTGTCCAGGGTCCCAGGTACAAAAGGGGGCAGGGGTCGCCCGCCCTTCTGTGACCTGGCCACTGAGGCAGACTGTGGACACCCAGCTGTGGGCCGGACCATCGGGGCAGAGGGATTTCGATGTGTGTGTCCATCTGTGACCCCAAAACCTCCCCCTGGGGAACCTCTGAGACCCCATCCAGCCCGGGCTCCTGGGCTCTCGGATGTGACCTCACTGTGACCCTGATGTGCGGATGGTCCTGGTGACGTCTGTGACCCCACGACGGGACTCAGCTGCTTCAACCCCAGTCCCCACCCTGGTGACGCTGCCTTCATCGGAGCCCATGCCACAGGACGGCGACTCGCATGAGGAAGCCCTCGGGACCTGTCTGCACCTGCAGGGGAGCTGCACCTGCAAATGGGGTCTTTGTAGTTTAGGGAAGGGTCTGAGAGGAGGTCGTCTGGGGTCAGGGTGGCCCTGCGTCCAGTGACAGTGTCCTGAGAAGGGACAGAAGAGGAGACGCAGACTCACAGGAGAAGCCACGTGGAGATGGAGGCAGAGACGGCAGGGACGTGGCCACCAGCTCGGGGACGCCTGGAGCCCCTGGAGCTGGAAGAGGCGGGAAGGCCCCTCCCTGGAGCCTGTGGGGGGAGGAGGCCCTGGGACCCCGGGACCTCAGAGGCCTGGTCTCCATGCCTGTGCATATAATATAGTAATGAGCTGCCTTTATGACCCCACAGACTGAGAAGATGGCTTTGTGCACTGGCCTTGGCCCCGGAGGATGAGGGTCCCACTGGGTGACCGCACCTCACAGGAGGCTGCAAGGAAGGGTCGTGGCCTCTCTGGGCTGGAGAGGGAGCCAGAGAGGCCCTGTGCCCCAGAGTGTCCCCAGGTGCCACGGTCCAGCCGCAGCGGGTCAAGGGGTCCCACAGGTGAGGGCAAGGCGTCGGCGCTGGGTAACAGACGACATCACGCCTCAAAGGACAGTGAAGCTCTGTTCCGTTTATTGAAAGTACAAGCAGGTTTTTATAATTTTCATTTCAGGTAGTGATTAATATTTGCAGTATAACATGATCATTTAAGCAGAAAAAATCAACACAAAGGCAATCAGTAAAAGTATAAAAGTTCTCATAGATTCAGTTAAAAATTATTTTAACTAGGAGAGCCATTAATCAGACAGTTAAAAATATCTTATTGTATACCAAAGTTTCTCAGAATTTGGTATAGGGTATAAGGATACGCTAGACTGAGTAGAGAAAATAGGAGATTTATTATGAAGCCCTCGTGATGTCTAACTTAGCTATCTACCTTTTTTTTGCTTAAAATATTTTTTCAGTGTACCATAAATTCTGACTCCCTAGTAACTGTTCAGTTTGTAATAACTAACTAGCTTTTCTTATTACTTTGCCTGTCTAGTTGATATATATTCCTATTCAAGGTAAAGGAAGGGCTATTCCTATGTAGCAGGGGGCTTTCAAGGGTACTTCTTCTAAGTTTCTCTAGGAGTTCTTTTTATAAACATGTTTTGTACTTTAATTCTTTCTAAGAAAGTAGTGAGATTATCTTATGATTTCCTAGAGTATTCTATCTTATCTTGGGTGTTTTTCTAATGATTGTTATTGATTAAGCCTGAATTCTCAGATTGTTCTGATTGTTTCCTTGTGCCTATATTCCCTGATGTTCTAGTATGATATTATTATTCTGTTCATTGAGCCGGGAAAGGTCTAGGCACACTATCTGAATCACTGCCAGGGTATTCATAATAATTAAAGCAAAAAGGTCATGATCTCCAAAGCAAGCACAATCACAATAGGTATTGCAAGGCCTTCCATGCCACGTCCACCAGGTTGGAAACTGCTTCCTTGAAGTCTTACACCCCCTCTCAGGACCTTGTCACGGAGAGAGGGATCCAACAGTGGACGCGGCAGTGGACGTGGCACCCAGGACCTGCTCCCACTCTGCAGGGGCTGCCCCTGGTCTCTGAAAAGCATGTCTGCCTGTCAGCAGAATTGGGCATCGACCTGTTATTCATAGTTTGACGTTGTCACCGAAGGCTGGCATCCTTCTGTCTCGTGTGTTCAGATACTTGCGCTATGCCCACAAGCATCTGAAGATCCGTGTGTCATATGCTTAGAGTGTCCAGGGGAGAGTGTCCCCGTGCCAGGCAGGGACGCATGGATGTCTCCTGGGATGGTTATGCAGCAGAAATCGAGGCCCAGCCCAATGCGGCTGCAGCTCTCCGCTCGGGGTCCGCGGGGTGCTGGGCCTGCCAAGCCCAGCCCAGGTCCCTGGGGGCTCAGGGCAGCCCGAGGCTGCAGCTTTAGCTCGGAAATAAAGGGTCGTTTCCATGTCTTGGTTATTGTAAACAGCACTGCGAGGCATGTAGAAGAGAAAGCAAGAAAGTAACAAGTTAAGGCAGCAAAACAGACTCACAGATACAGAACACCAATGTGGGGGGGAGGAAAAAGGCAAAACTGGGTGAAGAGGGTCAGATAGGTGGAAACTGGGTCTGCTGGGTGAGCCGGGGATAGAGTAGGCAGACGCTGTTACAATGTTGCACCCGAGATGTTTGCATGATATTACTAACTAACAAAAGACTGTGGCGCACGCAGAAGACAGTTTTTATCACAAAAAGGGGCGTCTTTGATGCGAACGCTCAGGATGAAGCAGCTGCCATCTCGGGTCCGGAGGGGACCCTGTGGGACAAGGTGACTTCCCCGAGCTCTGTCCCCATCTGTGCAGAGAGGCTGCCGCCCCCACGACTGGCGGGCGCCTCAGATCCGAGCGGGGCAGGTTATTTGTGGCCACGGCACAAGTGGACCACATTTCAACACCCTAAAAGCGTCCCTCTGACCGCGGGGACGGCATCTGTCCCACACACCTCTGGCTGTCACTTGATATCGGCGTGCGGACCGGCTCTATTTCGGGACGGCAGCTGCTGGAAGGAGCAAGCAGGCGGCTGGAGACGCTGGCAGATTCCAACGCCTGTTCCCATTTTATGTTTCGGGCTCCCTCCGCCCAGCCGAGGAAGCCTCCGATTTCGGGGTTTCAGATCCAGGAGAGAGTCGCAGCGGGAGACGGTTTTTCCGAGGGCGGAAGAGAATTTTGCTCTTCACGGCAAAGGGCTGGTTACGTCTCGCTACTACTGTGCCGGGAGACCTGTGCTGCACGCGTGGGGCATTCACCCAGTGTCGGGGCACCTGATGCAGCATTTATAGACCTGTGTCCCCGTCCCGTTTGGGGCCACGGTTCTCACGGGGACCCTCCCTGCTCCACCCCGAGGCCCCGTGGGAACCTCAGGCATGAAGGAGCTTGTTTGAGCAAAAGCAGGCACCCCCTCCCCTGCCCCATCCCTAAGCAGACAGGCACCAGACTGTGTGTGTTCCTTTCTTTGCGTTTTTCCTGCAGAAGCAAACTTTTGTGTGAAATCCTGAGGATACCAGTCCTTCATGCTTTCTCCTTTCTTCTGTGTTGAATGGGTTTCCCACGGGAGCTGTCTCCTGGGCAGTCAGAGACTCTGGGGTGTTCGGGGGCAGAGGGAGGTGTCCATGGGCCTGTCCCGGGGGCTGGACAGCAGGGGTCCCCAGGCCTGTGTGTGCTGAAGCCAACAGTCCGGTGCACCCCCCACTCACCATGCTGTGCGTTGTTGAACCTACACGGACTCGGAGGAGACAGGAGTCGCAAAAAGAGATGTTTGCACATAAAATAAACATGTGGCACCTTCCCACCATCTCCTGCCCCGTGGGTGTGGGGGACGGTCTTCTCACTGGCAGACGTTATCCGAATTCCGGAACATTCTGAGGAGGGGGGGGCCTGCCACATCTGGGCCCTGCCCCCAGCTCCTTCCTGGGTGGGGGAAGGAGCAGGTGGGGTGCCCGAAGTGGGGTGCTCAGCCTGGTCCTGGTGAGGGAGGGGCATGTCGTCACCCAGGGCACTCGGCCCACATCCGGATTGGGAGGGAGAGGTTTGTGGGCACAGGGTGGGCCTGTGTGTCACCGTGACCTTGTGGGAGGACGTGGGGGGTGGGGTGGGGGGGCAGGGCTGCCAAGGGGGCCCAGTGGCAGTGAAGGTGGGGCCGAGGAGGGCCAGGTGGCCGGCGGGCAGCCGGTGCTCTACGCAGGTAGGCCCCTGGCATGTGGACGCATGGTGTGTTTCTGTAGCGGTGTGTCAGCCTTCCGACGTCCAGGCTGGACTCCCTGGAGCCTGGGGGCTGCGGCGCAGCTGGCGTGGAAGCCGGTCCCCGCTGCCTCGTCCTGCACCTGAAAGCCACAGTGTCCAGCGGGGCAGGGACCCAGCTGAGTCCAGTGTAGGGCCGCAGATGGGCGTGGCCATCCGGCGCTTCCTCTGCCCCTGAGCAGCTCCCCAATGCATCTCCTCCCCCAAAGCGACAGGTGTCTTCGGCCACATCGAAAAATGCAGGCTGAGCCCTGGCTGGTGTGGCTCAGTGGACTGAGCGCCAGCGGGTGAACCAAAGGTTCGTTGGTTTGATTCCCAGACAGGGCACAAGCCTGTGTCCTGGGCCAGGTCCCCAGTAGGGGGCGCACGAGAGACAACCACACAGGGGTGGTTTCTCTCCCTCTTTCCCCTCTCTCTAAAAGCAAATAAAATATTTTTTAAAACTGCAGGCGTAGCATCCTCACTTGAAGAGACTTAGGGCCCCGTTTGCAGAGCTCAGCCCACGGATTCCTGTTATTACAGCCCTTTGTTATTTTCCTAGACCCGGGACCCGGAAATTGTGGTAAATCACAGCCACATGGCCACATGCCACAAACGACGCGTTTCGGATACCGCGGGATGCCTGGCACCTGCGTGTCCCAGTTTCTTCGGGGAACCAGGTACCGTGGACATGGGTCACCTTGGGGATCCGCGGGGTTTGCTCCAGACTTTAAAGTCTGCGCGCGTGGAAGGCGCCCGGAAAGGAGGTCCGTGTGCGACGCCATCTGCCCTCCCAAGAAAGACGACCTGAGAGGCATGGCAGCTGTTTCATTACTCCTCAGAACGATGTGGACTTATTTAATAAATGGAAGAATTTTTTAATCAAATCATAAAACAGGATGTATAAACTTTGTTATTGATTGCACGTTCGTAAAAGCTTTCTCAATAAAGCGGAGCCGGCCTTGCTGTCTCAGGTTTCTATTAGGTAATTTAATCTGTCTAACTCTTACTTTATATTGTTTTTTCTTTTTTATTACTTCATATTACAGTACATCTTTGGAGCCAAACATGGAATAGCATAATTGTTTTTTCGTCCTGAGACAAAAACCAAAAATGCGCTCTTTGTTCAAGGAGGGAATAATTCCAGACAAAACGTAACGATTTTAATGAGAAAAGGCTCCACCAACAAAAAAGAAAAGGCTTTCACGGACCTTTATGCCCTCTTTTGATCTGAAACATTATAGCCATGTTTGGAACGCAAAGTTGCACAAAAGTGCTTGCTGGTAAACAGCGCGCTGTAACCTCTGTTTTGCTACATGGTTTCCATGAAACGTGGGTTCATTTCCTTCCTCGACTTTGTCCTCACTGACCAACCTGTGTTTTTCTCTGAGCAGGAAAAACATCCGGGCACTTAGGTTCACTTTCCAGGGCTAACAAATGCCGTGGTAGCCTGTCCCGATCACACTGTGTCCACTCCCCCCCATCACAGACCCACGTCCGTCTGGATGTTGTGAAGCTTCTTCATGATCCTGGTCATGTCCACACAGGGCCCCGGCTTGCTCACACACCCCTGCGTCTTTGTCACCAAAACCGTGAGCATGACTAGGAGAGGGTGGCTCAGGCAGCACTGAGGGGAAGAGAGGGGGTCCGAGCCAGGGATCTGTGCCATCACCACGGTCTCCTTCTCCACCCCGGTCACTGCCGTCCTCCACGGGGGCCCTGGGTGGGGCGGGGGGACGCTGAACTCAGGCGGCCAAGCCTGCGGCCAGCTGTCATCACCAGGCCATCCTTTCTTCCATGCAGAGAACACTGTCACCTCGTCGTCCTGAGCCACATTAGGCTGGTAGCGCAAACACCGAGAGGTCCCCTGTGGGTGGGACCCCACACAGCCCCCCATGTCCCTGGAGCCACGACCAAGGTCCCTCCCTCCCGAGTCCTGCTGCTTTGCCAGCCTGTGCCTCTGTGGGCGGAAAGCTGGCGGAGGGGCGGGCTGGCCGCTCTCCCAATTTCCCAGGTGGTGGGGACCGTCCCATGACATTAAGAACCAGCACGGTGCCCACGGGTTGAGGATGCTGCCTCCTCTGCCTCATGTACTGAGTCTTCACCGTGAAGACGTCCTGGGCATTTTGCAAAGGCTTTCTCTGCGCCATTTCGACGGCCGCGGGACTTTCCTTCACAGGTGCAAGGGACCCTGCCCCTCTGAAAAGGGCAGGTCGGTGTTGAGGTCATCGGACCTCTGTCCCTGCCTCTCTCACGTTGCACTCGGTGGGCGGCTGTGGGGACGGTCGGCGCCCCCTTGAGGACCAGACGCAGAGGACGCTGCCCCCTCCGTGGGTGTCCCCGTCTTTGGGGCTCTCCCCCCCCAGAATCAGTCAGAGCCTCGGCACAGGTGCCCCCTGGCAGACCTGGCCGTGACCCACAGCGCAGTGTCCTCAGGCCACACTGGTGCAGAAGGCCGTGTCCTGTGCGTCACTGTGTGCCCGGGCCGTGGCGAACCTGGGGCGTGGCCCGGTGCGGAGGCGTCTGTGCCGCTGGGTGACGGCCGTGCCTCACCTCAGGTTGTGGCCCCGGGAGCGCTGACGGCTGTGGTGGGGACAAGCAGCTGTGCTGGAGGGACAGCTGGGGCCTGACCTGCACGGCCGGGGCGTCCTCGTGGGCCCCTTCCTGTCAGCAGCGCCGGCCGGTCTGTTTACCCGTCGCTATGGCCGCCCAGGGTGACATTTCCTGCCTCGTCCACCCTTCTGTCCGGCACGGGTGACCCGGAGACACCCCTGGGCCAGGAAGCCGGCCCACGGACGGGGACAGGGCTGGGGGACCTCATCCAGGGGCTCTCGGCTCTTGGGCTCAGCTGCGACCCAGCCACTTACCTGTCTCTCCATTGTCCATTTATTTACCGACAATCTGTACATCCCCTCATCCATCCGTCCGTCCATCCGTCCATCCATCCGTCCATCTATCCATCCGTCCATCCGTCCCGGGTCCTTCCATCTGTTACTCTGTACCTACGCATCAGTCTGGCCACCTATGTATCAATGTCTCCATCTTGCTATATCCACACGCCCACCCACCCATTCGTGCCTCTGTGCAACCAGGGATCCGTGCGTCTAGGAGCCTGGGAAACTGGGTATCACCCCTGCATGTGCCTGTGACCATGTGCGCAGGGGTGGCTGGCAGCAGAGCTCTGTCCCACCTGCCCGCCGAGGGGACAAAGCAGGGTCCCAGGGCAGCAGGCAGCAGGACACCGGCCGTACAGGTGGGGAGGTGACGTGGGCGCAGGTCGGGGTTGGGGCGGAGCCGGCTGGCCTCCCCGGGCTGCTGGGGACTTCGGCACTGGGGACTGGGGCTGCTGTTCTCTGAGAGAGAGGTCGGGTCGTGGGTTTTTAAATTTTGGGGGGGGGGTGTTTTGAACATTTTTTTTTACAGTGAAATTTACTCAGTATAAAATGAATCCTTTGAAAGTGAACAATTCTGTGTCATATTCAACAGATGCACAGTATGGAGCAACTACCCTTACTATCTAATTCCAAAATACACTCCCCCTCCAAAAAAACCCCCCAAACGGCATTTCTTCCTGCAGGCAATCATGAATGCGCCTTTGTCCCTGCGGATTGGCCTGCTCTGGACATGTCCCGCACATGGAATCCGCACCATGGGGCTGTGAGTGTCTGGCATTCTCTCATCGGGTGCTCAAGGTCCATCCATGCTGCCGCCTGAGCCAGAGCCTCGGTCCTGTTCCTGGCTGTGTAATATTCCACCGTGTGCGAGGCTGGCCCCCATTCTGTGCTTGCGTTTTGTCCACTGACAGATACATGGGCTGCTTCGACCTCTTGGCCTGAGTGGCCAGGGAGGACTTCAGGGGCAGGCAGTCTGGCTCGTCCTTCCTGGCAGGACCGGCCTGCCCAACGGAGCGCACACTTTTCATGGAAGGGATCGTGGGCCCCGCTGCCGGGGGCCTCCCCGGGCCCAGGAAGAGGGATGAAAATAAAAATGGACTCACAGTGGTCCAGGACAGCTGGGGACTCTGCTGGCCTCCCCGGCCCAGCCCGAAATTCCAAAGTCGTTGCATTCCTGAGGCCCAAGGGCGCCTCCGGCTGGGAGAAGCTTCCGAAAGCCTCCCCTATGAATAGCTCGGGGCGCGGAGGGCGGGCGGCTCACCTGGTCCCAGCATTTTCCTCACACGCTCCCCGGAGCCAAGGCAGCGCCTGGGGCGCGGTGAGCCCCGGGGGATTATCCACAGGAACGCCGGGGTCCGAATTTAGACGCCGCTTTCGCCTTTTAAAGGCACGGCGAGCTGCCTCTGCTTGCGGCCCTGGATTCCTGCGTGTCCACACAGTGTCTTCACCGCCCACAGCGCGGCCGCCCGAGCCAGGCCAAGCTGGGGACAGCATGATTCTGAGCTTGGCCTGGGGGACGTGGCACCTCCAAACTGGGGGCCACTGGACCCCCCAGGGGAGGGACAAAAGGATGACCGAACAGTTTCCTCGGTCGTGTCCGGTCCCAGAGTCTGCAGGGCTGACCCCCGAGGATCCAGCTGCCCCACAGCTGGGGGGAGGGTCCACGGGGGGCACCCCACACAATCTGGTCCCTCCTGACAGGCCTGAGTGCCCGAGCCTGGCACCCTCTCAGCGGCCAGCTGTCGCTGTTTGTGCAGTTGCCTGGTGCTGCCGGAGTTATAAATAGAGGGGTCAGCTGGGGCTGCCCCAGGGTGGACGCCAGGGACCCGCTGCTGTAAACATTGACGCCCGGCCCGGCCTCCAGGGCTGCTGGTGACTGGGCGGCTCCTTCCTGGGCCTCCTGGGGCTCAGCGCTGCCACCTCCACAAAGGGCCCTGTTTTGGGGACCCCCAGAGCAGCCTCCGGTTCTTCCAAGGCCTGGACGGTCGTGGGGCTCACAGCGCGGAAGCCGAAGGGACCCATTTGCCACACTATGAGGCATTTTGAACACGATGGTTTGGGGGTCGGTTTGCAGGAGCCAGGCAGACAAGTCTGGGCTCAGGCCAGCCCTCGGGGTGTGGGGGGGGACGATGTCCCTGGGTTGTCCTCCACCAAAGTGCGGCTGCGGCTCAAACAGCCCGGGTTTGGAGGAGGCAGGTCCATGAGCGCGTTCTGCTCCGTTTTCAGTAAGTCCCGTACATCCATCTCCTCTTCCTCATGGTTTTTCTCAGTAGCATTTCCTTTCCTCTACCTCATTGGAAGGATACAGTACGTAAGGCATAGAACCTCCGAAATGTGGGCTCATCGACGCTGTAGGTGATCGGCCAGTGTTCCTTAACAGCAAACGGGGGGGCACCTACATTTCTGGGGAGTCGGGTTATACGTGCATTTGGAACTGGGGGGCTGGTGCCCAAGACATCTGCCTTATTCACAGTCAACTGCACAGGTGGGTGTTTTGGAGCTCTGCACCTGGGAGTGAGGCAGCCCTACCGTGCTTCCAACAGGGGCTCACAGGGAATGTTCCAGAGTCCGAATTTCGGGAGACACAGACAGCCTCCTAGCTGGAGCCCTGGGGTGGGACAGGGGCAGGCTTTAGACACAGTGCGGGAAGCGTGGAAGAGGTTCGTTGGAAGTCGGGTGCATGTGGGGGGGGTGGGTCTCAATGGTTCAGGTGGGTGTCGGAAGAGGCGGGGACCCCCTGAATAGTCCCCTGGGGGTCCCTTCTGAAGGGCCTGCTGGTGGCAGGGGTCCCGCCAGGACACGGGGGGACAAGGGGGGACTTGTATTGGGTGCGGTGGAGAAGGCAACCCTGACCCTAGCCTTCCGGTGGGCCGAGTTCCCCAGAAGATTCTAGCCGGGCCAGAGGTTTCCAGACGTCTGAGGTCCAGGTGTCCCGGGGCCCAGCTCTGTCCACCGGCTCCAGGGAGGGGCCTCTTCCAGCTCCGGGGCCTCCAGGGGTCCCTGGGCTGGTGGCCTCGTCCCTCCCGTCTCTGCCTCCATCTCCACGTGGCTTCTCCTCCTTGTCCGTGTCTCCTCTTCTGTCCCTTCTCAGGACACTGTCACTGGACGCAGGGCCACCTGACCCAGGACGACCTCCTCCCAGGTCCTTCCCTCCTCCCACCTGCAGAGACTCTGTTGCCCAGTCGAGTCCCATTCCAAGGTCCTGGGGGTTCAGCAGCAGCTCCCGAAGGAGGGTGGGCCCCTCCGTCTGTCTGACCTGAGCTAACGACCCCCTCAGACTGCCTGGCTTGGGAACAGCAAGTCTTGATTCCTCACAGTTGGGAGGTTGGAGGTCCGAGCTGAAGGCAGCCGCTGGTCCTGTTCTGACAAGGCCTCTGAGCCTGGTGTGCTCCAGGTGTCTCCTCTCCGTGTCCTCACCTGGGGGAGGGCCTGGGGCTCTCTGGGCTGCTCCTGCCGGAGACACAAGTCCCACAAACCCGGTCACCTTCCTTTGCAGGCCCCGGGCATGGAACCTAACAGGGTTCATGGTTCCCCTGTGACCCGACTCCTCCAAGAGGCACCCTCACTGTCCATGGTCCACGACAAACATGCCGCCCACGTCTCCCCGGTCCTCACTCTTCTCCGTCGTAAACGTCAGTACAAGGACTCACCGCGTCTGCCCGGAGGTCTCAGGCCGCTTCAGCCGCTGTGGGCACTTTCTCCTCCAGAAGCGCCGGCTGCTGTCCTGAGGGGCAGTGACGGGTGCCCTGCCCTCTGCATCAGACCAGCGAGAGGACCAGCCGCCGGGTGGGGCTTCGCACGGCAGCTCCCGAGCCTGGTTCCTCTCCCCAGGCTTGTAAACCTCGGGCTGGGAACCTTGCCCTGCGCCAGTAAAAGTTTGCGGCGTCCCGCGCTGGAGAGCTGCGTGCGAGCCCTCGGAAACACAGTCTTCGTTTATGGGGTTGTAAAAGCGGTGTTTAAGAGTCCTGCGCAGGCCGGCTCCGGACGCCCCTGGCACCCGGGGTGTGAGCAGCTTACAGGACGGATGGGCGTGGCCGGGGGTGGGTGGGGCTGCTGACCTGCCAGGTCACAGGGCAGAGGGGTCCCCACGGGCCACGGAGGAGCTGGGCGGAGGCTGGTAACAGCCCAGGCGAGGAGGAAACTCAGCGTCTCCCCGGTCAGTGCCGAGGGCCAGCCGGCCAATGCGTGGACGCCCAGCGGGCCCAGGTGCAGCCCACATCAGGATGTAAAATTACATTCGTGGTGGCGAACAGGCCTTTGTCCCCTGCAGACCCGGCCGCGTGCCACTCACCTTGTGCCCCTGGCCCTGCCCACCCTGGCTGGTCTCCTCCTCGCTGACCCTGTGCTGCGGCTTCGGGAACAGAAACACAAAGTCCTTCGCAGGCCGGGGCCAGGCCTGGTCCTGACACTCAGGGCCAGCAGGGTCCCCGCTCCACTGCCCTCTGTGGCTCTGTTGTGCAGGAAAGAAGGCACATGTGTCCTGTGGCCCGAGGCCGTGAGGGAGCCTTTAACAAGTCGGGGCCCGAACCCACAGGGCCTCTCGCCCACTGCAGCACCAAGCGTGGGATTTGAGTTGCTCACATGGATTCCAGGGGGCGACTCTGAAACGCTTCCCAGCAAGGAAGTGGCTTTTCCTGGGCTTCCAGAACCGGATGAAACTCCCGTCTCCCCGTGCGATGCCCGACATCTTCTCCGTATGCCCAACCTCACCGCCACGTATATATTTATTCATTTCCTAAAAGAGAGGGAAAGGAAGGAGAAAGAGAGGGAAACATCCGTGTGTGGTTGCTTCTCACGCGCCCCCTACTGGACACCTGGCCTGCAGCCCATGCAAGTGCCCTGACTGGGAATCGAACAAGTGACCCTTTGGTGTTTGCAGGTTGGTACTCAATGCTCTGAGCCACACCAGCCAGGGCTATATATATATATTTAATAAGCTCCACATGACCACCATATTTTTAAAAATAAATGAAACAGCACCAGCATAGTCTTAATTATCTGACAAGTCCATGGGACCCACACGCCGCTGGGCTTGTCAAAACTGGGTATGAACCAACCGCCAACTCTGCTCTCCCTGCATCAGAGCCTTTGACCCATGGTCCACGTGACTCCGCGATGTCAGAACCCTTCTTTCTACCCTGGGCCGCTCAGGTGCAGGGGTGCTTCCCGAGCCGCTGGGCCTCCACGGTCCGCCAGCACCGTCCTTGACAAAACATCAGTGACTAACAAAATGCACAGCGCAGCGCGTGACTTTCCTGGGGGAGCTGTACCCAGGAGTCACAGTGGGGACTGAAAGCAACAGAGGTCCCTCCACAGGCTCCAGGGAGGGGCCTTCCCGCCTCTTCCAGCTCCTGGGACTCCAGGTGTCCCTGGGCTGGTGGCCGCGTCCCTCCCATCTCTGCCTCCGTCTCCACGTGGCTTCTCCTCCGAGTCTGTGTCTCCTCTTCTGTCCCTTCTCAGGACACTGTCACTGGACACAGGGTGGTTTGGGGTGAGGGTTCACAGATCACGGGGGGTTCCTGCTTCCATCCAAGGGGCATGGAACACACTGTGTTTTACTTTTTAACCCAATCCCCCTGCGTGGACTCATTTCCTTGTTTTGCAAAGGAAATCTTTACTGCATTTTTTGGGGGGGAGAATGCAACAAGATAGCTACAATAAAAAAAAAAAACGGATTTCCGTGAATTAGCTTTACCGCCGTGGTTATAATTGCTTTGGGGTTTTCTCAAACGCCGCATGAGCTGATGCCCCGTAATTAGCGGAAGCTGGAAAAGGAACGTCAATTTGCACGTCATTCAAACAGTGAACCTTCTCCCTCCAGTCCTGTTTTCCGTGTTTCCCTGCTCTGTCATGCCACACGCGACACCGTGATTCTCTGTCACGTATAAACTTTGTAAACCCTGCACAGGCCTTCTGAGTTTTGTGCTTCTGTTTACTTTGCAGAGTTTATTAGAGGTAAAAATAAAATCCCTGCTCAAGGGTGCCGACTTGCCTATAAATTGCCCAGTAGTGAAATAAATGGGCTTTTTAAAAGCACGGCATGGAAACGAATATAAATCCCCCTTATTAAATTAAAGAAACCCAAATGTTCCCAAACATCCTGCCCACTTTATTCACGGAACCTCAGTGGAGACGCCCCGTGTCCTCAGAACAAGACCGAGGGGGCACGGGCTTTCCCTTGGACACGGATGGAAGCAGCCAACGATTTTCTGTGGTTCTGCTCCTGCTCCGGCTCCAAACTGCCAGCACTGAGATTTCTGCAGTGTTCACACTCAGCGCTGGGTGTGTGAGCCATGCACGGCGTCCGAGGAGCAGTGCTACAGAAAGGAATCCTGGAAAACCCACTGTGTGTGCCCACTGGTGTCTGGCCCCATCCTTGTTCAGGGCTGAGTAATATTCCATAACATATAAGGGGCTCGTTCATTGCTTCACCCAGGCAGGGCCACGCCATGTGTCTGCCTTTCAGTGATGGCAAATGGCGCTGGGGGAGCTCTGGGCCGATTTCCACAGGACAATTCCTGGCCACGTGTCCCTTTCACGTTTCACGTTTGAGGGCCCGCCCCACTGGTTTCCATGAACCCTTCCCATTTTGAATCCCACCGGCGGGCTTCCCGGGTGCCCGCATCCTCGCCAGTGCACGGTGTCTGGGTTTGGGGGACCGGTGTCCCCGTGGCTGTGACGTGGTGTCTCAGTGTGGGCTGAGCTGTGTGTGTGACGCAAAAGGGGAACGCTGGCCTGGCCGAGGGTTGCCAGGTACGCAGGTGTGCGGACCCGACAACTGGGATGTCTGGACGCCGCGTGTTTCTGGGGATGTCTGCTTCTCTGCCTGTGTTCTCATCTCAGACCCGCTGATGTTCCGTGCTCCCCACGTCCCACTCAGCACCCACCCCCACCCATAACAGAGGCCACTTCAGGGGGCGTTGGAATCACGAGGGCCCAGACCTGCACCTGGGTACGCAGATGTGGGTTTTTCTCCGCAAATCCTGTCCGTGTATTTTTCTTCCTTGTGATTTTCTCAAGAACACTTTCTTTTCTCTGGCTCCCTGGATGGTAAGAATAACATCCAGTCCTGGCTGGGGTGGCTCAGTGGACTGAGCACGGGCCTGTGAAGCAAAGGGTCTCCAGTTCGATTCCCAGTCAGGGCACATGCCTGGGTTGCAGGCCAGGTCCCCAGTAGGGGGCGCACGAGGAGCAACCACACGTCCATGTTTCTCTCCCTTTTTCTCCTTCCTTTCCCCTCTCTCTAAAAATAAATCAATAAAAATATTTTAAACAGAAAAAAGAATAACATCCACTGTATATAACCCATATAATAACAGAAACACGTCTGTTCATTGACTGGCTATGTGATGGTTATTCTGGTGGACAGCTCCCTTTTTTGAGGGGGTCACAGTGACATGTGGATTTTTGTTGCGTGGGGTTGACACCCCCAACCCCGTGCTGTTCCGGGGTCAACACCAGGGTGCAGTGTGGAGGTGAGTACACTGATGTCCCAGGTGTGTCTGCAGAACTCCTCCGGGAGCTGCCAGACGCTGGTTTTGAGACAGAGCAGGCGTTGGCGTTAGACATTCTTCCGCCAGGAGCGTGCACACCTCTGCTCATCCTCGGATCCGAACTCGGACCAGGACTTGCTGCCGGAGGCGGGGTTCCCGTGGGTGCTATTCCGCGCGTGGCCACCAGATGGCGGTGGGGCCCACGGAAAGGCCGCGGCCTGCGGGTTGGAAATCCCTGGGTCAACGAGGGCACCTGACTGCTGCCTCCGGTGTCCAATGAGGCCGAGGCAGGGGTTCTGTTTGGGGTGCAGGTTATCGGAGAATCGTGGGGGCGGGAGGGGGCAGCCAGGGGTCCCTGGCCATTCCGCCCTCTGCCCCTGCCCACCAGGAAGGGACTGGCAAATGCAGGCTGCAGGTTGTGAGGGAATGGTCTTCGTGGGGTGGCCGTTCTCTGCTGCTGTCCCCAGCGCTGAAGTCAGGTGGCCGACGTGCACCCTGAGCCTCTTCTGCAAGAAACCGTGGGGGTCCCTGCTGGGGCTTCCTCACTGGGCTTTTCCCCTGGTCCCCACTGCCCACCTGCCGGCTGAGCTGGAGCTTTCTGGAATTTCCTGGAGACACTTTTTGTGTCTGTGGCAGAAATTGTTGAAGTAGCTGCCAAAGCACAAGAGAACCGGCCTGGTGGTCTCCCGGCAGGTTTGCGTTTTGCGGCCGCTGGAGGAGGCAGGTGAGGTGCCCCCCAGTTGCAACCGAGGCTCATCGCCGTCTGAGCAGCTCTGGGCTTCCTGTTTTTTGCAATTATGCGGCAGAATGTTCCTGAAGGTGATGGGCCTTCTGATTCTGTTTTCTTTGTCTTTTCACTTTTATTTTTGGTTTTTAGAGAGAAAGGAAGGAGGAGGACAGAGACAGGGAGAGAGAAACATCCCCTTGCTGTTCCATGTATTGATGCATCATCGGTTGATTCTTGCATGTGTCCTGACCGGGGATCGAACCCACCACCTTGGCATTTGGGGACGATGCTCTAACTGACTGAGCCACCCAGCTGCCGTTCCGCTGTGTCTGTGGGATCTCGGCGGCGGCCTCTTTGTTCTCCACAGGGTTTCTGAAATGCCCAGAAGTGGCACCTCCTGGATTTGTGAGTTGTCGGGGACCCATGCCCATGACACGTGGGCGGGACTTTCAGCAAACGGCCCCGGGGCTGCCACATCCAGACGCACTGACCTGCAGGGAGGGGTCGACGGGCTGCACCTCCTGAAGCCCCTCAGGGCTGGTGGGCAAGGGACAGTCCATGTGTGCGTCTGGACGGTGGTCAGTGACAGAGACAACAGCAAGGCCGGGGTCTTCTCTGCAGACTTTGAGTGGCCTCAGCATGTGGGTCACCTGTCCATAGGGCGCCCTGGACGCGCTGACCCTTTGCTGCATGTAATGGCCATTCGGTCACCACTTGGGGAGAGACGGCGGGGCAGTGAGGCCTTCACTGGGAAGCCGAGATGTCACTTGGGCTGAGCAAATGCTCAGAGCGGGACGGTGGTGAGAGCACAGCCCCTCAAATGATCCCGGGACCCTCGGAGCCCGGCGTGCCAGGTGACACCTGCTCACGTCGTCATTCCGCACATGGACACACGGGCAACCTCTGACACGGGACGCGTTCATGTAGCTGTGGCAAGAACACGCTTGTCCCCCGGGAACCTAAGTGACATGCTTCTCGTACCTGCACCTGTGTCTCCAAAGACGAAGTTTGAGTGACAAGACTGACGTCACTCCCGCCCTCCCGAAACCCCCCTCAAAGTGCTTCTGCTTCGGACAGGAAAGCGGGGTCCCCCGTGCAGTTCCGCGGCCCACCCGGGTGGCCCGCTCTTTTGGGGACGCGGAGAAGAAGGCATTGTCGTCGGGGGGCAGGCAGGGAGCGGGAAAGAGGAGCGTGTTTTAACGGCCTGTGCACGTCGTACTGGGCGCTTTTGGGCACCTGAAACCGCACTGGCCGTGAGGAGCCCCGGGGAGTCGGAATTCGCGTCCGTGGGGCTTTCCCACGTTGGGACCAGAAGACCCACCCGGCCTGCAGCTCCGGGGGCTGGAAGAGGCGGGAAGGCCCCTCCCTGGAGCCTGCGGAGGGAGTTCCTGCCCAGGACGCTTGGATGCCAGTGAGCTCGGGGGCTTCTTGGCCATCAGCGGGCCTGTGGGTGGACACCCTCGCTTCTCCCGGTCCCATCCTGCTGCCCCCAGCCCTTGTGCGTGGGTGTCACCTGGCGCCAACCTGGCCCCGCCTCCCACGGGGACGGTGGGTCTGCAGCCAGAACCCCAGGCACACACCCTGCTGGCCAGTGGGCAGGCAGGCGGGAGGGTGGGCGTCCCTCACCGCCCCCCAGACCTGCACGCAGGCGATGGGAACCTGTGGACTTTCGCACGGGCGGCCCTTTGATCTGCGGCTGACGCGGGGAGATGGGGAGGAGGAAAAGAACTTTAAAAACGGTAAGAAACCTTAATTGAAGTTAACATAAAAGAAGACGCACGGTGTTAATTGGTCTGTTTTAGGCAGAATTCGGGCCCTGGAGACCCGGCACCTCACCCCCCGCCAAAGAGCCGGGACTCACATCTTTAATTCAGCGCGCTTTCTGCTAATTACCTCCACAGAAGGTGAGCTTTGATTGCGGGCCTTCAGGATGGAATCCGGGGGCCTGGCCGGCCGCCGTAAGATAAATAAATTAGGTCTGAATGAGTTGGAAACAGTGAAGGGCTTTTGCATCGAGACAGCGACAAATGATGGACGCAGCTCTGTCCCCAACCCCACCCGCCCGCCTGCACCCCAAGAGGAGGGGCCGTCTGCAGGAGACCCAGGGACCCTCATTCTGCCCGAGGTGTTCTGCTCGCGGGGAGCGTGTGCACGGGGCCCACCCTGGGGCGTCCGTCTGCCTCGGCTAGAAATCGGGCTTCCGGAGGGCCCAGGTTGGGGGCCGAGGAGGGGGCCGCAGGTGAGTCGTGGAGTGGGGGGGGCAGGAAGTGGAAGGCAGGGAGTGGTGAGGGGGTGTGGGCAGCCTCAGGGGTGGGTGGTGAGGGCGTTTGGGTTCATGGTCAGGGGGCCCCGGCAGACAGGCGCACATCTGGGTGCTGGGTGGGGGTGTTTCCCGGACCCCCCCGGCTCTGGCTTCCTCCTGGGGCAGGAGGGCCGGCCCCCTGGACAGGTACACGGGCGTGTTCGGAAGGGCAGGGACCAGGTGTCCCGACACGTACCCCAGCTGCCCGGGCCAGGCGAGAGCCCCGTCCGGCAGGGCTGGGAGTCCAGGCCTGCGTGGGGTGCAGCTCAGGGTCCCCGGGGACCAGGGCCCAGGCTGCTCGCACCCGTCCCGGCTGCGGTTCTGTAATCAGCGCCGGTTAGTATTCACCACCGTGGGCCGGGACACGTCAGCGGACCTCGGCTGTGGAGACCGGAGGCCGCTCTGTGTGTGCGCCGTCATCAGGCCTGGATGTCAGGAAGGGTTCCCAGAGCCGGCGGGGCGGGGGGTGGGGGGCGCCGGCAGGGGCGGTCACAGGCAGGAGGCCGGCTCTTCTGGAAGGAAGGCAGACTGGCCTCGATGCCCGCGTGGCCGAGGAGTCGAGTCCCGTGTGTCCCCGAGGTGCCTGAGGCCTCCGGCCCACATGGCCGTCCCCAGTCTGTGCCCCCTGGTGCCTCTCCTACAGCCTTGCGGCCGGTGACCGGGGTCCAGGAATCCGTCTGGAGGCGGCTCCCAGACCCACACGGGACTGTGAGGAAGGGGGGTTTCAGACCCCACCGCACGGGCCATTTACAGCCCGAGGCCCATGCCTTTGTCCGAAGGTCTGTGCCCATCGAAGGCACAAGCTCACAAGCCCTGGCCGGCCCAGGGGGCTACGGAGACGCCTTTCTTGAAACGGGTTTTTCCTGGAATCAACTGGAGGAGCAGACAGTCGTGGGGCACCTTCCTGGGGGTGGTGAAGCCCAGGGCGCCTCTCCTGGCCGACGGGGTTCCTGCTGGGGGAGCGGAGGGGACCCAGAGGGGTGCAGGGAAGGGTCAGGGTAAGCGAGGGCAGAATCTGAGCTGACAAGCGTCAGGTACCGGTGGCGCTGGAAATACTGCCCCCCAGCCCTGAAGCCCGTTCATAAAAATGCGGTTGTTTCCCAGAGCGAAGGATGAGATCTTCCTCTGAACCTTTTTTTTCTCTGGAAAGACCCTCACGGGGAAATGGCGGAGCTTCAGGGCACAGAATCCTGTCAGGTTGGGGTCCTGACCCCCAGGACCTCAGGTTGGGGCTGCATTTGCAGATGGGTCTTTCCAGAGGGGATTTAGGTAAAATGGGTCCCCTAGGGTGGCCCTGACCCCACAGGACTGGGGTCCTTATAAGAAGAGGAGATGGGGACACAGACACACCCAGAGGGACGCCCGTGTGAGGACACGGTGGGGGGGAGAGGACTGTCCACACTCCCAGGAGAGAGGCCTCGGGGGGAGCCAGCCCTGCCCACCCCTGGGTCTCAGGCTCCAGCCTCCAGGACGGGGAGGAAGAGATGTCTGTCGTTGAAGCTGCCCCATCTCTGACCCTAAGTTATGGCCGAAACTCAGAGTCACTGACAAACGCACATCAAAGCAGAAAACACTGGAGAAAAAGCCCATATTCACTTCCCTCGGTTCCAACAATGACCGACGAGTCATCGACGGTCACCTCTCCACACCACTTCCATCACGAACAAACTGGTTTCTTTTTGGTTCCCCTTTCTTTTCTTTTGCATTTGGGCATGTTTAAAATGAATTGATCAGTCAATTAACTAGTTAGATCCTCACCTGAGGACATGATTATTGATTTCAGACAGAGAGCAAAAGGTTGGAGAGAGAGAGAGACACGGATCAGTTGCCTCTCATACGCACCCTGACCGGGGATTGAACCGGCAACCCAGGCTGGTGTCCTGACCGGGAGTTGAACCTGTGACCCTTGGGTTTACGGGCCAACGCTACAACCCACTGACCCACATGGGCCGGGGCTGCCTTTGGGGCATTTGGAAAGACAGCCATGTGTTGAATTATTTTTCTCTGTCGATAGCTCCGTGTATGTTGTTCAATAAACCCATGTTCAAAAGATGGGTTAATTTCATTACAGTTATTTTTATTATGTTATTGATGGGTATTGTGTGGCGTGGTGTACAGGGGACATCGGTCCTTACGCCTGTTGCTGTCACCAGAGGGGTGAAGTTGGGGGAAGGTGAGGGGTCCGCCCCTGCCCCCCGTTTTCAGGTGGGGAGGGAGGCAGCGGTGGCCCGTAGAACCCCGAGGTCCCTGCCACTTCCCCAGACTTCCCTCCTGAAGCCCTGACAGCTGCGTCCAGCTTTGGTGGGCCTGCAGCAGGGAGAGGACCCACTGTGTGCCCCCACGGGTGCGCAGCCCACGGCCACCCGAGCCGGCCTTCCCTCCACCGCAGGTTCTCGCGCCCCAGAATGGACACCTGGACGGTGGACACCTGGAAACCAGGAGCATCCCAAACGCACGGCGTCCGTGCTGTGTAAACTATTCAGACCCTGAGGAGAAGGTGGCCAGTTGGCACACGCTTGGGGGTCTTCTCCGGCCTCCTCCTCCTCCTCCTCCGGCCTCGAGGGACCCTTGGCTTTCGACTCCAAGCTGCGTCAACCAGCAGCGAACCTGGGAAGTCGAATCGACACCGGCCTTCACGCCGTCCACTCGGAAACCCTCTTGCAAAACGGAGCAAGTTTCCAGAAAAAGTTTGCAGCCATCCATTTCAAGTGTCTGTCTTTTCTTTCTTTCTTTCTATTTTTTTCTAAGGAAAAGGAGGGAAAGAAACCACCCCCGGTCCTCCAGTCCTCCTTACCCAGACCCGGATTTCCTTCAGAAGATTTCCGACTACAAGTGGGGACGTGACAGGCGGCGCCCCCCTGCGGACGCACCCGCGTCTGATTCCTGACGCGCACCCGGTGCGGCTGACAGCTCTCTGACGCGCGCCGGGCCGGCCTCTTTCAAGCGCGGCGGTGCGGGCGGACCCAGCCGGCTGTCCCGCGAGCCCGGCTGCCTTTGTAGAGGCGGCGGCGCGGGGGGGCCCCCACGCTGCGCTCGCCCCGCGTGCTGACAGGCGCCCCGCGCTTCCCCCTAATCACGAATAAAAGGCAGCTCCCTGTAGGTTACACATCTTCTCTGGTTTGACATTGACCTTAATACATAATTTACCCACAAAGCCTGAACCATGTGGAACAAGATGAGAAAAGACCACAGAACTGGCAAATACAGTGATGTTCCATCAGAAATCATATTTGTTCCCGGGCGCGGAGACGTGGGCGTTAGTGAGGGGAGAGGCGGGAGGGGCCGAGAGAAGGGGCACCCCCGCACCGCGGCTCCGTCCCGGGGCTGGGATGCGGAGCCCCAGCCGACCGAAGGGCCGTTCCCCGGGGGCGGGAGCTGCACCCTGGTTCCCAGGGGGTGAGCAGCGGGGCGCACGGGAAACCCACACGGGTGTCTGGGGGGCCGGTGTGCCTGGGCGTCTGGGATCCGCTGCGGGGAAGGAGGCAGCTGGCGGTGCTCTGGTGGGAAGGTGCAGGTCAGAGGTCAGGTACGTCCCCGCACACGCATGCGCACACACCTGCATACACACATGCACACACATGTGATGGGCATGTGCAACATGCCATGCACACGGGGCACACACCTGCACACATGCTCACTTCACACCTGCACACACATTCACACAGGCATGTGTCACACTCTCCTGTACACACACGTGCACACCCACATGAACACACACTTCACATGTACACCTAACTCCACAGACATACACCCATCATGACTCTGCACGCCGTATTCACACACACATACACACGGGTGTGTACACTCTCCCATGTACACATGTACAAACCACGCACACTCACAGACACACACAGGTGTGCCCGCCCACCCCAGCAGCACACGGGCGCCGACCTCACAGGAGCCCGGTGGGCCGCGGTCACGCTTGTCGGCCGGTGTCCGCAGACTCGACTGCGCTGCTTGTGGGCTGGACACCGCGGGGCCCAAGGAGGCCTGGGTGTGGGGTCGCCACGGGCACGTGCGAACCACACGCATGTCACAGACAGCAGCGTGACGCCGGGAAGAGAGGCACGTGTGCTCGGCCTGCTGTCGTGTGGTCCTCCGGCTCCAGCTCGGAACCTGAGTGCTGGCTTGGTGTTCCGTGTGCGGTCAGCACGCCGCCCGGTGCCCCAGCTTCCCGTGTTGGGCGAGCGCGGGACACGCGTGGTTTCTTCCGCTTGCTCCCGGCTCACTTCCGAAGGGCCCACGAGGAAAACCTACTGGTCAGTGTCTCAAGATGAAAATAAAAAATACACCAACCACCAGTTTGGAAAGAGTGGAAATCGTCACACAAATGCGTCTTGTACTTTTGGGCGATTTTTTTCCCTTGAGTCTGAACTTTTACAAATATACGTGTTTATCCCTGACGACGCAGAGAGGGTGAGTGGTGGGTCTCCTGTGCCCGGACCAAGCTGCGCTGGTCTCGGTGCCTCTGAGGGGGGCACCCAGGCCCTCACAGCCCCCCCCCCCGCCCGACCAAATGCCTAACAACATCCTGATGTCAGGGGCCTTCCGTCCGGCTGCTTTGCTATTCGTTCGTCTGGCTGTCCATCTATCTTCCTGTCCATCCATCCATCATCCATCCACCCATCCATCATCTATCTATATAACATCTATACCTCTCTCCATTCATTATTATTTCTCTATCAGTTTTCATACATTTACAAACTGGTTTTATGTTTTCATTCTTTTAAAAGGTTTTAGTTATTTACTTTTAGAGAGGGGAAGGGAAGGAGAAAGACAGGGAGAAAAACATCACTCTGTGGTTGCCTCTCAAGTGCCCCCTACTGGGGACCTGGCCAGCAACCCAGGCATGTGCCCTGACTGGGAATTGAACTGGAGACCCTTTGCTTCACAGGCTCGTGCTCAATCCACTGAGCAACACCAGCCAGGGCATGGTGTTTCATCTTTTTGTCTATGAGACCAAACATATGTTTATGTCATCAAATTTCCCTTTTATTGTATCTAGACTCTCATTCACAGTTACAAAATCTTTTCCTACACAGAGTGTATGGGAATTCAACCGTTTTTCCCACTATTACTTGTATATTAAAAAAAAAAAAAAAGCCCTGGCTGGTATACCTCAGTGGATTGAGCACTGGGCTGTGAAGCAAAGGGTCACTGGTTCAATTCCCAGTCAGGGCACGTGCCTGGGTTGCAGGCCGGGTCCCCAGTAGGGGGCGCACGAGAGGCAACCACACTGGATGTTTCTCTCCCACTCTTTCTCCTTCCCTTCCCCTCTCTCTAAAAATAAATTTTAAAAATATTAAAAAAACCCTCAGGTATGTCTCCGATCCATTTATTTGTGCGTGGATTCAGGAAGTTCCGAATTTATTGGAAATGTCGATCGGTGGTTTGGGGGCCAGATTTCCACTGGAGCGGGGCTGGGTCTCTGGACCTTGTGGTCCCATCCACGGCTCTGTGTGTTATTCCTGCATCAGGAACACATGCTTCCAACACAATGCGGCTTTTGTTGTATGTTTTACCGGCTGGTACGACAACCCCTCACTCTCAAAACTTCCTTTTCAGGGTTTTCCTACTGTATCTGGTGTGAAGGTCAATACCTCTTAACTCTGGGCAGGCAAAGGTGTCTCGTTGTTTTACGGGGATCACATCACACTGATCCATTAACGTGGGGAGAACCAATACTGGCTGATGGCCAGGAACCTTTGAGCATCTGTTCCTTTTCAGTGTTGTTCACTTAAGGCGTGGTTTCCAGTTTCACTCCTAAGCGGCTTTGGGTCCGGCTTGTTACATTTCTTCCGAACCATTTTGCCTTCTCTGCCATAAAGGTACACGGCATTTCCTCCGAGACAAGATGTGGTCCGTGGTTGTTCCGTGTGCAGAAATGCGGTCCATCTCTGCTCACTACTGTGCAGAGAACTTCTCTTGTTACAGTTCCTTTGGTTATTCATCCTGCAGGACTTCCGAAGCTCCTACCATGCTATTTGGAAAGGAGTATGAGTTTACTGTTTATTTTCCAGGTCTCACCAATCTAGCGTGTTCTTTGGTGTCAAGGCAATAACTAATCCATTTAGGAAGGTTCTGTAGCATCTGGTTGCAGGGTTCTCCGAGGTACATTTTTTATCGAGTTGAGAAGAAACCATCTGTTTTTAGTTTTTTTTTAGTTCTTTTAGGATTTCTACCAAGGGATTTCCCCGGGATTCTCTGCAGCTGCTTCCGCGATATCCCTTCTCAGGGCTACTTCCATGGGGACGATACTAATACTTCCCCCAATTCCGAAGCACCCCTGCTTCCAGGGTGTGGGCCTTCCGGTGGTACCAGGGTCTGTTTGCCGATATTTGATTCAGGATTTTTAACATTAATACGCAGCAGCAGCTGTGGGATGTCGTTTGCTTTTATCTGTGCCGATTTTATCAAGTTCAGGTGTAAACCGGTAGACGTGCTTCAGAGAGTGACGTGGGGACAGTTGTCCCCTTTCGCACGCCCTGTGACAATTTACGGGGCGCTGGCTTTTCTGCTCCCCGTGCATTTGGGAGAATTTCTCTCTGTGAGAAGTTCTCCCCAAAGCAAGAAACCGTCTAATCCTGCTGCTTTGCGTGAGGCGGTTTCTTGAGCATCCTCATTGAAATTTGTACACAATTCAGTGTCTTCTGGGGTCCATTTTCCACATCATGTTTTTCTACATCCCTAAGCATTTGGTCTAAACAGTCCAATTTATTTTCACGGGCACGCGTGAGGTGTTAGCGCTCTGTATTCTGTGTTTCCTTGCTACCCAGGGATGTGCTTATTGATGAGCGAGAAGGGGGGGAGAGAAACAGCGATGAAAAGCCTGGGCCAGGTGTCTCCCCCACATGTCCTGCCCGGGAACCAAACCTGCAGGCTGTGGGGCCACGGGACGACCCTCGTACCTGGGGGCCGCGGCCAGCACGCTGCCTTCCCAGAGGAGACGGGGCCACATTGCTGGCGTGTGACACAAGTCCACGGGGCAACGGGACCCTGTGAGCGCCTGCGGTCTCTCCCAAGAACCAGCGGACCCGAGGGGCTGGGACGGCCTCCCTCACACAGAAGAGCACGGCTTCCTGGGGGGATGCTGTCCGGGTGAGGGAGAGGGAGTGTCAGGGAACGGAGCAGCCCCTGGGGAAGCTTCGAGACGCCTCCATGGGTGGACTCAGCGGCCGGGGTTGCGGAAGCCAGGAATCCTGGCTGGTCCTTGTCTGTGTCACCCTCAGGATTCCAAGTGCGGGCCGGACGGTCGCTCCCCGCGATCCAGCAGCCCGGTGGGGGTGGGGAGGAGCTGTGGCCCTGGATGCCGATGATGGAGGTGGAGCTCGCTCCTCCCTGGAGACCTGGCAAGTGTTCCGGAAGGGCCCCAGGGAAACAGGGTGCACAGTCTGGCAGGACATCTGTGTGCTGATGTGGGAGCTCGTGGGTCGAGGGGAGCTGGTGGCGAGGGGGGTCCCGTTGCCTGAAAGAAAGCGGAAGCCCACTCAAGTAGGGGCACCTCAGGAAGCCTCTTGCCTGCGGCCAGCAGGACTGGCCTGTGGGACAACCAGGCGGGGTAAGTCGCAGCCAAGAGAGGGGAAGCACAGATGGGATCTCGGCAACCGGAGCCACAGGAGGGCGGGCGAGGGCGGGAAGGCGGCCGCCTGGTTGACACCGGTGGACCGCGCTGAAAACCCACACAAACCTCGTCTCACGGCTGGGCTGCCTCCTCCCGAATACAACCTGCAACCTCACAGGCCTGCTGGCCGCAGACTCCGAGGCCCGGACAAGCCTCGGTCACAGTGTGAAGGCAGAGCCCTGACGCAGCCGGGTTTCCCTGCCTTCCAGGACGTACATCAGCTCCCAGCTCTAAGTGCTGCGGTCCCCCAGTTCCCTGCAGGGCGCCGTCCCCCCACCCGTGCGACGCACCCCCTCGGACCCCACGCAGGGGGCGTCGGAACCCCCCGAGGCTGACCCCTTTCCAGGGTACCAGCAGCAGAAGTTTGGACACTTCTCACAAAAACCCAGAAACGCATTAATTTTTCAGAGGCCTGTGAGTCCAAAATGGCTGGTCCAATTTGCTTCAAACCGCCCGGCCCGAGCAGGAGCTGGAGAACGTTCCGGCGGAGGCAGGAGTCTTGTCAGAGGTGGAAGGAGGTCAGACGTGGCCAGCATGCAGAGAAGCCGATGGCCGGGGGTCCCGGGGGCCCGGGGGCCGGGGGGCCGGGCAGAGGCTGTGTGGGGTGGGCGCCCTCTGATCTGTGGTGCACGGGCCCTCAGCAGGACCCGAGGGGGCGAGGGCATCGGGCCCCCTCTTGCCCATGGTGCTTCTGGTTTAGCATAGAGTCTCCTTTCCGGGAAGAAAGGGGGGCCCTGGGCTCATGCAGGGGCACCAGCAATTTCCCCATCCCATTTTGGGAAAGAGATGCCGGGTGGGGTGGGGTGCACGCAAAGTCAGGGACCCGTCTGGGGACCCGGAGGCCGGTTCATGTGCAGTCCAGGGAGCTGGCCCTCATGAGACGGGACTGCCCGGGTCTGCTCTCCCACCCTGGGCCCCCCAGTCTTCCCCCATGATGTGTTGATTTCTGGCAGTGCTGACTCAGGGGCAGGGGCCCTCCCCACATTGCACCCCAGGGGGCCTTTGGTTTGCCCTGTGCTTGAAATACGCAGCTGTGGTCTCGACCTCAGCAGTGGCATTTGCGACCAGAAACCCTTCGACACTGTGGGTGAGGCAGGCGGACGTCATCACGGGGAGTCACACCGATGTCCAGGGTTCCAGGCGGTGGACACTCAGCAGGGAGACACACACCCGGGGCCCGCCTCACCCCCTCTGTGCCGCCGGAGGTCGGCATCGACTTTTAATCATTCTGCTTTTTCTTTTTTGGAATGGGGTATCCACCAGGTTCAACTGAGTAATCCAATGGCATTTGCTAAACTCACAATGTGCAAGTATCACCTCTAACTGGTTCCAGAACATTGTTGTCACCTGAAGGACACCCGTCTGCACAAACAGTCACCCCCACGGCCCTCCCCCACCCCCTGAAAACCAGCCTCAAAAGGCCTGCTGTTTGTCTGTGCTGAGACTTGGCAGGGGGAGGGGGGCTCCCGGCCCCCAGGGGCAGTGACGACCAGGCAGGCACAGACTTTATTTCCAAAGGCCATGTCAGTTGGCACGACCTGCAAACGGGTGGACAGCCTCCCAGAGCAGGGGCTTCAGCCTGGCGAGCCGGGCCGCCTGCCCCCAGCACGGCCGGGCTGGCGCATACCCATGTCCCTCAGCACCCACCCACCATCTCTTCTGCACCTGCCCTCGGGGGCTTGCAGTTTCACCGCGGGCCACTGTCTTCATTTCCAGGGTGGCCGTGATGAGGGACAATTGGGGATTCAACAACACACATTCACTGGCTCCGACCTGGAGACCAGGAGTCTGAGGTCCAGGGGTCCTGGGGCTGCGCTCTCTCCACAGGCTCCAGGGAGGGGCCTTCCCGCCTCTCCCAGCTCCGGGGGCTCCAGGCGTCCCCGGAGGCCGAGTCCCTCCGGTCTCTGCCTCCATCTCCATGTGGCTTCTCCTCCGAGTCTGCGTCTCCTCTTCTGTCCCTTCTCAGGACACTGTCACTGGACGCAGGGCCCCCTACCCAGGACGACCTCCTCCCAGGTCCTTCCCTCCTCCCACTTCAAAGGCCCTGTTGCAGACCAGTTCCCATTCCCACCTTCTGGTGGACATGACTTTGGGGGACGCAGTAGCACCCTGGAGGGAAGACGTCAGTGTCTGGCCTGGCGTGAGCTCTGTTACACGCCGTCATGTGCAGGCAGGACTGGCGGCTTTGCTCCGGAATTTGTGGGTTGCAGTGCTTCTACAGACACGAGGTTGAAATTCCTGGGTGAGCAGCGAAGGCTTTGGAAGGGGCCCCCGGCTTCCGGGACCACAGATGTTCTCAGGAAAGCGGTGCGTGAGCCGTGTGTAGACAGACGAAAACCAGATGAGACAGTGTTTCAATCCCACAGTGTTTCAGTGAGACCATGTTTCAATCGCAGTGTTTCAGTGAGACAGTGTTTCAATCCCAGTGTTTCAGTGAAACCATGTTTCAATCCCACAGTGTTTCAGTGAGACAATGTTTCAATGAGACAATGTCTCAACAAAAAGCCTCACCAGTGACGAGTTGAAGGGACTTGGCCACATGAGTGGGTCCTGGCCAGGCGGGGACCTCGGGGACATCCCCTCGCTGGGCTGCACACCTGAGGGGGATGTCATAAGTGACTCAGGGGCCGGGTTGTGAGGATCAGTCACACGGTCAAGGCCCTTTTTATTTAGGTATTTTTTGGTGGGAAGGAGCTGTTGGCCAGAGCCCTCCTGGACGCTGCTGGACTGTTCCCAGCTGCCGCAAGGTGACTTGCTGTCCCCCTTGGGGACACCCCGACATCTTCATGCTGACAGCAACGCCCTGTGAGCTTTCTTTATTTTTGGTTGACTTTCACTTGCTTTTTTACTGTTTGTGGTGGTACAGAGGACAAATAAGAATTTAAGGAGTGGCACATGGTGATTTCCTGTACGGGCACGCTGAAGTGACCGCCAGCAACCAAGCTATGAAGGCACCCATGTCTCCTGTGTCTTTCTCCCTCCCTCCCTTCCTTCCTCTTTGTTTTGTCTTTCTCTCCCTTCCCAGCTCACTCTTCTGTCCCCTGAACATCCATCAGAGTTGCTGACATGGCCAATGTCCACATCCCTCCTGCTGCCGAGGCCAGGATGTCCTGTGTCCCTCTGGACTGACAGTTTCCTTCGCCACCGATCTGGGCTCACCAAGTCCTGGGGCCCCCCACTTCTCTGTGCTTGGCTCCCTGCTCCTTCCCCTCCAAGTTCAGGGGTCATCTCTTGGTCCTCAGGGGCCAGCAGGATGACTCCCTCGCTGGACTCCCCACCACTGTGGCCATCCTTTCCTCTATGAGTCCTCGAGGGCCGCACTCACCAGGAACCAGCAGCTGGTGGTTTCGACGCCAGAAGTTCATGTTCTCGCAGCCCCGGAGAGCGGACGCCTGAGGTCAAGGTGTCGGCCTGGCTGCTCCTCCTCCACCGGGCACCAAGGAGAGGCTCTGCCCCAGGTCTCTCCCAGCTCCCGATGGCGGCTGGAAGTCCTCCGCGTGCCCGGCTGGCGGATGCGCCCCCCCAATCCCTGCCTCCATCTCTGTGCCATGTTCTCCCTGTGTCCCCACCCGCCCTTTGCATAACAGCCCCAGGGACATTGGCTGTGGGCTCCCCTGACCCGGTATGACGTCACCTTCACCGATGACATCGCTGACGACCCTGTTTTCAAAGGACCACCTCCTGAGTCCTGGGGACTAGGACTTTGACAGGTGAGTGGTGGGGTGGGGAGGACACAGTTCTGTCCACAGCACCTGCACAGGTCCGCGTGAGCCTCCACTCACCGGTGAGTGTCTATACCCACATCGAGTTCCCCACAAATGGCTGAGGGTGAGTATCTGCTGCTCCCAGAAAAAGCCACGGGGGATACAGTACAGGCACCGTGGTGGGCACACTCCCTGAAAGGCAAGTGACAGTTGGCACTCAGGACACAAGCAGCAACGGCCTCGTTTGCAGCTTGGCAGGAGACGGAAGTACCAGTGAGGAGAGACACGGAAGGTTCAAGTCCAAGGACAGCCCGACGGTATCTCGGGACCGTGAACTGGGCCGCCTGGACTCGGGTTAGCCTGAGAAGCCCCCGGGTGGGCCTGAAAAACTCGGGCACTCGGTCCCTTCCAGGCAATTTAACTTCAAAGTGGACAATGCAAAGGACCGGAATGTAGAGGCATGTTTTATAGAGGCTCCACCGGCGAGAAAGTGCGGGAGATCAAAGCCTGTGCCCGGGCTGGTCCCCCGCGTCCGCCGAGCGCAGCCGGACGCCTCCTGATCTTAACTGTGGTCAAAGGTGAGCTCCCCCAAGCGGGGGCCGCCCTGCCGTGCACGTGCCCTGCTGTGCCGCGTCTTGACATTCCAGAGACAGTGTTTTGCATTCTGCAAGTTCAAAGTCTTTCTTTTTTTACTCAGCAGAGAAAAATGTTTGCAGGGTTGCTCACGCTGAAACGGCCAACTTGGGGCTGGCGGGTTAAGTCCTGGGTCACGCCACCCTGCTGGGTGGCCCCGAGGGGAGACGCTGCCTTCACCATGACTCTGCTCATTGACACAGGGACGCAGCCTCTCAGGGACCGGTGTGGTGGGGTTGCTGTGACGGTGGGTCAACAATATGTTCTTGCAATAGAGCCTCACATGGTCACCCATCCCGCCTCCATCCGTGCATCTGTCAATCATCGGTCCATCCGTCCATCATCCATCCGTGCATTACTCTGGCACGCGTGTCCCGTGGCTGCTGAAACAAACGGTCTCACCCTGTAACCATGACAACCCCAAAGCCCCCTGTGTGTGTAAGAGGGGACGTCAACAGGGTCTGAGGACGAGGGTGTGGACATGGGGGCCTACGCCTCACTCTCAAAGGCCATGCTCAGAGGTGTGGGTCGCCTGGCTGTTGCCAGCACTGAGGACTGCTATTCTGTGTACCCCACAGGGCACAGGACAGGGGCGTGTGTGGGAACATCATTCGGTCTCCACACGGGGATTGGGTTGTGGGAGCTTTGGGGGCATCACTGAACACCCCGCGGCACGAATCTGGTCTCGGTGCTTTTGATGTTTTTATGAGACTTCCACTCTTTTGACTTCAAATCATCCATAAAGGCATTTCTGACATTCCCCTGGGGGTCTGGGGAAAGCGAATGCAATATATTTGCGGGTCAAACTCTCAGCCACATGTCTCTCGGTGACTTCTGCAGGGTACAGTGCCCCCAAATAGTAAAGAAAGCGGAAGACGTGATTTTGAAACAAGGGCGTATTTGGTTTACTGTGTCTGTCATCCCACGAATCAGCAGACGTGAGCAGAGTGCCCGGCCTGTGTCCACCCCGTGGGACTCTCTCACCGTGAGGGAGACCTCAGATGACCTTGGGACAGCAAGGCACGACCTCAAGGCCTACAGGGTGCCCCAGGGGTGGTGAACCATCCTGTGGACAGCGGGAGGCCAGGTGCACGGGAGACATGACTGTGTGGACAGCCGACGGAGTGTGTGGCTGATGTTTGTACAGGCTGCTGTGTGTGGGCAGCGCCGTGCCGGACACGGCACCCTGGGTCTGGCCAGCACGTCCCCGGGAGGTTTTGTGCAGCGCCGTTGGGAGAGGATGTCGGAAGTTCAGGTTCCTTGCTCGCCCTTCGGGACTGGCAGGGTTTGGCCGTAGGTGTCTGTGCACTGGCTGTGGGCAGGTCTTTCGGCGGAGCCTCTGCTCAGGTGCGAGTCCTTCCGGGCAGCAGAACCGCGGGGACCCCGCCCCCCCATGGAGATGGGAGAGCAGCGTGCTGGGTGAGGGGGAGGGAAGTCGGGTTGTCCGTGCCCAGGCCTGGGGCAGCCCCGCAGGCCCTGCAGGGTGGGCATCCACAGTGACCCGGCGGGGGGTTCTCCACAGAGTGCTGTCTGCTCTGTGACCGTCCAGCCCTACCCTGGTCAATTCGTGCCCCTCAGAGGAAGTGGGGGCACCAGAGTGGACCAGACGCCACCTTCGCTGCCGGTCCCGGGACAGGGAACACTTTTGTGGGGACCGGAGTGGCAGGAAGGAGGACCTCACTCCGCTGAGGGCTGCTGGGAGTGTTGTTGCCGGACACAGGTCCCTGGGATTTGGAGACTTGTTCCATTCACTCATTCATTCATTTTCAAAGGTTTTATCTACTGATTTTTAGAGTGAGGGGAAAGTAGGGAGAAAGAGAGGAAGAGAAACATCCATGTGTGGCTGCCTCTCGAGCGCCCCCTACTGGGGACCTGGCCTGCATCCTAGGCATGTGCCCTGACTAGGAATCGAACCAGTGACCCTTTGCTTCACAGGCTCGTGCTTAATCCACTGAGCCACACCAGCCAGGGCTGGACACTTGTTTTAAATGCACCCTGGATAACACGTGGTCTGTGCATGCACGGGCTGTGCCCATCCGCTGCAGAAACCCTGGGGCAGAGCTGGTGAAACAGGGACCCTGGATGCAACGCTCAGGTGCTCGCAGCCCCTCGGTGGGTGGGACGCCCAGCCCAGCAGCACCTTGGGGGGCGTCCACCCTGACCTTGGTCCGAGCAGGCCCCACCCACCCCAGTCGTGATGACAGGCTGGGCCTGCGAGTCCCACTGGGCGTCCACCCCGCACGTGACGACGCCATCACAGCCCCGCTGAGCACACCCCTGGGGCAGGCGCGGTGTGCCAGCCCCTGTCCCAGACCAGGCAGGGCAGGGGCAGTCGGGGACGGCAGGGGCGTGTCCGAGGTCCAGTGTCCGTGCACTTGGCCCTCAGGGCTCTGTGCCCCGCCCTGTGCCCCCTCCCGGACGGCGCCTTCCTCATCCCGTCCTCGCTGCGAGGGGTGTTCTTGGGGGCTGGCCTGAGTCCCTCACACTCTGGCTCCAGCCCCTGTGATTTCCACTCTGGTTTATTGTTCCAGTTGTAAGGCCCTGCTGTCTGTCTGTCTCTGCTCTTGTCCCCAGGGCCCGTCCCTGGGTCTCCCACCCCCTTCTGCTCCGGGACCCCGGCAGCCCCGCTGGGCCAGTGCTCTGGGGCTGTGACCAGGTCGGGAGGGGCGGGCACGCCGTTCAGAGACAGGCTTGCTCTGGTACCAAGAGCCCCCACAAAGGAGCCCTTCAGTGTGGGGGCATTTCAGACGCCGCTCAGCCATCAGCAGAACTCTCTGTGCGTAAAGCTGCCCCCCTCGAAAAACCCTAAAGGCTCAGCATGCGGGGAGCCCAAGGCCTCCAGGAAGTTAGAAAGGAGAAGTCCCATGAGGCTGTCCAGCACGCAGGACGCTTCTGTCCCCTGCCCTGGGGACATCAGGCAGTGCAGCCTGTCACCACGCAGGGGGTGCATGGGGCGGACACCAGCTGGGATGAGGCTCAGCACCCCCAGTGCACGGGACACCCCCCCCCGAGCATCACCAGCACCAGAGGTTGTCACGTGGGGCTGAAAATCCCTGTTGGCGTGAGACACCATCCCTCTGTCTGTCTACATCCACCTGTGTCTGTCTGTCTGTCTGCCCCACATGTGGACGTCTGTCCCTCTGTGTGAGCAACCAACCAACCATTTTTCTCTATGATCTGCCTTTCAGTCTTTACTCGTCTGCCTAGCATTGTCTGCTTGTCACAAATATCCTCGGGTGCCCGCTTGTCTACCACCATCTCTGAATGTATCACCTGTCTATCGGTATCTACCTGTCTATCATCTAGGCATCTATCCATCTATCCACCCATCTAGCTCTGCAGGCGGCTGCAGAACCCGCCAGGAGCCCGGTGATGCTTTCTGGAAGGTGCCACATCTCAGCGGGTGGCCGAGCCCCGTAGGACACTGCATCCTGGGTCACGTCCATTGCCGTTGTCCCCGGGACCTCCAACAGCAGCAGGGCCACCTGAGCTCCCCTGGCCCCACACGTGACCTGCCTCTTCTGTGCTCCTGCCAGTGAATGCTGGTCGTGGGGACACGACGTCCTGGGAAGCTGGGGTGTTGGTTCGGTTTTGGGGAAGGTCGTGGGCCGGGGGCGTGGAGGAAAAGGTCCCGTCGCCCGCATTTGGGGAAGAAAGGGGTGCAGGGTGTGACTCCTGCGCTGTCCAGATGGGTGAGTAGATACGACAGAGAAGGGATGGACACATAGACGAAAAACACACAGAAGACAGACACAGACAACACACAGACATCGACACGGTGTTGTTTCGGAGGAATCACGGTTTTTAGCCTGAAAGTCGAAGGGCGTGGGGTTGGTTTGGACACAGCGTCGGCCCCTCTCGCTGCTGAGATGTTTTCCATCCTGGACCTTCCCTGCGTGGGTTTCCGGCTGCACCGAGCTCGCCCCGGGGGTGCACGCGGCTGTGCGGGCCTCGGGCTTCTGAACGGAGGTCCCGGGGGCTTCACCCGTCCTGGGGTTAGAGACCCTGCAGGACTGTCACCAGGGCACCAACGCCATCCTGGAAACCTGCCATCCGGGCGTCCATTTGTGGTGGCGATAGGGACACTTTGGGGGAGGGGTAATCTTTCTGACTCCCGCAAATGCGTCAGATTTTGTGACAGGTGGGGACGTACGTTGGAGCCTCGCGTTTTCCAGACGTGGGGGCCTTGAGCGGGGAGGCCTGGGGGACAGGGCGGAAGGCGTGTGGTGTCGTGAGGGAGAAGGCAGTGTGCGTGGAGGTGCAGGTAGTTCCGGGACCCTGTCCTCTGGCGTGAAACCCGGGGTGGCCTGGGCGGCCCGCTGGGGGCTCACCGCCCCGCCGACGGATTGTTCCCTGGGACCCCGCCGCCGGAGAGGCCGCAGGACAGAGGCGCTCTCTGTCCAGTCCTGGCAAGACGTGTTTGTTTTCCCTCGGCGACGCCCGCGGCCCCTCCTGGTCCACTCCTTGTCCGTTGGGTAGAACCGCCTGGGATGTTTAATTCCAATTCCAGCCGTCAGTGCGCAGTTCCAAACACAGGTGACAAGCTAAATACACACTGATCACCTCATTCCAACAAGCCTGGCGACGCGGGGGGCGGGGGGGAATGCTTGTGGCCAAGCCACACGAACGTGGCCGGCCGGCGGGGTCCCCCTCTGCAGAGCAACGGCACCGCGGTGGCCCCCGGTTCACAGGGAAATGATGTCTCCTCCCTTCGGCGCTGGCTCATCAGCTTCCCGGACCAGCCCCTCTGACCAGGGTGCCGCAGTTTGCTCCCAGCTGCTTCTTTCCTTCTGATATCTGCATCGGCCCCCACTTGTGTATCTATCCATCGTCTGTCTAGCGTCTAGGTATCTGTCTCCCGTGTCTATTGATCTATTATCGATCACGCAGTGCCTGTGGTCCATCTCCTTTATCGGGTGTCCGTTGCCCTGTCAGCTAGCATTTCTATGATGTAATGTGTATCCTGTAATGTCTCCTTTATCAGCTGTTACGTATCAATGTGTCAGCGACTATGGTTCCTGTGAGATCTCTGGATGTGTCCATTTGTCCATCTGTCTTCCTGCCCACCATCAGGAAAACGCACAGGAAGGTGGTTGAACGGGCACAACACAGTTGACCTGAACCAGCAGCACCCAGGCCCCAGAACCTCGTTGGGGGTGGATGCAGGGGCATTATTTCGGGTGCCTCGTGCCCAGCTGCTGGGCACAGGGCGGGTCCATCCCCGAGCCAGGAAGCTGGACTTGGGCTGGGACCGCTGCTCCTTCCCGGTGGCTCTTGGAGGAGTTTGGGGGGCACTGCAGACAGCCAGACAGCGGCTGCCTCGGATGGCAGGGGCGCCGCTGCTTTCCTCCGGGGCGCGTGGGAGCGCCCAGGCTGCTCAGCTTTGGCCCGTGGCGTGGGGCCCGCTGGCGGGCACAGCCAAGCCGTGCGTGGGCTCTCAGCTTAGCCATCCCTGCCGTCCCCACCCACAACCTGGCACAGACGTGGGCGCCAGGTTACCCCGCTGCTCGGAGGAGGAGAATCCCACATTTGGGGCGCGCCCAAGACGAAGGGGAGGCGGAGAGGCCCGACGCCGCTGAAGGCGTGAGACGCCTCCGCCTCCGCGCACGGTACGGGGCGAGCGGCCGGCCACGGCGCTCGGCGCACGGGTGCCGTTGGCTCTCGGAGACCGCGGAGCGAGCTAACATTACAGACTTATTTGGGATTTAAGGCTTTGGTTAAATATGCCCCTCAAAAAAGTTTCCCCACTTTTTTGATACGCGGCTTTGGTTACCAGGCTGTTAATAAGCCCCGGGACGGGCGGCGCGGGGAGGAAGCTGTTGGAGTGTCAATTACGCGGGGCTGCATTTCTGTGCTCATTAGTATGCTTGGATGTCTCTAATTTACATCTAAATGTACCCACTAATTTTGATCCGATCATGTCAAAAGTGATAGCTGCTGTGTGGGGAGAGATGACGGGCCCAGGAGCGGGAACTGCCAGAGTGAACATCCCTCAGGGCGATGATTTAATGCCGGAGTCAGCCGGCCTGTCAGCCTCGGAAGCCAAATTATGACACATTACGCCCGCGATGGACCCACACGCGCGCGCCGCGGGGGGGCCGCCCCTGCGCCCAGAGTCGTCCCCCCCCAGGAGGCGCTCGGCGTCTCCTGCTCCCCTGGGCCCGAGCCACCCCGCACCCTGAACGCTCGCTGCCCGAGACACAGGGTCCTCCCGGCAGGGACTCCGGGCCTCGGAGGGGACGGCGCGGCCGGGGTGGGAGTGGGGGTGGGGGTGGGGGAGACGATGGGGGGCTCGCGCCCACCCCAAAGTCCATTTCCATGTGATTTCCCTAGAAAACTGTGGGTCAGCTGTTTGCAGGAAGGGCAGGTCAATCCCTCTCATGTGTGTGTGTGCGTGGATCTGAGTGTGCGACTGAGCTGTGGACATGTGTGTGCACCTGCAAGCATATGTGTTCATGCAAACACATATGTGTACACATATGTTTGTATGTGAGAGACCATATAAATGTGCACACACCTGCACCCACGGGGATAAGCATATGTGACTGTGTAGCTGTGCTCACGGGAGTGCGTGCATGTACTTTCATACATACATGTGAGTGCCTGCATCTGTGTGCATGTGCGCACATGCCTGCGTGTGCATGCCTGTGGGCACTGCATGTGTCTGTGTCTGGCTGCGTGTCTGTGTGTTCGAGTGCACGTCCCCCCGTTCCTGTGCGTGTCGGCCGCCCTCCCCTCCCCTGCAGGACCCGAGCTCCCCCTGGCATGTGGCTGACGCCCCTCGCACGGCTGGGCCGGGCCCCGCAGCCTCTCCCCGGCTGCCTCTTAGCTGTAGGGGACGACATGTCTGTCAAGCCGGAGTGCGCGGGTGGCAGGAGCTGTTTATTTTCGTGCCTCGCGCTCAACCGCTTTCGGGGAGGAGGAGGTGAGGTACAGACTGACACACGGAGGTTCACAGCAGGGGCGGGGGTCTCCTGTCCGGGGGACGGCAGGTTCGGGGTCCCTCGGAGCTCCCCGGTGGGGTGACCCACCCATCCCCTCGCTCCCGATTAGGGGCCAGAGGCCAAGACGCAGGCTTCCGCCGGCAAAGCAGCCTCAGGAGCAGAAGTCTGTCCCAGGGGTGGGCTGCTGTCCCTTCAGAGCCCTGGCTCGTCATCGGTCACCATCACGGTCTCATTGCGTTTCTGCGCAGTTCCGCCTCAGAACCCCTCCCCCTCCAGGACGCCCGGTGCTTCCGAAGCAGGTCAGAGCGGTGACGAGAAATGACAGCAAAGGTGACCTTGGAGAGACGGGGAGGCAGGTTTGTAGAGAGGGCGATATGAGACGGGCACTGATGTTGGAGAGCCAGAATCCAGAATTTCTGAGGGCGCATGTCACACGGGAAGGGTGCATGACCCCCGTCCCTCCAGCGCGGGGACAGAGAGCAGGGAAGAGCCCGTTGCAGGTCAGCTCGGAGGACGCGCACCCCCCACAGAGTCTGGGGGTCAGGGACCATTTCTGACCTCGGGACGGTGAATGCCACCCTGCTCCAGGGTGGGAGGTGTCGGCCTGCAGAACACACGCCGCTGCACCCGCCCCCCCCAGAGAAAACGCCTTCAGCAAACGCGGCAATTTACAAGGACGACTCTGCTGTGTCCACTAATTTTGTTCGTGAGATTCCACATATGATCCCTGCGTGAATTATTTCCCTGAGCGCCAAACCCTCAAAGCCCGTAGATGCCGTCCCAAATGGCAGGCTTTCCTTCTTTTTCATGGCCGAGTAATATTCCACTGCGAACCAAGACCGCCGCTTTTCACTCTGCCCCCATCTTGGCTGTTGTAGAAATAAGTCTGCAATGAACAGAAAGCTGCGTACATTCTTTCACAGTAGCATTTTGGGTTTGTTCGGATAAACATCCGAAAGCAGATGTGCTGCTCATCACATAATTTTATTTAGATTTCTTTAGGCACCTGCGTAGTGTAACCTGGGGGTGTAAAGTCCAGCACAGGGCCTATGGTCAATAATACGGGACTAGCTAGGCCGGCTGCCTGGCAGGTACTGGAATACCAGGGGATCACTTCGTAAGTCATACAGAATCACGGTGTGCCTGCCACCGACATAGCACCATTGAGAGTGTCTACCGTCATCAAAAAACACAATGAAAATCTGTAAGACAAAATCTGACATTGAAGACGGACGGCTGAATATGAGCCAGTGACCACAGTGTCTGCTAGACTTGGGCGTTTTGGGTTTTTTGGTTCTTCTGACCGTTCCAGTCATCCCAAGGTGTGAGCGTCAGGTTGGAACGTTTTGCTGCCACACGAGGAGACGGCTGCTCCGTCGACGCGCACAGTGCAGAGTCAGGTGAGGTGTTTCTGGTCCTCTCTGCCCAGAGATACGGGGGTCTGGGGCGCGCTGAGGCTGAGCAGAAAACAGCCTCAATGTCGCCCCCTTACTGAAGCCAGAATTCCTTTTCTTTTTAAAATTGTATTTATTTATTTTTGGAGAGAGGGGAAGGGAGGGAGAAAGAGAGGGAGAGAAACGTCCACATGTGGTTGCCTCTCTGGCGCCCCCTACTGGGGACCTGGCCCACAACCCAGGCATGTGCCCTGACTGGGAATTGAACCCGTGACCCTTTGGTTCCCAGGCCAGCACTCAATCCACTGAGCCATACAAGCCAGTTGACAGGGTTACAGGTGGGGGCCTCGCACACGCAGAACACCTGAGATAGACGGGCCAACACCATACGCTGAGGACAAACCCTGTGCTTCTCACACACCGTTTCCCTGAGACGGAACCTGGGGTCCTCGGTCCACCCTTTGGGGACCCTGGGAGGTGGTGGCAGCCACCTCTGCAGGGGATGAAAGCACAGCTTTGAGAGCGCCTCGCACAGCCTAGGACGGGAGGGGACCCACACCGTCACCTGCTTTGGTACGGCCCACCCCCATGGGCTCTGAGCTGTTCCACGTGGTCTCAAAGGGCTTTATTGGCATCCAATTCCCACACCACCCTGTTCTCCTGTGCAAAATGTACAGCTGGATGGGTTTGGGGATATTCGCAGAATTACACAGGCATCACCACAGTCCCTGTTCGAACCCCACAAGGAAACAGGGTCCCTTTGGTTGACATCCGCCCCCCCCCACACACACACAGGCATCTGCTCATCCATACACTGTCTTTAGGGCAATGGCCTGGTCTGCGTGTTTGATGTCCAAGGCGGGTTCGCGTGTTTAATGCTGGACGCTAACAAAGAGGACAGTATTTCATGGCATTTGGCACGATGTTCCCATTGCAGGGGACATGTGTCTGGAGGTACACGCACACCTCTCCGTGTAGACAGGCTACGGCAGGAGAGTGGACGACAAGACATGATGGAGTGGGGACACTGCGCCCGAGACCCCGAGGTGTCCCAGCTTCGACCTGAAGCGTGACCCCGAAAGTGCTACGTTGGAGCCCCGGCCCCCGGTGGAGACATTGGGAGTCGCTGTGACTCAGTCTCGTCCTGGGTTGGACACTGTGTGTCCCTAGGATAAGAGACAGCCGAGCTCTCTGTCCCCAGCTGGGGGCTCGGCAGTCCTGCAGCACACACGGCGTCCAGGCCCTGACCTGGCAGGTGGGCTCCCTGCCCACCCGAGAGACAGGTCTGAGGGACATCGGTCACTCACAGCACAAGGACATCCACAGTGACGTGATAATAACCCAGTGGCGATAACTCCAGCCACACATCAGCTGTGATTGCAACGACCACCACAGAACAACACCACACGCCGGACCCCCGGCCGGTGTCCCCCTCCCAGAGACCAGGGACCCCAGGCTGGCTGCCTGTCACCTTCTGCAGATAAAGACGCCCCTTCGGCGTCACCGACAAGCCGCCGGGTTTAATGAAGTGCAGCTGCGGGCGGACCACAGCGGGATGAAATGGGACGAGCCCGCTGTCCGGGCCCCGGTCTGTTTATTCATCTTCCCTGCGGCCGCTCCGGGCCCAGCGTGGAGCGTTGCTGGGGTGCCCACAGCCGAGGGTGGGCCAAGCTTCTGTGTATCTGTGCGTCAATCTGAATTAGGCCCCTCAGACTCCCAGGGGTGGGGGGGTCGGCCCGCCGTGGGTCACGCCGTGCGCTGCGACTTTTCACGTGGGACCACAGCCAAAACTTTCCCGTCTAAACCTGGTTGGCTTTTGAGAGACATCCACCGCTCGGAACAAAGGTGTCCTTGTCCTGGAACATGGGGGGTCAAGCCTGGGGTGACAGTGAGGGCGCTTTGCAGGTGTTGATCCCCGGTTCCATGTGGGACGGATTCCACGCGTCTTTGGGACACAATAAGGCCCATTGTGGGGACACGGGTGGGCAGGCGGCCGCTGTCCAGGGTCCCGGCCTCAGGTGGCAGAGCATCCCAGAGCCGACCAGGCGAGCTTTGGGGAGAAGAAAAGAAAACCGCGTTTCCCAGGAGGAGCCGTGGGGGAGGGCGTCTCGCCCTCAGAAAACGCTCGGTGGCAACTCCCCGATTTTTCGAAGCAGATCAATGATGGGCAATTCACTTCCATCACAGAGAGGAAATGCAACCTCCTCCGTCCGAGGCAGCAATCTGTTTGGGAAACTCTTTCTCGTTTAACATTTACGTTCCTGTTATTTAAAAAACAGTCTCTACGGACCTGCATGGACTCAACATGCACAGCAGACAGGGGGTAATAAGGATAAAGACAATAATCATAAGAGGCGCAGAAATTGGGGCGAAGAAAACCCCAGGGCAGGAAAGATGAGGTGAAGCCAGACTTGGGCCGGGCTCTCAGGGAGCAGATGCCGAGGTTTGGGGGTTCAGGGTGCAGAGTGTGGCCCGCTCAGGGCTGCTGGGAGCCGGCTTGAGCAAGGAGCAGGCTGTGTGGACGAGGGACCAGCTGGCGAGTGGCTGTGGGGTGTCCCCATGTGTGTGGTCCCACACTGGGGTGATGGAGCCCCAGCATCTGGCCCGGGGAGGATGTGACTTTACCGTCTGCAGCAGAGACCGACCCCGGGGGACTGGGGACCCGGGAGATGCTTCCGGAGCCTTGTCCTTGCAGCTGGGCCGTGAGGCATGGCGGCAGGGGTGTGAGGCCGGTACCACACATGGACTGTGGGCCCCCGCGGGACAGTCTGCACAAGGCCGGGCGGGCACCCCTGGGTTTGGGCCACATCTCCTGGCATCAACCTCCCTCTGCCTGGGATGGTGACCGCGCTGGGGCCACAGGTGGGCCCTGCCTTCTCCGAGACGGTGTCCCCCGTGTGTGTGCACTGCTGGACACCCACGGGACCCTCTGCACCTCTTTGCGGAATTGTGTCTTTCACCTTCTCTCTAAGTGACGCTGTCCCAGGGACAAGTCTGTACTTGGGCTTCTGCCCGAGACACTGGGTTGGCCCAAAAGTGTGTTGTGGAGTTTCATCCTCAACACTGAACACACAGGTTTCAATGTCACCGACGACGTTATTGGTCTGCAGGTGTCAAGGATGCCGGCTCTGTCCCACGTGGTGGCGGAACATCGATTTTCTCAGCGAATGCTTCCGTTGGATCACTGTCCACCCCGAGTGGCCCACCTGACCATGGAGCATGGTCCAGCGAGAAATCTCCGGCACGAACCTTCACGAACCACTTCTGTCACGTTCCATCAGTCACGGCACCTTCCCCACACACTGCACAAACCTTTCTCTTTTTCTTTTTGCATTCCAAGTGCATTTTTACCTTCCTCGAAAGAAGAAAGCACCATTTGCCAAACACGGTGCGTATTCCCTTCCGTCTTCAACATGAAAATGGCTGCATCAAAATGCACCCATTTTGATCTTTAAAAAAAAAATGCATGCTGATATCTCAGCGGTCCCAACACAGTCTGACGCAATTATTTTGGATGAACGTAAACACAGTGAAGCCCCATTGGAGGCATAAAAGCAAACACACGGTTTGGCCAGCCCGGGAGAGCGAGACTCAGCCGAGAGAGACTGGCCACGACTTGCGGCGCTTCTGTGTGGCTGTGGTTTTCTCACCGGAGAGAGTTTCTTCCGGGGCGGTGGGCTGCTGCCGCCTGTGAACTTGCTCAAGGGGAGCCCCGGGGACCCCCGATTCCGGCCGCTGTCTGTCTTCGGACACTGCCTTCCTTCTGCCTTCACGCTCTTTATCTTGTAACCTGGCAGCGCCCCAGACACTGTTGTCTGTCCGTGCGCCGGGGACTGGCCCGTCTTTTCCTGTTTGTGTGAGATCCCGGTTGATTCATTTTCAAATGTTTGGCCGAGTCACCTGGGATCAGGGGCTCCTCTGTGGGGAGTTTAGAAAACTGGAGTCAGTTTTCATGTCAGATGTAGAAGCAAGCACATTTTCTATTTTCAGCGTCTTGTGGGTTTCTCAGGACTTACCCGCTTCATGTGCATTTTCAAATGGAGCGCCGTGTGGGGTTGCCTTCAATAGTCACAGCAAACCCGCCTCCATGTCTGCAGGTTCCCTGTGCTGCTAATTGGTGCCTTTTCTTTTTTTTTTTCTGTAATGACTCTCGCCCACAGTGTATCCATTTTATTAGTGTTTTCATAAAACCAGCGCTTAGTGTTGCTGACGATATTCTATGCTTGCTCTGTTTCATTAATTTCCGCTCCTTGCATCCTTCTTCTTTGGGTCGAGTTTGTTTTCCTATTTTTCTAACTTATGAAGCCGTGTTATTGGATCGCTGGCTTTTAGCTTTTTCCTTTTTAAAATATACCTTGAAGCTGGGAACTAGACATGTTCCCATGTCAGGTTATTGTAACTACTGTACTCAAATTGTTTTCTCATTGGTCATGGGCACCTGTTTTTGACTCTTGGGCTGTTCA
Organism: Artibeus jamaicensis; assembly: GCF_021234435.1. Lineage (NCBI taxonomy): Eukaryota > Metazoa > Chordata > Mammalia > Chiroptera > Phyllostomidae > Artibeus > Artibeus jamaicensis. Next base: position 120,979 of record NW_026521704.1, read on the forward strand.
GAAGGATGTTGCTGAACTTCCAGACACCCGGGGAGTGGGCTGCACTTGGTGTTGAGAAATGATTTTTAGCTTCATTTCCCCGGATATCAAGGGACAGTTAGTTTCTAGTTTACCTGTCCTCTGTGGGGTCAGTAGTTGGATGCGTTACCACCCAGAATACGAGATCATTGTCAGAGAAGGGCCCCTGGGGGCCGAGGTCCGTCCTGCTGTCTGTCTTGTTCGAACACGGGCATGCCCTCTGAACTCACCTCTGCCCTTTCTGCAAGTTGGGGGCAGAGGCGAGTTCAAACCTCCCCTGAGTATTACGCGCCAGCCTGCTCCTGTGGAGTTTCTCTGTCTTTGTTTTCGAGATTTGTCCTGCTCAGCCCAGAAGTGAACATCTCCGTGCCTTTGCCCTGCTGTGCGGAGGGGGCCTGTGGATGAGCTCTGCTTGGCATCCGGCGCTCACCTGCTGAATAAACAGGCGGAGCTGGGTGTCTCTCCATCCCATCACGGACATGCAGCCTCTGCTCCACAAAACCCTTCCTGGCTGCTGCCGTTGGCTGCTCCAGAGCCATCTGTGGCTCCCTATGACCCCGGCGTGAAGTCACAGGCCCTCCCTGCCACAGTCACCTCAGCAGAGGCTCAGGCCGGTGTGGTCAGTCCTGTCCCCCGTCATAGCTGCCCACCCTGGCCCACGGCCGTGTCACAACCCCCCACCGTGGGGCTCTACCTCCCCGATGCCTTCTCCCCAGTGTCTCACAGACGAGCCAGAACCCTGTTCTGCTCCTGGACCTTGATTTCTGCCTGGAACAGTTCAGGGGAGAGGACACGGGGCGCTATGCACGTCACGGTGGACTCGAACCCTCGGTGACGACTCAGCTCGTTAGTGAAGCGTGAACCTGCGGGTGCCTGTCTCTGAGTGCGTCGGCTGAGCAGGGGAGGGAGCCGCGTCCGGCCGGGAGCCACGCACGCCCCGGGGTTTCTCATAAACGCGTGAATCTGGCCCTAGTACCAGACGCGTCCGCCCAGTTTTCACGACCAGCCGATGCTGTTCCAGGCAGTGCCGATGTCAGACCAGCCCCAAAACAGAGAAATTAGAAAAGACCCGGGTTCTTCTTCCGGCTGCAGCCCTGCCCTCGGCCTGGGCTGCAAACGCTTCGTGTCCGCACAGCCCAGCTCGGGAGGGGCCGGGACCTCTGGTCCAGACCACACTGTCTCGATGACAAAGGGGCCGAGGTGGCAGAGGGAGACAGGAAGCTGACAGACACTGTCCTAGCCGTGGCCAACAAGCACGGCTGGTGACTTTGGGCTTCAGAATGGAAATGTGTAAAGATGAGCGTTCTGAGTGTGAATCGGCCTCTTTAAAGAGTTTGAAAGGACTGAAGGAACATGGAAATGCTTAGGTGTGTGTGTTTTTATGAAGGCTGCCGGGGCAAAGCCCACAGACGGGGCGGCTGAAACAACAGACATCTCTTCCTCCCCGTCCTGGAGGCTGGAGGCTGAGACCCAGGGGTGGGCTGGGCTGGCTCCCCCTGAGGCCTCTCTCCTGGGTGTGCAGATGGCCGAGTTCCCCCTGGGTCCTCACATGGGCGTCCCTCTGGGTGTGTCTGTGTCCCCATCTCCTCTTCTTACAAGAACCCCAGTCCTGCGGGATCAGGGCCGCCCTAGGGACCCCATATTACCTACATCACGCCTGTAGACACCCATCTCCAGATGCAGCCCCATTCTGAGGTCCTGGGAATTAATCCATCACCATGTGGACGGTGCATTTTGGAGGGAAACAGTTCAGCCAGTAACTAGGTGATTTTTCCCTTTGCACCTTCTCGGATGAACACAGGGCAGGCCCTGGGTCACCATGAACGAACTGAGCCACAGTGGCTGGAGCCCTGGGCCGGAGAAGCAGCATCTGGGGACACGGAAGGGCGTGTGGGGAGGCACTGGCGTCCTTCTCCCTCTCGGCTGCCGGCCAGGGGGCGGTGTTGCCTTCCCAGGCCCGCTTTCTGCACCTCGGTGGCGGGGACGCGTGGTAATTGCCAGCCCTTTCGCCTGGGAGGGCTGCCATTCCGTCTCCATCAAAATTAGCTAAAACCCGCGAGCTTGATTTATTGCATTTGCAAACGGTCGCGCTAAAAGGACGTAATTTCTCCTGAAAATGCCCCTTGCCGGCGAAACAGGAAGCCAATTAGGGGCCCGCGGATGATATATGGGCATTTTAACCAGCAGTTTACTTAATATCCCCATTAAACAAGACTCTTTGCATTAATCATTTCATTCTCCTCCAGTCTATAAGGTTCTTTAATTGCTGCTTAAATGAGGCCTGTGTTTCAGTCCAAATTCAATCTTGGGTCGGGAGAGAGAGATCTTATCCAGGGCTCAGCTGCCAGGAACTGTCAGATGCGATCACGTAACTTCTCACAGGCTCGTTGCCCGTCCGCGAGATTGACGGGCACCGGGGCGCGCGGGGCGCACGGGGTGTGCGTGCGCCCGGCGCACGTGCGCGCGCGCGGGAGGGCAGCGACCCCGGGGCCGCATCTGTCTCCTCTGTTCATCGTACTCGTTACGGCTGCGGATCCTGCGTGTTCCTTTCCTGACCAGTATCCGTGTAGTTATTCAAACCTGAGATTCCCGACGGCTCTCGGGGCCCCGGGACCTGTGGGCGGAGGCCCAGGGCTCCAGGGCGAGGTCGTGCTGGGCAGAGCCACCGCGCTGACCGTTGCTGGCTGCTGCAGGGCTGGACTCCTCCGTTACTTTTGCTGCTGTAGGGGGAGGGTCCTGGGGTCTTGCCGTGCCCCCCTCCCTGGGGCCTAGGTCCGCGTGGACAGTAAGGCCGTGAGAAAGAAAACGGGCAGCCCCGTGGGAGCGCCGCCGTGTGGGAGCCCAGCTGCCGGGGCAGTCCCGAACGCGGTGGCCTCCTCCGTGGGTGGTCCGGCCCCACTCCCTGCGTCCCAGGCCAGACAGGCAAGACACAGGATATTTTTCCGCGGGCCTCCTATTTCTGGCGCAAAGAACCCGCCCCCCCTGCCGCCTCCGCCCCAGCCCTCGGGACCCCGCCTCCAGAATACGGGTGTGAAATGCACACACATGTGTTGCTGAGATTGGAGCCAGCAGCTGGCGCGGGGAACCTCTGGCCTTGCCCGGTTTCCCCGACTCTGCCTTGGCCAAGGAGGGGGCCTGCCCACACCTCGTGCTCTCTGGCCTTGCTCTCTGCCCTGGCCCAGGCCAGACACCACCTGCTGCCGGAGACCCTGACCTGGCCAAGGGACGCTGGAGGCCCCCCGCAAAGGGTTAGGCATAGAATTTCCACAAGACACACTGGTAAGTGCGCATATATATGGCTTAAAGGGAAACTGGAAAGAGGAAAGAGGTTTTCCAAGGAAAACTTGCATGCGTATGCTCGTACCAGCTGCATTCACAACGGGCGGGAGGTGGACACAACCCGAGTGTCCACCCACAGATGATGCACAGATGGGCCCACCCACGCACCCTGTGGAATACTACGCAGCCAGGAACAGGAGCGAGGCTCTGGCTCGGGCTGCTGCGTGGGCAGAGTGTGAACACTGGAGGCTCCGTGAGAGACACCAGACACTCGCGGTCCCGTGCTGTGGATTCCGTGTGTGGGGACCGTCCAGAACAGGCCAATCCGCAGGGACGGAGAGGGGGTCAGTGGCGGTCAGGGGCTGGGGGAGGGGGAGGGGTGAATGTGGTAGAACCACTCTGAATGTGCCAATGCTATAGCATTGCTCACTGCACAGTGGTTACGAGGATAAAGTTCAAGTCCCAGAATTCACAGTGAACGTCCGATCATGACGTTCTCGTTACCTCCGTTGGGGACGAAGTGGCCCCAGGCTGCAGGCACTGACCATGTCCTGTCTGCCGGAGGGGTCCCTCCCCGTCCTGTGGAGAGACGGCCAGGTCCTCGGCCGCTGTCACGGACTCTGACCTGTGTGGGCTGATGGACCAGCTGCAGGGCCACGGCTCTGAGGCTCCATCTGGAGTCCGCCTTCCCGGGTCCGCCCACAGTAGCGAGTCCTGGCTGTTGTTAAGTAGCAGCTCTTGTCAGGGGCTCACAGAGGGTCCTCAGGCTCTGCCCAGGGTCTCACGGCACATGAACCTCTCGGGTGGGCGAACCGAGGCCGGGGCGTCCTGTGGTGGCTGTTCTCATGCCTCAGAGGGGACCCTGGCCCCGTCACTAGAGGCCGTGCACTCGCGGGGGCACACTCCCCTGAGGGGGGTTCTTCAGTGGGGGTCCTTGGAGGAGGGAGTCCACCAGGCACAGTCGCGTCAGCACGGCGAATTTGGGAAACTTCCAGATGTCCACGCACCGAAGGGAAATACAGACGTCTTTCCTATTTTTTACTGTGTGTGGGGGGGATGGTGGGATATAATCAATGGCACAACTCATAATAATTACTAACAACATATTATTATGTAATATTACACAGAATGTGTTATATGTACCCTCGACCCTTACGCAACGTGGTTTAGCTGCATGTATACCTGAATTTTTAAAAATAAACACTGTACATGTATTTCCCTTCCTTCAGACTTTCTTAATAGCATTTTTTTCTCTAGCTCACTTTGTTTTGTGAGTATTGTCTATAATCCACATACCACACCAAATGCGCGTCTGTTGATGGCTTGTGTGAATTAAAAGGCTGCCTTCACCTGAGGCTGTGAGGGGTTACCATTTCGGGGGGAGTCACCGCCGTGCGTGGATTTTTCTGCCGCGGGGGGTGTCCACGGCCCTCCAAGGTGGCGCACCGTGTCCCCCTCGATACTGAGGAGCCGGGCGAGAGGACATTCCGTCTCTGTTCACCTGTGACGCCCCAACCCTGGACTCCAGGCCTCCGTGGGGCAGGAGGAACAGGGGTGCTCACTTGCTGCTTCTCAGAAACGAGGGCCCAGAGGGTGTCTTACAAACACTTGTCGTCGAAAGAATAAAGAAGCTCGTTAAATAGGAACATTGGTACGTGGGTCGTTCATTATTCTTGACACGCTCGGTAAGGCCTGTTGAAAGCTGTGATTTCGAAGAGAAGAGAAATAACGTCAAAACCGGTGACAACGTGTTTCAGCGCTCACAACCTGGTACTTTTGGAGAGTTCTCGGGCTCTGTCAGGTTTCAGGGGAAAGAGGGAGGCTGGGGGGAAAATGAGCGTGAACCACAGAACGATCTGCCCGAAAGGTGTTTTGCATTCGGGGAAGACACGGGGTGGGTAGTGAGTGCATTTACGCCTCCGTCTCAGTCCTGTCTGGGGGCCCCGCGCTTTCCCGATGACGCCGGGCCCTGAACGCGGTGACCGGCTCCGGAAGCTCCTGTCCACAGCACAGGACTGACTTCAGGAAACACCACTGTCCTTAATGTGCGGCAGCCCGCAGGGGCGCCTGTAAGGCCGGCTTCCCTGGGATGACCGTCTGCAAAAGAAATGTCACGAGAAGCCGCTTTTTTTCGCCCTGATTTCTTGAAACCAGGGGCTGCCTCCTGCACCTGCTGCCCAGGTTTACCGTGCTTAAACGGCTGGGCAGAGGGTGCCGAGCTCCTTGCTGCGTACCTGGCGCACACCTGTTCGCTGGGAGGCTGAGGGGTGAATGATCGGCGGCTCGCTGGATGTCTTCCAGCGTGACTGAACTGGCCTGATATCAGCAGTGGATGCAACCACAACAAAAAAAGCAGAAGGGAACTCAGGCAGCCTTCCAATTCCACGGTCTGCCTGCTTCTAGATTTATTGTTATTATTTTGAGGAGCCATCATCGTGCCTCGGATGAACCTCATTGGCTACGATACTGCCACTATGAAAACATGTATTATTACTACTGTTGATATTATTATGATTGTCTTTTCACTTTACCTAACACACAGGCAGAGCCTCTCTCGGCTCAGCGTGGCCGCTACTCCTGCCTCTGCCTTCGTGGCCATTTCCGAGGAGGATTCGACAGCTCCGTGATCAATCATCTTGGACACAGTTTCCCCAACTGCATGTGGAAATGTCTCTGCGCACGATTACTGGAAGCATGGGGTTTTGAGGGGAATGTTTCCTCCAAACCCAGAAGAGAACTACCTCGGGCGTTGGCACAGATGCTGGACCCCTTGGTGGGGCCTGTTTTTGGCTTGGTTCATGGTCAAGGGCCGGAAGTCTGCTGGTGCAACGGTTTCGTATGTGTCTGCAAATTCTCTTACGAGCTAGTTTGGCCATTCACGCCCCACCAGTGGGGGGAAAAGCAGATGCAAAAGAAAGGTCTTTTCGGCTCTGCCGCAGCCCCCATGGCGGCCATGCGCCCGTCACTTCAGGAGGTTGCCGGCTTGTTCCTGAAAAATCTGGTCTCTGGGCCAGTTCCCCGTCCCCTGCACGCATGGCCCTCATTTCCGCGGCGAAGCTCCTAAGGGCGTTTCGGAGGGTGGACCCCAGAACCTGGGGTTTGCCTGCCGCACGGCTCAGTGCTAACAGCCTCTGGGGAGCAGCACGTCTCCGAACGTGCGTGGGATCCTCACCTCGTCGGAGCCCCGAACAGGCTGCAAAGGGACAATCGGCGCAGCAAGACGCCCCTGCAGAGATGGCCGCCTGGTCACCGTGCGGGAATTTGGTGTATTACAGGTGTTGCTGGGACTCGGTAAACCCAAGGGGGACCTGGCAGCGAGACCAACCCCCTCTGGCAGCCTGTGAGCCAGAAAGGACACAGGTTTGCGTTCCCCGCTTTGCTTTAGGTAGAATTCCAAACAGGGGCTTCCAGAAAAAAAACTCTCGAATGTCCCCACGTGTCCCTGATGTGTGCCTGAGGTTGAGTCCCTCGGTAAGGGGGACAGCCAGGGTCTGGGGAGGGCGAGAACTCTGCCCTCCAAAATCACAGTTTTGAGGCGCCCGGGAGTGGCGTTTCTGCAGGAGGGGCGGTGGGGGGGACATGTTGTGGGCACCCACTGATGGCCGGAGGGGCAGCTCAGAGGGTCCTCCCGCTGTGGCCAGTGGTCAGCACCCCGATGGACAGTGGCCGGACTCTGCCTTCAGCCCACCGTGGGTTACTGGGGGGTGCTTTCTGCTCACGGTCTGGGCTGAACGCTTGGCCGCTGAGACGGGAAATCACCTTCGAGTTCGCCATTAAAGGAAGCGGGTGCTCTGTCCATGTGGCTCCACCCAAAGGCTCTGTGTAGCTCCAGGAAATAGGACACCCCTGAACTGAACAGGAGCCAGGAACCTCGAGGTCTAAGTCTCTTTGTCACAAGTGAGCCCTGTCCCAGGGCCCCCTGCCCATGTCCCCCCCGCACCCCCTCAGGCAGGGCTCCCTCTCCCAGTGCCACCCACGTAGCCCCACAAACGACCCCCTTCTTCCTCCGTGCGTGCGTGGTCCCGGGTTGGAGCCTCGGGTATTCTGCGGGGAGCCTCACACGGCCAACACGGCGCCACCCACGACGCCGCCCCTAACCCGGGCGTCCTGGGACTCACTCCGGGAGGGGACCAGTTCACTGCCTGGGGGCTGCAGGACCGTCCCCAGCCTGGCTGGTCTCTCGTAGTAGCTGGCACCTCCGTTCCTCATCACACTTTCCCTGCGGCCCCCGCCGTCCCTGTCACCTGTGGGATGATGGCTCAGGGACCCTGGAGAGAGGACTGTACTGGAGGCCCCAGACGGTCCCACCCTGCTCAGCCAGGGTCACCCGCCCTTCTCAGGGTCCCTAACACAACCACGCCCGGGAAGTCGTGTTTGTCAAACAGGGTCCCATAGAGTTTGGGGACTAGCATGTGGGCACGTTTAGGCGACCGTTCTGCCCCTGGGGTACAGAAGGCCACCCCCCCTGAGAAGGTGGCATGTGCTCCGTGCGGCTGGTTCCCTGGGGACCCCTCCCCGGCGGGCACAGGAGGAACTTGGAAGCCTCCTCTGGGCTCCCCTCGGCTGCGTAATGTACGCGATCCTTGTACGTGCCTGCGTCATTCAAAACACACCCCTCTGTGTATCCAGAAAAACCCCACAGAACCACAACAGTCACAAGTACATTCAAGGACCTTCTTTTGCAAATGCACCAGTGCCGTGTCTGCGACAGCTGGATAGATGGGCTTTACGAGGCGGCCGCGGCCGGGCCCCGGTGGGTTCCTGCTCCGCTTTTATGAGGTCGTGGGGCCTTCGGGGAGTGGGGAGTCCCTGCTCCTCATTGCCGACATCGATTCTCGCATTAGCGGGCTACATTGAATAATTAATACAGTTCCCGTGATGGATGGCTGGTGCGTCCCGGGTGTTAGGTTATCAATCACGACCCACTTGTTCTAATGTAATCATATTGAAAACGTGTCAGGGGCTGTTTATCCGGAGATGATGGTGTGTGTGTGTGTGTGTGTGTGTGTGTGTGTGTGTACAGCCGGGCCGCGCACTGGTCTCCAGGAGCCTGGTGGTGACGGACCAGCTCCGTCACCGCCGCCTGATAATAGCACCGATTCCTTCACCGATTAGCAGCCACTTAGCGACCTGCACACCCGCCGTGAAATATAATTCACTTCCGTGGGGATGGCTCGTTATCAGGGGGCCTTCCCTTCTCCTCCGAAGGGGACCCCATTCTCCTTAACCGTGAAGGCCCCCGGCCGTCAGGGTCCCGAGAGAGCGGTCTCGGGCTTTGCTTGCAGTGGGATGGACAGAATGACACCCGTCCTGCTCGCTCCTGCCTCGTGCTCGAATACAGCCAAGTGACACAGCCATCCCCGCCAGCCGCCCGTGCGTGGCTGGTCCTTCCCACCGGCCCCCAGGCTGACCGGGTTTCTGCCTGCGGTGAAATCGCTGTCACTCACTTCACGTGCTGCCGGGCGCTGGCTCCCTTACTCGGGGCGTAGCTGGGATTCCGCAACCCAAAGGGCCAGCCGCCCAAGGGCAGCATCTGTGGGTGACGTTCTCGTCTCTCTGTTAGTGTCCTGTCTCGGGGGTGTGGTCCCTGCAGATAAGGGTGAGGGTACAGTTGGGGTGCCCCTGCTCACCTGCAGACAGAATGACAAAGACAGAAACACAGAGAAAGAGACAGAGAGATGTTAACTCTGTAACCGAGAGACTGGTCTTCTTCTGAGGACCCCGACCCCATCCTGGGGCCCCCACCCTCCCGGCCTCACATAACCCCAGCCACCCTATTCCACCAGGGTCCGCACGTAAATTTGGGGGACACGCACACATCAAGTCTATAATACATTGCCGTTGGACATGAAAGGAAGCGTAAGAAGCAAGCAGGTGCGCAAGGGGCGTGGCCTGCAGGTGGAGCTGTGGTTTCTGCGAGGCAGGCCCACGGGCGAGGGGTGGAAATAACGTCCTCGTGGGCCTCGTGTGAGCGTCCTGGGGCGGCTGGACCACAGGCTGGGCCTTGAACCCCTGTGCAGACGGGTGAGCGCAAACAGCCAATCGCAAAGCAGCCACAGGACTCAGCAATCCTGCTGCTACATTTGGCTGCAGACGGATGGAAAACTCGGACTCAGATGCAGGGGCCGGAGCCCCCCAGCTGCCAACGTGTGGGGAGCAGCCCCAGCTGGACCCGGCGACTGTGGGCCGCTCTTGGTTAACAGGAGGGGGGGCAGGCCGCCACTCTAAGCTCCCCATTCTCTTTCCCTCCGCGGTTTTCTCCTGAATCGTGCCCACAGAGAGACTCTGACGTACAGGCACAGCGCTGGGGATCCCGGCAGGAATTCTGGGTGTGGCGGGAAGCAGTTACCCAGAATGATGGATGGGAACCCGCCCCACGGGGGTGGGGTGTGAGGGGCCATGAGCAGCAGCGGGACCCCAGCTCTTGTTGGGGAGTTGGTCTGCTCCATGACAAGATGCTGAGTCTGTGGGAACCCATCCTGGCCCCGTCCCCCGGAAGCTTCTGCTTTTCCTGCTCAGAGGCCAAGGTCGCCGGTGGGAGGCATGGGCTCTCAGCCAGCCCGTGGGCTTTCCTGGACTCTGCGGTCTTCTGGGGCTTTGTCCCCCACCCTGTCCTGGCTGCATGTGGGAGACACACACCCCTCGTGAGTGTCTCCAGACGCTGCTTCTGATTCAGCTGATGGGCTGCTTCGTCCAAGCCACCGTGGGGACCACGTCGCCGTCCTGGAGATCAGCAGCTTCTGTCCACTCAGGCGGCCTCATTTTTTGTACCTGGTGATGGTTCCCCCGTAGCTACGGGGGGAACAGGATGTGTGGGGACCCCGAGTCTCCCCGGGCATCTATTATTCAGGGGGCATTTCCAGTTCCTGGGCATTAAAACCCCCTCAGCAGGGGGCGCCACAGACGGCCGGCACAACTGGAGTGGCTGTTGGAAGCACAAGAAACCGGGGCCGCACTGAACACGAGGCACGCAGGTGTGCAAGCGTGTGCACACCGGAGCGTTCACGCCGTCCAGCACCGAGGTGCGAGACAGGCTGCGTGTCCCCTCCCTGCCCACGAGGTCGCCAGTGGCAAGGATGGCCCTGTGTCACCATCCATCACTCTGCCCACGGCGACCGCGGGTGCCCAGCTCCTGCTCCGCGGCTCCATCATCTCGAGCACCTGTCAGCGGGGAAGCTGGGTGTGCAGGGCTCAGCTGGTGACCCCTGCGCTGGTGGGAACCTGCCTGGCAGGCAGAATCGGGCCGGCGCAGGGGGCACAGACGGCCAGACCCGCTTGGGGATGATGATGACGACGCCTAACAGGCTCCGTCATGTTCCTGAGAACAGGGGCCGGGGCTGGTGGGGGAGGGGAGCCCCCGGTGCAGCTGGAATAACGGCCCATTAGCATTCCTCGCAGCCCATTCCTGGGGCGGCCGCCACCCTCCTCCTGCTTCCCGGGTGCTGCGTGGCCGTGTCCATCATTGCTGGGCCGTGGGGGTCACTTCCAGGCTCGGAGAACAAAACGAGGAGGGAAGGGACAAGGACCCGGACGCCCTGGGGAAGCCGGGGCGCTGCGGCACCGAGCCGGGAGGTGCCCCCACCGCGTCCGCCCGCCCGCCGGCCGGGCAGTGGCCTGTGACTGTCACAGGTGAGCGGAATGAGTTCCGAAAGTCCGCATTAGTGTCAGGCAGGTGGAGAACGTCCCCCGAGGCACAATTCATCTCTCCGCGAGAGCCGAGGGCCCCGAAGGGGCTTTGCGAGCCCACCCGGAGGGACGCTTAAACGCAGGGTTTGATTCGCCCATCATTACGAATGTAGCCCGCCATCAGACTTCATTTCCGCCTGCTGGAGCGCTCGGGACACGGCCCCGCGGGCCAGTGGCCGGGGTGGCGGTGCCGGGGCCCCGTGCACCCCAGTGACCAAGGTCTCCGATGTCTTGTCACCAGGGAAAATTAGCGGTGACTCCACAGAGAGAAGGCTCGTGTGACGAGTGCCCCGGTGTGCCGCCGGCTTTGGGTGCTGCCAAGGGAGGGCGGGGGTGGGTCACTTCAGCGGGAACGGGGGGCAGGAGCCCATTTCAGGACAGGCCTCTGGAGGGAGGAGAGGGGGCCCAGACGGGGCCCTGGGCCCTGCAGGGGCAGACGGGAGCCTCTCCAACCTCTGGGCCTGTCCTTTGGGATCGAGGCCGAGTCACTTGTGTTGGTCACTCGGTCCCGGAAGAAGCAGCCAGTGCATGAGGCTCAGGCCTGGGCGGACGGCAGGGAGGGAGCCTGGCGTGGGGGTGGGGAGGGCGGGGTTTCCGGGCAAACGCATCCACTCCATCGTCCGGGGCAGCTGCCCCGCCCGGCCGGGCACAAGGCCTTTAAGCCCCCGTGTGGCCGCCACCCACGCTCGCTCAGGGCCTGTGCCTGTTGTGCAAGGAAGGGCTCCTGGGCGCAGAGTGTCCAGCTTTCCTGGTGGTTGGAGTGGCCCCTCCATTGAAGGTGTGTGGGTCGGCGGGGGGGGGGGGCAGCCAGGGCTCAGCCGAGGTCTGGGGCTTTCCCGGGAGCTGCTCACCTCCGTGACCCCACAGACCCACTTTCTGTTCCTGTGGGTGCCTTCTGGCTGCTGCTCCTTCCAACGTGGGGCTGAACCTCAAAAGTATGAGAGGCCACACACACACACACACACACGGTCCCGTGGTGTGGATTCCGTGTGTGTGAAACGTCCAGGGCAGGCAAACTCAAAGGGACAGAGAGGGGCACAGTGGTCATCGGGGGCTGGGGGAGGGGAAGGGCTGACTGTGTGTGGAGGCAGGTGTCCTTGGGGGTGAGGGGAATATTCTGGAACCAGACAGAAATGGCAGTTGCATGTCATTGTGAAGGTATGAAATGCCATGAATCGCACACTTTCCAGAACGACTTATACGTGACGTGCATGTCAACACCCCTAAAAAACACAGACAATGACCACTGCGTGTTCCAGGCGCATCCACACTGCAGCCTGAGCCAGAGCCTTGCTCCTGTTCATGGCTGCGTAATATTCCACCGCGTGTGGGTGGGCCTGTTCTGTGCGTCTGTTTATCCATCAAGTGCGTTTGGTTGTCTCTTCTCGGCCATGCCTTCTCTGTGGCCCCCTCTGGCCTGCCTTTCCCATCCCTCTGTGCCACACTTGGTTATTTTAAGTCTGAACATTGGAGACCACCCTGGAACCGGCAGGGGCGCTGCACCCGCCTGGGCCCTCGGAGGGAGGCGTGCACACCCGGCCCACCGCCGCCGGCTGCAGCTCCGCTCGGCTCCTCACCGGAATCGCCCCCGGCCCCCTTTCTTCTTTCCGTTTGGACTTACTGGGGGTTTGTGCCTTTGAGTTGTGGCCCAACGCCCGTCTTTATGCGGTGCCTCATTATTTTCACGATCGTTTTTCCTCTGTGTGCTGACATGTCAGTTCTGCCCCGAAGGTAAGCTGCTTGGGGGAGGGGCGGTGGGTGCACCCTCGTGGCCGCCCCTGCTGGGAGACACGGGCGGGGCTGGAGGGGGGACCCCGTGGAAATCTGGGGCACTCTCTCCAGACTCATTCTTCAGTGAGATGAAATCCCTGTGACGAGAGAGGGACATTCATGTCCCTGCATCATCCATTTGTCACGAGGAAGGTGGCGTCCTGCTGTTCCTGGGCACGAATTCGCGTTCACCCCGTCTCCTTGGTCTTTGAGTGTCTGCCGTCCACCCGGGGGAGCTGGCTGAACAGGGGGCTCCTTCAGGCTTGGGAAACCGGGGCAGGAGCCTTCATGACAAGGGACACTTCGTCAGAGGGACGGGAAGGGGCTGGCGCGGGGACCATGCAGGCTCGGCCAGCATCGCTCTGTGGTCTGACCAGCGGAGCGATCGATGGCTCTGCACCACAGCCCTCCCCTGCGGGCTGGCCCCCTGCTCTGGTTTCACTGGCTCCCCAGTCCCACCTCCCACCCGCTTCTCCCACCAGGTCTCCCTGTTCCCTTGTAGCACAGGAGGAAAAGGCCGCCTGTTCCGGAAACACGCCTGGTGCTTTCACACGTCCCTGCCGCGCTGGCCGGCCTGGGGGACGTCCCGGGGGGCGCGGCATTGCTGCCTTTCGATGCGCCCAAACTCCTTCTTTAAAAACCATCGGAGCTGCCTCTGGGAGCCTTCTCACAGATTCTCTTCTGCTCTGCCGGCCACACAGCCTCTGCCCCCGTTCTCTTCCACGGGTTTGCACTTTTACATTTCACAGTCAGGTCTTCAACTCTGCAGGGCAGGCCCTCCCGAGGAACGGGCGTGATGGGACCTGCAGGGACAGACATTTGTGGGGGTTTTTCTCATCTGCTTGGAAGTTGGCGGGGAGGAGGTGCCCATGGTCCCCCCGTTCCCCAGGGTAGAAATGCAGGTGTGCCCACCGCAGGGACACCCACACGCAGGGCACGTGGGATGTTCGCGTGCTACATGGCAGACACACGGAGGAGATGCTGGGCGGTCTCCTGGGGGGCGGGTGCTGGGGGGGGTGGACAAGCACCGTGGAGGGGCAGCAGGATGAGGACACAGAGTCTCCGGTGCCCCAGGACCAGCTGCGTTGGAACACAGCGCACACACAGAAAGGCAGGCCGCCCCCGGCACTGTAGGGACCTGGGGACAATGTGAAGTTCAAGGTCGGCTTGTCCACTGCCAGACCACGGAGCAAGGACATCCGCTCTCCTGATAACTGTGGAGTCCAGGGTTCCTGACCGATGGACAGCACAGACATGAGAGTGTCCAGCTTCCTCCGAGATGCAGGAATTGTCCGCGGTGCTGAAGCCTTGCTGTGTCTTTAGGGGGCCCTGGGTGATTGGGAGCTAAGCTCTGAGAAGCGGACCTACTGGGCGCCCACCTGGCCTGGTCTTCACGATGCTTCCCGGGCCCCGGCCAGGTGGGCGGGCGGGACCTCGGTAGCGGTCGGGGGCGTGGAGGTTAGCCGGCCAGAAGTGTGTCCTGCACGGTGCCGCGAAGCACTGCCCTCAGAGAGGAAGGTGTTTTATATTTTAAATGTCAGCGGACGTATATAAAATACATCGAATATTGACAAATATACACGGAACCATTTTTATTGCAGAAGGGGGTCAGACTGTGCTCGGCCCCCAGTGGCCGGGTCCTTTTCCTCGTAGGTCACGGTGAGCGGGAACCGTGGCAGAGCGTGGGGTGGGGACCGCCCCCCCGGGGACCCGGGACCCAGAGCCACGAGGTTGTGTCCAGTCTCTGCAACATCTGCATCTGTTCTGTTCTCCAGGGAGACAGACCCAAGGAGACCACGACCCGGCCGTCGGGTGCCTGGGACCCGAGAGACACACCTGAAGCCCCGAGTGTGTCCTGGGGGCTCCCCTCCCATGGGGCACTGCTCTCGAATGCCCGGAAGTGTTCCCTGTCCTTCTGTCCTCCCTGCCATGTCCGGAGTTCTCCCGTGTGCGTGTGTGTGTGCACGGGTGTGTCTGTACGTGAGACACACCGGCCCCAGTCCAGTCTGTTCCGCTCCGTGCACCTGCCTTCCATCCATCCGACTCGCGGGGACAAGGAACCCCACGCCACGGGGCGGTGCCTTCCCCTCCCCGGCCCTGCTTTGCACAGCTGGTGGCTTGTCCTCAGCCCACCCCGGTGTGCAGGGTGTCATCTACAGTGTCAGGCTGCGGTCCTGGAGCCTGTGCCCCCTCGTGGTTCAGAGGTCAAGGGCACCGGCCGCTGTCTGTGCAGGCGGCAGCTCTCGGGGTGGGGGGCACCCGTGGGTGCTTCCAGGAATCCGTGCACCCTCATGAGCGTCTGCATCCTGTTGTGTGGAGGACGCTGAGGTGCTACTCACTGTGCAAAGGCAGGAGGAGGAGGAGGAGTCCTGATTGAAAGCAGTTGCTTAAGAGGCAGCTCGGCCATAGTTCCTGCCGCCGCCATGGGTGGCGACCGGCTCCCCGGGACGTGGCCTGATGGCGGGCGGAGGGGGCGGCGAGGTCGGCTGCGGGCTCCCAGGCCGGCCCGGAGCTGCAGGCTGAGGTGGTCTGGCCGAGTCCGCGCTGGCCTCGGGGGCTGGCCGCCTGCCCGAGTCTGAGTTTGTCCTTCCGCCTCCTCGTCTGTGCGGGGCGTGGGCACAGCCGGCCAGTGCACTGGGGTCGCAGCGTGTGTGCCCGGCGTGTATGTCCGTCCACCTGCGTGTATGCATGCGTGTGGGGCACTGTGGGTAGGGTTTACACGGACACATTGTACCTGGTCATGGTGCATACACATTGCATGTGGACGGTGTATACAGATGTTACACCGAGACACTGTATATAAAAATATAGAGATGTTGTCTATAGTTATTATGTGTAAACTTTATACACAGACGTTGTATCTGAGTATCCCATACAGACACTGTACACAGTTACCGTACACAAAATTGTATACAGGCGGTGTTTGTAGGCGTTCTATGGACATTTACATAGATGTTAGATACACCCACTGCATACAGACATTATCCACACACTTTCTAAAGCCATTGTGCATAAATGTTATAGACATTGCTTCTACGTGTTTTCTCTGTGTAAATAGGCACAGACACATGTATACACGTGTGTGAGGCCCTGCAGGGCACGCACATTGAACACTGGGGTGTTTTGGAGCCACAGGTGAGTGGTCAGCTGGGCTCGTCCCTGTGGACCTGCAGGAGGGCGGTTCCCAGGTGTGTGCATGTCAGGGACCCGCCCGGGCAGGTTTCGGAGGGGACTCACTTGTCCCCGTCACAGCCGGGGTGCAGAGGGTGAAGGCCTCTGCCGGCCGGTAACCTGCGCCTCCCGCGGCTGTCACTGGGCCACTGGGCCTCCAGGGAAGGCAGGTGCCGTCTGGGCTTCCAACAGGGGCCCCGGGGCTCCAGGCCACACCAGGCAGGCTCCGGCTGATGTGTAGGCCCAGGCTTTGCCTCGTGGCCCTGGTGGGTGAGGAGAAACCACACCCGTGACTTCACGGGGTTCACGGGGCCCCCGGTCGGCGGCTGGCCTGGCCCCTCGTTCCTGGGAGGTCTGTGCGGGGCATTTCCTGAGGGCCCGCCGACCTCTGCGTCCGGGCCCAGACTACGGTGAGCATTCATTCTGCTCGCAGACTGGGGGAGAGGATGGACCGTCTCCTCTCTGCACAGAGGCAGCCCGCTGTCCTTACAGGGGGTGGTGAGCACCATGCACAGCCAAAGCCGGGCAGGCCTCGTGTGTTTCTCCTGCACAAACCCGGGAGGACGTTGCTCCGTGGGCAGCGTGGGCCAGGGCCGAGGGGCACAAGTCGGGGCCACCAGCTTCACCGTTGGACAGCCCGGGTGCGAATCCCAAACTCCACAGCTCGGTGGCTCCGGCAGCGGAACGAATTCCACAAGCACTCAGTTAACTTTAACAGCAGTTTCAGTTCTCAGGTGAGGTTCTGACTCATCCCCCCCCCCCCAGAGTAATTACCCAATTCCACCGAGGCTATCTGTTCAACAATCCTTTCTTTCTCTTTCTGGTTACTTTGTAACAATTGCTTATCGCACGTAAGTGCCCGTGCATACAAAGACATCTCCGCTTTCTTCCCATCTGTTCCTTCTTTTTCTAATTCCACGGTGTCCTGATTATTGTCGCTTTAAAATAAAGTCTGTTTTACCCTTTGAATGGATAAGTCTTTCATCATCAATCTGGCAAGACACACAGACAAAAGATTTCTCAGCGATGCTTACAGATTCATGTTTCCACATGAGTTTGAGATTGATTTTGCCCAAGTTTAAAAGGACTGTACTCGGGTGTAATTGGAACCATATTGCGCTTAAACAGTGATTATTAAAGAACCAGTGTCTTCGTAGTGTTCCCTTTCCGGAAACTCGGTCTGTCTGTCTGTGGATTCATAGCTTCCTTTTTCCTTTCTGTCTCTGAATAAAACTCATTTACGGGCCCCACACTCACCCTGTTGAGTGGATGGATCATCACTTTCTATGTCTGCTGCTACCCCGAGGCCCGCCATGTCCTTGGATACTTTGTAACTACTCACGGTAACCAGGTAACCACGTGGCAACCCCCTGCCCTGGGGGCTTTATTTTGTATCCAATTCCCTTGTTCCTTTTGCTTATGGCGGGGGGGGGGATCGTTTCATGGACTTGTGCTCTTGGGTGTTTATTGGCAATCTGTCCTGATGCCTTGCAGACAAGGTGCTTGCTCCTTCCAGTACGTACCTGTCACAAATTCCTGCGGCATCGATGAGGTCCTTCAGGACACTGTGCAGAGCTGGCGTGACTCGAACAAGAGACCTTCGAGGGGAAGACGGTAAAACGTTAGACGAGATGTTCTTGGTGGATAACACTGACTTCTAAGGGCGCAGAAGCCTTCTAGGGGTGACTTTTTAAAAATCCTCCCCCAAGGGTATGTTTATTGATGTTTTCAGAGAAAGGAATGGGGAAGAGAGAGAGAGAGAGAGAGGCAGATGTGAGTCAGCAACGCCCATCGGTAGCCTGCTTCCTTCCCCGACTGGGGATCAAACTCGCGACCTAGGTCACCTGCCCTGATCTGCTCCCACCAACCCAGCCACCTGGCCAGGGCGGGGGCGAGCTCTCTGAAAGAAATCGTCATCGTCCTGTTTGTCTTCTGACGAAGCCGGGGTCTCCTGGCCCTGACTTCCTGCTCGGAGCTGCCCATTGCTTGGTAGAGACACCCCAGTCCGTGAACTGGCCCTTTTCCTCCAGACGCTGGGGTTCAGGAAGAGAGAGGGGGGCCGCCACGGAGATGAAAGAGGCAGATGGCACGCGCTTTTGGTTTTGTGCATCTCAGGTCCTCGGCCGGCCGCGGCTGCTGGCCTCTGTTACACAGAGTCCTCCCGCCTGTCCCCAGGGGACCCGTCCCCACACCCCAGCAGACGCCCGAACCCAGGGTCCCTGCACACCCCAATGCACTGCGTTTTTATTCCACAAACACAGTCAGGATGACCTTTAATGTATCAATCCGGGGCGGAATAAACGGACCACAGTAACTAATAACAAAAGACAGCAAGTTCTGGGGACCTTACCAAGGAAGGAAGATAAGGGTGATGTACACAGAAGCACCAAGACACGATCAGTAGTCGATCGCGTCACCCAGCGGGCTGGCCACACAGTGACTCTCGGGCAGGAGGGGCATTTACACAGCGGAGATCCGGGGAAAAGGGAAGATGTGTATCATGGGTGGGATGGAGTGGGGTGACCCCTGGTTTTGTCCCGACTCAGAGGGTGCCCCATGCAAAACCTACGAATTGCCCCTGCTGGAATTTTCTGTTTGGTGTTTGTGGGCCGTGGCAGACCCAGGTCACTGAAACCTGGAAAGCGAATCGGTGGAGGAGGGCGGGGCACTGCTGTGCACAAACAGATGCAGGAGCCGTGTGAATGAAAGACGATGCTGAGTTTCGATAAAACTTTATTTACAAAAGCAAGCACGGGGCCGGAGTTGGCCCATGGAGGGATGGTGGACTCAGATCCTTGCCTTTCAGCGCAGCAGCGGCCAGACACCGGGGCCCACCCAGCAAACGCGGACCCCCAGGGGACCTGCAGACCCACTGTGGGATCCACACTGAGGCTGAATCCTCAGCTGGGGAACAAACGTGTGTGAGTTCAGCAGTTCGGTGGCGCTGGGTGCAGGCAGTCCTGGCCTCCGCTTCCCCCTGCGCGGGCTGTTCCTGGGGGAAAATCAGGTGTGTCTTCCAACGTCACGGACACAGAGACGTCCTGGTTGAAGTGACAGCCATGCCGAGGCTGCGTTTGGCCACCCTGGTGGCAGCTCACGAGCTATCCGTCAGAACGTGCAGGTGAGCCTCAGAAGGTTCCAGAAGCAGGTATGCACGTCCCCTCCCTCCCCAAGCCGACCTCCGAACTCCGGGGACTCAGGGAGATGTGGATCCTTCTCGGACCTCTGGGGTCTGCGGGCGGGGCAGCTGGAAGTGCCAGGTACGCCTCCGGTGGGAAACCCACTGGGAAATAGCCACGTGTGAAAGGAAAAGGGACCCACAGCCCTGGGGAGGGTCGGTCCTTTGAGATTTCAGAGCCGCTGTCCAAGGCCCTCCAATGGCATCTTTGATCCGTGGTGGTCATTTCAGGAAACGTCCATCTCTCTCCTGGGCACACTGGTCAGCGGCGTTGGACCCAAAGAGGACGAGGTCCCTCGGAGCCCTTCCCAGCGGAGGCTGTGGGCTGGGTGGGGGTGTGTCCAGCCAGGCGCTGGGCAGCTAACTCGGCGCCCAGGGGGCGTCCCCCCGAATTCCGCAGCCCCAAGACCACGGGAAGGGGATGCGTCCCCCAGCCCTTGGGGGTCCCCAGCATCCGATGGCTTTTCTCTTCCGCGAGGCCTTGCCGACTTCTTTCATATTTTCTGTCACCGCGAGCTTCTTCAACAAGGTGAATGAGCAGAAACTGCTGTGACGCAAGGCATAGCCAGCCGGGCTCCGGTGTCTTCTTTAAACCCCCCCTGAACTTGGGTTGCCCCCCCAATGTTCCCCGGAATCCAGGTCAGGCACAGCGCAGTTGAGTGGAGACTTGGGGCGGGTGCAGCCTTCAGGTGTCCGCCCTCATTAGGACGAGCAGGGCGGGAGGGAGGCCGGCTGGCCGGCCGGACCAGGCCTCGGAGGGCCGGCTGGATGCTTCCCGAGATTTAAATAATTAATACGCCACCTTGAGCTCCGAATGCAAAAATTAAAAAAAAGAAAAGATGGGGAAGCCGCGGTGGGGTTTTCCAGAAAGCCTCGGCCTCTGTGGCGGGGACACAGGCGGGCCCTTTGTCATGCTAAGGGCGCCTTTGTCAGCTCCCGTCCCTCCCACCCCCGGCCCCGCTGGAAGGCGCCTCGGAGGGAAGGGAATCTGGGGCAAGACAGACCGCCGTTTAATGGACTTTAATCCCCCTAATCCGGGCTAGATCGGCTGTCCCCCGGTGCAAACCTGATCCCCCGAGCAGCGGCGGAAGCCGGGGCCTCAGGAAAACGTGGACAGAAACGCCGCGTCCCCTCGGCAGGCCCGGCATTGTGTTCGGCTGCCTGGCGGCTTCTCGGAGCCCCCGACGCACCCAGGCAGCCACACGAAATGGAAATCAGCTGCCGATCGCCCGTCCCCCGAGGGGGCGGCCGGCCTGAGGGGACCCGGCGCTCCTTCCCTCGGCGCTGAGTCTTTGGGAGGCAGGCGGCGTCCGGCGTCCAGCCGTCCAGCGTTGCTGGGCTCCGAGCTAGGCCTTTCCCGTCAGTTCCACTCGGACTGCCCAAAGCGGGCCGCTGCCTCCCTGCCCGGCGTGGAGAGGGTCGAGGGCCCGTGTTCGGTGACTGGGCTGGAAAGCAGAGTGACGTTGAAGAGGCGCATGTAGGGCGCACGTCCTGGGCTGCAGGGGCGAGGCCGCCCCGTGGCGCCCCGTGGGGCTGTTTGGGGGCGTCTGGGGGCCGCAGGACGGTCCCTGCAGCTTCCACGTGGGTGCTGAGCGGAGGGACAAGGGGTGGGGTTTCGGGCAAGGCACAGGTCCCCAAAGTGAGGGGGAGGGGACAAGAGAGGGGGCAGCTGGGTCCTGGGGACAACGCTCTGCTCTGTGGGCCGCGTCTGTGTGTCCCAGGACGTTCCGTGTGTGTGTGTGTGTGTGTGTGTGTGTGTGTGTGTGTGAGCAGCGTCCGAGGTGCAGAAGGACACACAGCACAGCTGTGCTGGGCCCAGAAGTCCAACGCGGGACACAGACATGTCACACTCTGCAGCGTCCCACACCTGTGAACAGCAGCTCACTGGGATTGTGCCTGCGCCTGGAAGTCAGGGCACACACGTGTGCACACCCACAGCACACAGATGGACACACGTGTCCCCCACGGGGCACACACAGACTTGCCACACACACTCTGCATCACGCTCACCGTATACATACATAGGCAAACATACACCACACAGCACACATCACACACAACACACCATAAACACACAGCACACACAGCACACATGTCAGACACACACACTGGACACGGAACCACGGCAGGCACCACACGGCGTGTCCCCCACCTGCCGACCCCACGCCACAGCCTGAGGCCCCGTTCATCCCTCGCGCCGTGGTTTGGTCAGAAGCGTGTTCTCGTCTTCTGGACACGTTCCTGTCCTCACCGAGGCTGTCGCCGCATCACTGACACCCGGCGGGTGTGTGTCGAGCCCCAGCGGATGGCCAGATGAGGCCATCGGTGCTCCAAGGACACATGTGTGCCAACAGGACAGGATGACGTCCCACAGGGCTGGCTGCAGTGGGGAGACCCAGGTCATCACACTCGTTCACAGCGGGGGTCTGGGCACGTCGATGCCACCTGGGCCGGTCGCCACACGACTCAGCGGTTCTGGCTTCACCGCATTCCCCACGGCCGGTCAGAGGTGGGTCCAGAGGCTCCCGGGTGGGGCCCACATTGCCGGTGTCCCCCCTGCGCCCTGCTGGACGCCTTCCCACAGGGCCCCCGTTGGGCCTTCCGGGGAGAATCTGCACCCAGATGTGTTCCCAGAAGAAGGGACAGTGCCTGGCAGGATGGGCCCGGGGGACAGCCAGGGACAGCCAGGGGTGAGGTGACCCAGGACCTCTTGGTTATGAGGCACGGCCAGCGACACGCAGAGCCACCATGGTGGGGAACATGGGCGAGTGTCCCCGCCCTTCTGTGTCCAGCCACCTGCTGTCACTTGTCACTCGGAAGGTCAATGGCCCCCCGTGGACACTGCCCCCTGCAGGCCACCGGCGCTCAGGGGTTGTCTGGGGGCGGGGGCTCTCGGTTGGCCCCCCGAGTCCATCCTGCCCAAATGCAACGGCAGACAGCGATGTCCACACTCTTCTCCTTGCGTGGGAGGCCGAATAATGTCCCCAAAGATCCCATGTGGGGATAGAGTCGTGTCCCCAAAGAGCCCGCATCCTGATCTCCGCGTGGCAGACAGAATAGTGTCCCCAAAGGGACAGATGCTACGAGACAGTTCGTGCACCTTGGGGGGGGACACGGGGCTTGCTGAGAAAGTCACCCCTGCTCAGCATCCTGAGGACATCTGGGGATGTCCCCCTGGGGCCATCCGGGGCCTGGAAGCCCACCTTTATGGGGACTTCCAGACAAATCCAGAGCCAGACCTGGTAGCACAGGAGGGATGGGGGTTCCCCCCCACCAGCCCTGCCCACCGCTCTGCACCGCAGCCGGACTTGGCAGAA
This sequence comes from Artibeus jamaicensis, assembly GCF_021234435.1. Classification (NCBI taxonomy): domain Eukaryota; kingdom Metazoa; phylum Chordata; class Mammalia; order Chiroptera; family Phyllostomidae; genus Artibeus; species Artibeus jamaicensis. Next base: position 143,398 of record NW_026521704.1, read on the forward strand.
GGGACTCCCCCTCCGCCCCGGGGCCCCGGAGGACTGGCCTCGGGTGGCGGTCACTCTGGGGTTTGCGGCTGGACATGCCGGCTGGACAGAGCAGGTGCGGGGCTCCCTCGTGCCGAGTACCGGGGGGCACATCATTCAATCAGGTCGGTGTTACCTCGCCATGGCATCGCGCTGCTCCCTGAAATTGCTTTTTATTCCAATTATAGATTTCTAGGGAGAAATTGTTTGATAATAGAATAATATTTGCCCGTCCCGTCCCTCGGAGGGTGATTATGAATGTTTAATAAGACGCTGAACTTGGAGCGGCGGCCGGACTCTCTCCAAAGTGAGGTGTTGTATAAATTAATAATGGGGATAAATTATGCAGCCTCATTGTGTAAGAAGCAAAAAAAAAAAATCAATCGGGATACTTTCCACGGCCGCCGATCTATTTTATATTCAGGGCCTTCGAGGTAATTAATTAAGTTACGCCCGGTATTTAAAAAAAAAACAAACATGTCAGCTTTTTTCAACTTTCCTTTTTTCTGCACAAAAAAAGCCCAGGACTCCCATGGGCATGGCCCCCCCGCCCCTCCCCCGTTCTGATTAAAACGTGGCGTTTCCTGATGAAAGTCGCCGTGCTGATTAGAAGGAGGTTGGGCACTGTCCCAAGAGGTGACATGTTCAGCGTCCGGCCCCTCGAATGGCTTCGGGGAGCACCAGGGGTTTGCGAGTTGGCCGGAGGGGAGGGCTGGGGCCTGTTCCGCCCCCCAAGTGCCCGAGGGGTGCCTACGCTGGTGTCTGTTTTCTCCCCGAGCCCGCGTGCGCCCGGGTGTCAGGGAGGAAGGACAGCGGGATGCGGCCCTCACTGTGCCTTCCTCGGCGCGCAGGGTTGAGAGGAAGAAGGAAGGTCCGTGTGCAGACCGGCTATTTCCCAGGATGCTTTGGGGAAGGCGTGGTGGGTCCTGTGTCCCGTCCCACCCGGTAACTCCAATTTTAAGTCAAAGTCCCTTTTCTGTCCTCCTTGTTCTAGTTCTGGCTGTGGACAGTGGCTGTGATGGCCGGGTGAGCAGCAGCCACGTTGCCACCTTGAGGAGACACAGGGGTGACCGGGAACGACTTGGTGTTTTTGTGACGTCCGGCTGAGGAGGCCACCTTGTGCCCAAGGACCTCAGTCCCAGTTTCCATGGCACCTGTGGGCCAGATCTGTCTTCTTTCATTGGCACCTCATTCTTTTTTTTTCTTTTTCCCAAAAAAACCGTCTTGAATGAAAGGAGAGAGGGAAAGGTTTGAACAGCTATTACAAAACATCCATTAAGATCCTCAGCACCAAACTGGGCACATGCTGAAGCCACTCAGGACATTTCGTAGCCGAATGTCCCCCCTCTCTGAGTCGGCCCTGAGGAGTCCTATTCTCTGACACAGTCAGGAACGGCAGCTGCCACCCCTCCACTCTCCACGAGAACGTCTCATCATGCTTCATTCTGCAAACGCAAAGCATTTCCGTGGAATCACTTATTTAAAAAAAAATTCCTGCACGGTTCTGCACCCTGCAGCGGCCTCTGTAGGGGGCTTTGTCCACCCCCTGCTCCGAGCAGCCAGGACAGTGTCCCACGATGGCTGGGCACCCATGTCACCCAGAGCAGGCACCTGCAGCCACTGGGATGCCAGGGAACTGTGGCATTTGAAATAATAATAATAATAATAATAATAATAATAATAAGGGCTGTCACCAAGGTGGGCCAGTGAGGTGTGGTTTGCCCCCAGAAGGTGTGAAATGCTGAGTTAGTGTGTGCTGCACCCGAACTAGGGTAACCGTGTCTCAACTACGCTTTTCAAAATGTCTGTGGAGTCGGCCTGGGCAGGCAGACACGGCAAACCTACCTCTGAGACTCACACGCACACAGACGCCCCTATTTCACAAGACGAACGTCCTTCTAATGCCCCGGAGAGAACGGAGATGGGCCTTCCAACTGCACGAAATCGCAGGGCTTTGTCCTGGCGGGTGGGCTCCCGGTTTTTATTTTTCTACGGTTTGCAGAGAACAGCTGGACTGCGAGGCTGCGGATCTGGATGTGGCGCCAAGTGCAGGCACGAATGGGCTGTGGCTGTCCCCTCGTGCTCGGTGACCGGGGTGCCGATGGGTTCAGGCTGTTTTTCAGGACGTTCGAGACCAGCCACGTCCCTCCTGTCTCTGCCTCCGTCTCCACGTGGCTTCTCTTCTCTCCCTTCTCAGGACACTGGCACTGGACGCAGGGCCACCCTGACCCAGGACGACCCCCTCTCTGATCCATCGCCAAGTCTCATCTGCAAAGTCCCTGTTTCCATAAGGCCTTGTCCCCAGGTTTCAGGGAGATGACTGTGGGGCCACCGCTGTGCAGCACGGTCACTGAAAGTGGCAGGCAGGACCCACGTCCCCCGACAGCTGCTGGTGACGAGCAAACACAAGGGTTTCAGCCTGGGGCTGCTCTGGGTGGGCCAGTCTGCTGGGTCCCTGCAGAGAGCAGAGGGCACCTGTCAATCACGTGGATGGGCAGGTCCCAGAGCCAGTACCTGGGAGTCTTGGAGGGGACAACGTGCTGAGTTCACAAGAACCAGAAGGTGGAAACAGCCCAAGTGTCCACCCACAGATAAATAGATGCACAGAGTAGGGACCACCCACACACCCTGTGGAATATTACGCAGCCAGGAACAGGAGCGGGGCTCTGACTCAGGCTGCAGCGTGGACGGGCCTTGAACACAGGAGGCTGCGTAAGAGATGCCCACGGACATCACCCACGGTCCCATGGGGTGGATTCTGTGTGTGGGGGGCACGTCCAGAGCAGGCCCATCCGCAGGGACAGAGAGGGGGTCAGTGGTGGTCCAGGGCTGGGGGAGCGAGTGGGGGTGACTGCTGATGGGGACAGGCCTGCTTTGGGGGTGACGGGATGTTCGAACGTAACAGAGGTGATGACCTTGAGCGGGGGCTAGGAAGCACTCGCATGCACGCCCTCACTGGCTGAGCGGTATGAAGGACATCTCGGGGAAGCTGTGCCACGAGTGTGCCAAGTTCAGCTCTGGAGCCGGACCGAGGTCCAGTCCCAGCCACACAGGCCTGGCAGGACGGCCGCCGAGCTGTGGACTCTGGGGGCCGAGGACGTGAACACACGCACAGCCACCCAGCGGTGAGGCTGCCGCCTGCATTGTTGGAGCCCACACCTATGGAGTGGAGCGCCAAACACGCGCATGCAAAGCACCCCATTCACTTGGGAACGGCCCTTGTTTGATCCCAGGGACCCCGAGAAGCCCCGCTGCCCCCCACGTACACTGGGAGGGCGTCTTTGCTGTGCATTTACGAGGGTGATGTTTGTTCGTCAACGTCCGCGGCTCTCAGCCGTGCGTTTCTGCAGAAGGTCTTCTCTGTGCGGATGTATTGTGGACGTTAAAAAATGTTTATTAATGATGATGGAGACTCTCACCTGAGAACCTGTTGAATTGGTCTGAGACAGTGAGGAACAGGGATGGGAGAGAGACATCGATTGGTTGCCTCTCTCGTACGCACCCCGACCGGGAATCGAACATGCAGCCTTTCTGTGCACAGGGTGACGCGCCAACCCACCGAGCCACCCAGACAGGGCTGGTTTGGGATTTTGTAAAAAGCAGGGGTTTTAGGCCGCAGGTTCACGGCAGGCGGGGCCGCCTCTCCAGCTCCTGCCTCCTGCACTGATGAGCCCTCTCCTCCCCACCACACCCTGGAAAGTGGCGATTCGACCTGGTCCCCTCTGCAGGGACCAGGACGGGAGCTGGGTCCCCGTCCCCAGCCTGTGCATGTGCCTGAGATCCTCAGGGGACAGCTGTGATCTGCAGGGGGCAACAGAAAGACCCCCACAGACATCCCCGGGACCAGCTGCTTCCAGCTCCTCCGAGGGGGAAAATTAAATTAAATTAAATTAAATTAAACGCGGCTGTGACATCGGGTGCCGTGGGAATGGCATCGGGGGTGGGGTTGCAGGCAGGGCCCAGGGACGAGCGTGTAGCTGGCCACTCGGGTGGGGCTGGGGCGGGGGCGATACGCCCCCCACGCGGCAGCCTGGCTCGGGGAGCTCCGCTGCCGGCCCCTTACGGGGCGTGTTGCGGGCATCTGATGGGGTCACTTTTTCGTTTCAGTGTTTGCAGTGCTCACTTGAGAGTCCGTTTACTGATCTGAGACGCAGAGACAGACAGAGAGAAACATCCATCTGTTGAGTCCCGTACCTGCCGCGACTGGGAATCGAACCCGCCACCTTTCCCTTTCCTTGTATTTCCAGAGTCCGGGGTGACGTGCCCGGCAGTCTCTCAGCTGTGGTTTTGAAGAAATGCAGGAGGGGGAATCGCTTTGAGGATTCGTATCTGCTCATGGGCGCAGTGGACGAAACCATGTTTTGTTTTAATATTTCATTCACTGTGTGGAGGCAACAGGGATGAGGAGAACCACACCGGCTCCAGGGCGCGGTGCCGGGTCTGTGCATTCTGCCGCATGCCCACCGCCCCCCGCCAAACCGGGGCCTCCTGCTGGGCCCCCTCCACGCCCACGGCTCCCCAGTCGTCACCCCAACACGTCTGGTCTGTGTCTCTGCGTCCCAGCTTCGTATCCCACACACGAGTGACAACGCACGCTTCTGACCGTTTTTCCATGTGCCTGTTTTCGCTCAGCGTGATGGTGTCAAGGTCTGTCTACCTCGGCCCAAACGGAGGTGTTTCGCCTCTGCTGGCGGCGGCGTGGTGTTCTATTACGTGGGTACGGGCCGCGGCTTCTCATCTAAGGCCCCGTCGAGGACACGTGCCTTGTCCCCACGTCTCCGCCACCGTGAGTAACGCCACGGCGAACTTGTGTCTTTGCACGGAGTTGCTCTCCTGAGATTGCTGGGCGCTTTTAAAAGTGCTCCAACACCTTGGCACACCGGCAGGTGTCCACAATGCCTTCTGCGTCACGTCCGAGAGGACATTATGTCCTGAAGGTGGCCGGCGGGAACGCACCCATTTTGGGCTCTCGCTGGATTCGGGGTCCCCCCACCTCGGGGTGAGCAGGGCTCTGTCGAAGCTTTGGGGTGACTGGTGGGTTTCCGGGTACAGGCGTCCAGAAGTGTGGAGCAGGAATGGGCAGCCTGGGTCGCCGTCCTTTATGGTCCCGCGGCCTGGACAAATGCCAGCTCCTCAGGTGGACACTTGTGATCTGCCTGGTGGTGCCTGGGTCCCCGAGAAAGACCGTCCGAGCGGGGACACTGGTTCTTGGGAGCCCCGTTCTCAGACGTGGGTGTCATCGCCGTGTGTGGAGTGTGCCCGGCTGGGCAGGACGCCGCCCCGCCTCCCCCTGGGGGACGTGACTAAAAAGCCACCCCACGCCAGTGCCAGCTGTTGGCAAAAGCACAGGCCCAGCTTCCCACCCTCCACAGGCTGAGCTGCACTTTCGGGGGTCCGGTTTGGGGGAGGAGGGGTCACTTTCCCCAGACCTTTGCATCAGACAGCAGCATGGTTTCCATCCGTGGCGGGCCCCTCAAGGTGCATGAATGCCCCTGACCCCAAACTGGGTAAGTGGGCAGAGAAGGAGGTGAGTTGACACCTTCTCAATGTGGGAAGCATGGGGCGGCCGAGAAGGCGGCTTCCTTCTCCTGGAAACGGCAGCGCGGAATTGTAATTATATCCCATCCTGCGTGCGCCCGGAGAAGAAGGTGTTTGCTCGGCCTGTCGCTGCTATAAATGTAACGAGAACGTCAACGCCCGCGGGGTGGGGGGGGGCGGGGAGCTGGCCTGCGAGGGGTCCCCTGGCCCGGGGCCGCTCCCTGTGTGGGGCGCATGGGCCCTTCTGGGAACCCGGGGCCTGCCCCCGAACCCCGCACCGTGCCGCTGGGCGTCCAGCAAATGAACACGGAACAGATTCCTGCAAACAAACACGGTTTGTCGGCAGCCCGGGAGCGGGGCGGTGCCGGGCACCGCGGGGTGGTGCTCATTACCCGGATGATTTGCAAGCTGCCTCGCCGTCACGGTGCGTGTGGGGAAGGTGTCAGAATGCAGGCGGGAAAACGAGAGGCCCCCCGCCGGCTGGGCGGGCGGGTCTCCCACGGAAGAACGCAGCCTCCCGCGGCCGCAGGGCTGCCCGCCGAGACCACGTCACCGGGCGTCCGGCCCCGGCCCGGCCCCCCGCGCCCGGCTGTCTGGGCCGGGAACCCACCGGAAAGGCTGGGCGCCCCCGAGACGCATAGCTGTGCCCTGCGTGCTTTGCCAACTGACTTGCGGCCTGCGGGTCTCAGGCCCGGCCCCCACGATGCCGTTCCCGGTGACCGCGGACAACATTCCTGTCCTATTTCTGGGTCACTGTGTGCATTTTTTGCTCCGGCGAAACCCTTTGAATTTTGCCCAATGGTTTCCATCCCGATAGCTCTTGGCCCCGGGGGTGGGCTTGGGTGGGGGCAGTGTCTGCCAGCAGGGCCTGGGGGAGTCGGGGGGTTCTCCGAACTCTGTCTGCGTGTAACTGTCACTCAGGACCTCGGGCGGGCGGCTGGGAGGGGAAATAGGGTGAACGGCGGGGCTGACGCCTCGAGGGACTTACTTAAAATTGTTTGTTAAGAAAAAAACATTGGCTTCGATTCTCAGGAGACGGCTGCTCTTCCAACACAAACCAAGGAGTATGACTGTCCCGGGCAGAGGCTGGGACGTGGGGAAGGGACTCTAAGGTGGACCCCACGGAGGCCGCAGGGCCTGGCCCCCTAAATAAAATCCACCCACCACACCCAGCGGAAGTGAGGACGGTGCTCAAGTCCCCCGGCCGGGCCAGCCGGACCATGTGCCAGATGCGTGTCTTTGACTGGACTGCAGAATCGCCGAGTCTCGGCGCATGAATCTGGTCCTGGAGAAGCTCAAATCAGGGAGGGTGGACGGATGGGCACGGTCAGCTGGTGTCGTGCAACGGGACGGTCCGTGTGCACTGAGCTGGGGGTTTCCGCGTGACCCCCTTTCGGCTTCCAGGACTGGGGGTGCCCTGGGTGGGGCCAGGGACCGGGGAAGAGTGAGAAGCCCCTTTCATTCCTCTCCATGGCCTGCCTGCTCGGACACAGTTGAAAAACGCATCCAGGACGGGTAGGAACCCCACAAAATTCTGCTCATGGACAGGAAGCATTTCCGAGCAATCATATATATGTATATTTTCTCTTTCATTTTCTGAAAAGGGATATGAAAGTTGCTGGTAGGTTCCTTAGGCTGGAATAACACGAAAAGAAAAGTTTATTCTCAGCCAAGTCTATAGGCTACGGTTACACACAGAAAGTAGTTGCCGAAAAGGCCATTATTTTACATGAAGAAGAGGAAAAGTAAAGAAATAAAGGGGAGAGGGGGGCGGTATTTTGACTTTGTGTGAGTGCAGGCCGTGGGGATAGTCACTGGCTTGTGTTTTGCTGTGTATGGCCCGACGTTTCTATGAAAGAGACGCTCAGTTATGGGGGGCCGCACATTCCAGGGTGATCGGGGACGGGGCACCATCGTCTTAGGCCCCAGAGTCACGCTTTGGCCACACAAAGGACGCTCTCGGGCACCCGAGCAGCCAACAGACTTTGGCCAAGGGTCAAGGCCTCTTTCCCTCATTTCATGTCCTGACCCCGTGGGGACCGGGACGCCGGTGCGTTTGAGATGGTTACTCAGCCGCCGCAGGTACCTCTGTCTATGTGAGTCCCGTGATGCCAGGACGTAAGTGACGGGGAAAATCACTTAGCGCCGTCTCCGAGGGAAGGAGCCTTCCGAGCTGTTACCTTCGGGAGCTGCCGTGTGCCGCAGGCCCGGTTAACAACGGGTGAGCACGGCGAGGGGTGAATGGCGATGATTCCTCTGATGGAGATTTACCTGCCGACTTGGGGTTTTGAGGTCTAGGAGCGGGGAGACGATGGGACGGTGGGAGGGTTCCATGTGCAGAAACCCAGGGGCAGTGGGGACAGGTGTGCACCTGCACACAGTCTTCCCAGCACAGGTGCGGGACGGGTCACGCACACCTGCACCCCAGGTGGGAGGGGGCCTGGCGGCTGTGGCTATCTTCCAGGTGGGAGGAGGGAAGGATGTGAGAGGGGGTCGTCCGGGGTCAGGTGGCCCTGTGTCCAGGGACAGTGTCCTGAGAAGGGACAGAAGAGGAGACACAGACTCGGAGGAGAAGCCACGTGGAGATGGAGGCAGAGACAGGAGGGACTCAGCCACCAGCCCAGGGACGCCTGCAGCCCCAGGAGCTGGAAGAGGCGGGAAGGACCCTCCCTGGAGCCTGTGGAGGGAGCACGGCCCCGGGACCCCTGGATCTCAGACGCCTGGTCTCCAGGATGGGGAGGGTGAGTGTCTGGTTTAAGGGCCCATTTGTTCCGGCCACATCAGCACACTGCTGCCCGTGGCGGTGAGTGGTGGCCTCAGCCGTGGAGGACACTCTGGGGGCCGAAGGAGACACACAAAAGTTTGGAGGACACTCCAGAGCCCTCGCTTGTGGGAAGAATTCACACAAAGCCTCCGGTCCTGGGGGACTTGGGGAGACCCAGATGGAGCCCCGGGCAGGGCGGCCACCCCTGGGTTTCCGTGTGGAGAAGGAGTGGGAGGAGTCGGGACTGAGGAGGCCAGTGGGTGGCAGGAAGCCTGGGGTTGTGCTGTGGGGGGGGGGGTGCTGGGAGCCACAGCACACTGGCTGAGGCTCCGCCTTCCGCTCCTGGCGACAGAAGCAGGGCAGGTGTCCCCGTACAAGGCAGGGCGTTGGGGGCGAGCAGAGGGACCCCCAGCTCTGGGTGCACGGGGAGACGGGGCGGGGGCAGGAGTCCATCCTCACTTCAGGTAAAGCGCCAGACACGCAGAAACAGCTTCAGAGCATCCCAAGACGTACGCAGCCACTTTCCTTCTTTATCCGGAAAAAGGGAAGTGAGGAGGAAGAGGAGAGCCGCACCGGAGAGGCCACCCACCACCCGGAGGTGAGCGGAGCTGAGCCCCGTGGTCTGCGGTGCCCGTGTTTGGGGCGGTAACTCAGACGCTCCCTCCGATGCTTCCGACGCTCACAATGCCTTTGGATTACCCTGGTCACAGGGTCGCCGGGCAGACCTCCAGCTCCGTGGGGCCCCCGGGCTGACGCAGCGCCCACGAGCCCTGAGCGCCCTCCCTCCAGGGACCGGGCCTGAGGGCTCCCACAGATTCATCAGTGTCCTGCAGGCCAGGACACCCCGGGGAAGCCCCAGCTAAAGCCTTTCCTTGCAGGCCCACCGATGGACGGGGTCCCCCACGGCACTGGACACAAGGTTCCGGCCCTGTGCAGAACGTGGTCTCAAACTGTGGCCATGGGATGAAGGAACCCGCCCCTCCCTGTTCTGGACGATATTAGGGATTGTGGCTGCCTCCTGGGTGGACATGGGGCGCGCGGCTTCGGGGAAGGCCGGTTTGAAGCCCTTCTTTCCCTCCTTCCTTCCTTCCCTGGAAGGAAACATGCCCTTGGCCGAGTGTGGGCAGGAGGGACCATGGGCAGGCGGGAGCCCCGTGGGGTCTGTGATGGTTTTAGGAGAAACCGAGTCCGCACCTGCACGTCCGTATTTCTGTGTTTTTGTTCCTGGGACAGAGGCCGGGGGCGGGGGGCTGGGTCGTTCTCACCTCATGAACAGAAGGCGCGGGGCCAAAACGTGGGCGAGCCCCCCATTCCGTGCTCGCTGGGGCCCTGACGCTCCGTGATGTGAGCCGGTCACCGAAGCACAAGCCCTGTAGGGCGCCTCGCCCAGGAGGCCCCTGGAGGTGCAGAATTCACAGAGACGGAGCGTGGGGGGGGCGAGCTGGGGGCCGGGGAGCGTGGTGGGCACTCAGTGTGCGATGGGGGCAGAGCTCCGGACACCCCACTAAGCACCCGACACTTTTCACCAAAATATATACAAGGCGTAGCACGTCCACGGCGGACACTGCGGACTTGTCAGAACCCCCCTGTGGGTGCAGGTGGGAGTCACGGGTGGGAACGTCCCTGCTGAGAGACAGGTGTGCCCCGGAGGGCCCGGCAGGGGGCGGGGTGTCCCCCGACAGTGACCATCAGTGCCAGCCGCTTGTGCGTGGTGTGGGGGGTGGAGAAGCCACCTGATGTCCAGGCCGGGAGGCTGACTCAGTTCCCAAGGAACTGGCCAAACTCTCTGCGTGTGAACTGACCCAAGATGATATGTGTCTGTGTGTTTTGGAGAATCACGGAATCGCTGCCCTGGACCAAGGGGTGGGGTGGGGAGACCGTTCTCTGTGCAAGTCAAGGGAACTCTCTCTAGAAAGGGCCGTTGAGTGGACGGCAATGGCACCGGTGTGGGGTCCCCTGTTCAGCGGCCACTCTGCAAGCCCGTGCCTCGCTTCGGGGTGAGATGCGGGGAGACTTTTCCGTGGGAAAGTCGAGCTCATGGGGCAGAGCCCCGGGGTCCGGACAGTGCCGGGTAACCACACAGGGAAGCAACTCGACCCCAGCGTTGTGAAACAGACCAGGGAGAACATAAAAAAGCCCAGCCATGCTTCAAACCACTTTGCAGACGTATCATTTACATGCCGTGAAATGCGCTCTTTTTTGAACGGGCAATTCGATGGTGTCGAGTCGCTTTGCAGAGCTGGCCACCGGCGCCGCCACAGTCTCGTTCCGGGGCATTTCCATCACCCCCGAGAGAAGTCGGGGGACTGTGTCGGGGGAGTCTCCTGATCTCTCTCCCACCACCGCCAGCCTCCGACCACCACTGACCCCTCACTGTCCCTGCGGATTTGCATGGTCTGGACATTTCCCACACACGAAATCCACACCGTGGGACCATGAGTGCCTAGCATCTCTCACGCAGCCTCCTGTGTTCAAGGCCTGTCCACACTGCAGCCCGAGTCAGAGCCTCGCTCCTGTTCCTGGCTGTGTAATATTCCACTGCATGGTTGGCTGGTCCCCATTCTGTGCACCCATTCACCTGTGCATGGACCCTTGATCCGTTCCCAGCTGTGGGCTGCCGTAAATAACATCTCCAGGAACATTGACCTGCAGGTCCTCGTGCAAACGTGGGTCTTCATTTCTCTTGAATCTCTTGAATCGACACCCAGGGGCAGAATTGCTGGGTCGAATTGCAATCGCATGCTCAGCTTAAAAAAAACCCAACCACTGCCGTTTCCCCCCAAGGGACAGATATTTAACCTTCCCACCAAGAGTTCACGAGGATTCCTTTCTCTCCACAAGCTCCCAAATAGTCACTAAGCTCTGCCTTTTAAAAATCTGTAGCTATTTGGGGGCTGGCGGCGTGGTCCCCTGTGGTTTCAGTGCTCCCGATGACTCACGGCATCTTGGTACTGAGTCTTCGTGTCCACGTGGAAGGGGCTCAGGAGCAGCGGCTGCCACCCTCCCACCGGGCACCGTTTCGGAGCTGACTTTGGGAGGTCAGTGATTTACACGCTCTGGGTTCTCACACGGCTACTTCGTTTCCCCCCAGAGAGATGCTTGGTCCATCGACGCCTAGGACAAAAATGTAGGAAGAGCTGACGAACGATGTCCGTTCAAAGTGTCCATGCCTACTCTAGTGTAACACCATTGTCTCGTTTATTAATTCACTTACTTCATCTTCACCTGAGATGTTTATTGATGAGAGAGAGACAGACAGACAGACACTGCTGTGAGAGGTAGGAATTGATCAGTTGTCCGGTACCTGTCCCAGTCGGGGACCAAATCCGAAGCTTTTTGGCGGAAGAGATGACGCTCCAACTCACGGAGCCACCCGGCCGGGGGCCACAAACTCATTTGAATAATCTCAGTGACAAGCGCCCTTTGCTGGACTTGGCGGGTCCATTTTCCTCGCTTGCTGGTGGATTTCTCCATCACTGCTCTTCATTCCGTGGCCTGCCCGAGGGGCCTGTTTTTTTTTCAAGTGCCTAGTCGGCCGTCGCAATTTTGACGTGTCTAAGACCTGCGTGACGGGCAGGATGAGACGCCCAGCTGCCACCGTCCGAGAGACGTCCGTCCTTCCCTGCATCGCCAGAGCCAGCCCGGGTCCGTAAACCCACCGTGCTTCCTCCTCTGGTGCCCGCGTTTATTTTTTCTGCTTACTCGGCCTGTCTCCGCCTGTGCTGGCTCATTAGCCTCCTGAGCAAATTTCAGCCGCCCCTATTTATTTCCTCAGGCAGAGGAAAGAGGAGGTTCTTCAGAGAGAAGAGATGTACCCTACTTATAATGACAAATAAGGCTCAGAGACTTTTCTGCTGCTTAAAAATCCCCTGTATGACAAAGCACACATCTAACCTTTGCATGATTTAAAAATAGAGCTCCCCATCTTTCCATAAATGAGAGCGCCTGCAACCCCGGGGTGGTGCTGCAGGAATCTGGGGAGGATTCTAGTCTTCAAAACATTAGATGGTATTATAATCTAAGCACGCAGGCACCGTTTTTCTTACCTGTCTACCCACCCATATGCACTGACCTGTCTGTTTCTGTGTCCATCTGTCCATGCAACTACTGGCCACTCATTTACCTATCCATCCACCCACCCATTTATCCAATTATCCATCCATTTATCCACACATCCATCCATTTATTTATAGATTTACTGATCCCGGCATTCACTCACCATCTACGTATCCATCCACCCACCCACTCATTCATTTTTCTACCCATTTCCGTCCATCCGTCCACCCAGAAATGCAGTTATTCATCATTTCATTCAGCTCTCCATTCATTCGCCATGTACCCATCTAACCACTCACCAGCCAACCATCCATCCTAACCCTCGTTCTTCTTTCTGTCCATCCATCATCCATCCAGCGATCTACCTGCTTCTCCGCCCGTCTGTTTGGTCAGCATCCACGCATCCGTCCGTCCGTGCTGCCACTGCTCACCCCTCCATCCATCCACCGTCCCCCACCCACCTCTGCTTGTAGCTTCCATCCAACCCTGCCCTTCGCAGCATCCGATGCTGGGAGACACCGCACTAAAAGTGCGTGGGGGGCAGATGAGGGTAAATAACCGCCTGATTCTCTCTAGGACCTCGGCTCGGGTCCCGCGCGGAGGGCTTTGGTCCTCCCGCGCCGCCCGGATGAATCTGAGGAAGCCGTGTCACTTCTGGTTACGGCCGCTAAACGTACGAGAATGGATGTGCCTTTCTACCTAATGCTGTTACCCCGACCGGGTTTGTTTATTTCATGAGCTGCCCGCCACATCCCATCTGCCTCCTCCTGACGCCCGAACCCCTGGCAGCTGCTGCTGGCAGGGTTTTTTTTGTTTTGTTTTTTAAACGGGGAAGCTGGATTAACTAATTCAATTTGCATGGCCTCCGAAAGTAAAAGCAATGGAATACATTAGCTAAATTTGTTTTCTTTTCTTTCTGGTTTTCTTTTTAAGGAGGCGTCCCAAGTACCACCGGATGGAGGACACGGGTGGGCGGGAGGGCACCGTTCTGACTCACCCCTTCGTCAGACGGAGCAGGGGACGCTCCCCTGCACGAGGTGGAAGGGACGGTGAGTTGGCCCGTGTGCGGGTCAGGCTCGCTCAGGGCCGGGCCTGGCCCTTCTCACACGCTGCGCCTGCAGGGACAGACCCTGTGGCCAGGGTCAGAGCCTCCCTTTGCAGAGGGGACACGTTGTCCCTTCGCAGCCAACCAGTCCAGAGCCACATCACGATGAGAAAGGCGTGTCCGCGGGGCTGCGTGCCGGGCACGGTGCGCGCCTGCGCGCGTGCGTTATGGTCCCGCAGACCTCGGCCCCAGGGCAGCCCTGGTGTGACAGCCCCCCTGGAATGGGTGTCCGGAGAGGAACACGGGCAGGGGATGAGGTCCCTGAGAGTCCCGCCCTCCAGGCGCCCAGTTTGGGCCTCGCCCTTGCGCTTTGCGTCCGGACGCGGAGACCCCAACCCGCGCTGCAGGCCGCGCAGCCAACGCAGGCTCGGTGCGCGCTCCGCGACCGCGCCCGGGCTCTGCCGCGCGCCCCTCACAGACCCAGTTGCGAGAGTGTCTGGCAATTAAAAATAATTGGGGTGCAGGCTCCGCTCGGCTCTTCCAAGCAGGCCAGCGCCCCGGTAACGACGTTTCATTAGACAAGGCGCACGCGCGCGCTCCATCTGGCAGCCGCAATTAACGAGGATCAGAAGCGGCAAGAAAGGCAAAGAGTGCGGAGGCCCCGGCTAGGGTTCGCGCGGCGGATAATGGCCACTTCATTAACTAATTGATTTCTCATTAGCGGCTGGGAGAAGCCCCGGTTCGAGGCTCGGCTCGCGCCCTGACAGGTTTGCACTCAATTAGCCGGTTGCTCATTTCGCTGCTAAACAGGCTCGGAAGCGACCGCCGCTGCCTCGCACTGGGCCAGGCGACCTACTTTATTTTATTTTTCTGGCTAATGTTGCCTTAACCTTGCAATCAAAAATTCTCTCCTTCCTTCCCCCTCGCCCAGGGCCCCGCCATATGGAACCGGGATATTAACTGCACAAAAATAGCGCCGCCCAGGCCTGGGGCGTAGGGGCCCTCTCTCTGTTCTTCTTTCTCAGAGTCTTCCGTGGGTCTCCAAAAGCCAGCCTCTTGCCTCAGGGTTTGCACGGCTCTGCCCCCGCTCCCACTTCCAGCGTTGGGAGGATTTTGGTTTGCGGCCGGTAATCGGAGGGGCGGGAAGCTGGACCGCCCCCGTCTGTCTGCCCAGGGATCCGGGACGACAGCGTCTACTGGACTCTGAGATTCTGCGCCTGGTGTGTCTCTGACGGCGTAGAAATGCGTTTCGTAGCAACTGGCCACGGACAAGGTGCTTGGGCCGCAGCTAAGGTTTTGGTCATGGGTCCCCAGGGGGCTGTTCAGGTGACTTCTTACTGCTGTGAGGGGGTCCCAGGGGTTCCTGGATGCAGGGGAGTGTCCAGTGGAAAGACGGATTGCTGTCCTCTGGCATTTTGCAGGGCTTTGCTGGGGACAGGCAGGACCCAGGGTCGTCATCGCAGGGATGACGACGGTGTTCGGCTGCTGCTGTGCCAGCTGGTCTCTGTGACGGCCTGGGTTCTGTCTCCTCAGTCCCCAAGTTGGAGGACCTCACGAAGGGGCTGCCTTTGGAGACGGGTGTTGACAGAAGGGAGGAAGGGGAAATGAGGTCCCCAGGGTGGCCCTGGGCCCACAGGACAGGGGTCCTTTTAAGAAGAGGAGATGGGGACACAGACACACCCAGAGGGACGCCCGTCCACAAGGCCATCAGAGAGGCCTCGGGGGAGTCAGCCCCGTGCACCCCTGGGTGTGAGGACCCTCTCATTGGATGCAGGGCCACCCTGACGCAGGATGAGCCCATTCACTAAAAGACACCTGCAAACGCCCCCTTTGCCCCCCAGTAAGCCCACATTCACACTTTGCAGGTCGGCACATCCCTGGAGGGGGCCACCCCTCCACCCACGACCCTTGCCTCCCACCTCTGTGGCCCCACCTGGGGAGGAGGAACCAGGATGCTGCGGGCTGATGTGGGGCCAGAAGCCACACACTCCTGGAGCACACGGCGGGCCCTCGGAGCTCAGGTGTGTGCGAAGCAGCAGCAGGTGTGTCGGCTGTGGCCCAGGGCGTTTCTCCAAAGACCCGGCCAGAGCCCCTCACCACCTGGACCGGTGCAGGCAGGTGCACAAAGGAGCCGGGATTCTGAGTTTTATTCTTCAGGGGAAGACATCATCCCTCTATCTACCGTGCGTATGTTGGCCACCTCAACCATGATTCAGGGCACAGCCCGGCGGCATTCGGGACATTCACACTGCTCTGCAGCCGTTGCCACTGTCCTCTCCTGAACTTTCTGGTCGCCCCGCACGGAAGCTCTGCCCCCGCCCCCCAGCCCTCGGCTCCCTCCGTCTATCATGGTGACCGTCTGGGACCGTCTGGGATGCAAAGCCCACAGTATCTGTCCTTTCGTGACGGAGTCACATCACCAAACGTCCTGCAGGTCCCTCCACACGGCAGCAGCGTCTCTCCGAATCCCCTTCCTCCACAAGGCCGACGGGTGCCGCATGCACAGCCGGAGCTGACCTGTGCTGCTCCCCTGCTCCCCGTGGCTGGACGTTCCGCTTGCTCCTGCCCCCTGCTGCCGTGGACCCTGCCGTCACCGACAAGGGTCTCGTTCCAAACATTCCCTCTGATCGTCAGGGGCCATCAGCTCTTCCACGGGACCCACCTTCCCAGCAGACCGACACCCTGTCCTGTCTGCTAGATAAACACGATAGTTTTCGGGAAGCCCTAAAGGCGTTTGTTTTCATTTTGTCGGAGCTAAGTCCAGGTGCCAGCAGCTTTCCTACGTGGAGGAAGAGGGACTGAGGGTCCGTGTTGGGGGCCGGGCAGGATTGTCCAGGGACTTTCTGGGGCTGGGCTCACCCAGGTGGCTGCCAGTTGCCGCTGGAAAGGGCCTCTCTTTCTGGGTATTAGCCCCCTTTGGGGTCGCCGGACAATCTAGCTGGTGTCTGCCCTTGCACTCAGCTGCCGTTTCGTAAATAATTACTGACTGGCAGTTGCGGCCACTACTCCGGTGGACAAATGGCCTCACCTGGGAGGGACAGGACGGGGACTGTCTCCGCGTCTGTCCAGGGCAGATGGCTGGGTTCTAGCAGCCAGAGGGAGTCGGAGATGACGCCCACAGTCGGCGGGCTGGGCCTGGGAGGAACCGGGGCATAGAACCCTGCAAAGCCGTTCTCTCCGTTTGGCTCAAACTCGCCACAACACAAATGTCACCAGTTTTATGAAATCAGAATGCGGCCAGGCTTTATGACGGAAAAGCCAGTCTGGCAGGATCTTGTAAAAATATCCTCTGATATTTTTCACTGCATCTCGAGTGAAACGCGTCAGAGTTTTTCACGAATATTGTTTGGGCAGGTAATCCGATCGTGTGACAGACAACGAGAATTAATCCCGTATTTTTAGATGCAAAAAAAAAAAATGGTTCTGCCTTCCTGAAAAACGTCGCTTTCCTAAGTGATTCCCACTCCCCCGCTGCGGCCTTTTTCTGCGGCTCATGTCTTCGCTCCGAAAGTCTCCTAACCCTCCTCATCAACACAAGATAAATTTCAGCCCCAACTCTGGATTTATGAGCTCGTAATTAATGAGGTTTTATGGAAGAGGCATCTCGTTCCTGATGTAATTGGAATGCCTTTGTCATCCATTATCTGTGGAGTCGACCGGTCCGCACGCGGCGAAGTTTAATTTGTTTTTATCACACCAAACAAAAGCGGGAGAGGGGGGCCACTTATTAGGGGAGCAGCCGCAACCCCCCCCAGCCTCCATCTGCAGGCTGCGCGCCAACCTGCACCAGGAGCTGCATCTATTTTTAAAGAGAGTAAGGCTGGCGTAGCTCCTTATTCTGTCTCCGGGGACGCAGGCACGAGGGGCGTCCCTGGGCCACGTCTCCTCCTGGGGGACCAGGCAGAGCGTCGCGGGCATGACCTTGGGCTCCCTCAGCCGTGGCGGGTCCCCACAGGCCTGCTAATGGAAGAAGAAGACGGCACTTAGCCGGCTACTGACGTGGCTCCTGGCTTTCTCTGGGCTTCGGGCCTCCGATGGGCTGCCTGGGAAACCGGCCGCGCGGCAGGCAGGGAGACGGGGGGAGGCCCAGGGCGGGCGGGCGGGGAGAAGCGCAAGGGGCTGGAGGGCGAGACCCGAAACTGCCAGGCACGCAGACGCACAGGCGAGCACAGGACCCCTGCCCATCAGTCTCCGGGGCGTGTGTGGGGGTCGGAACCAAAGCAGGAGTGAGCACTCGGGAGCTCAGCAAACGAAGGACCTTCTGCAGCCCAAAGGCAGCCGCCGAGAACTTGAAAGGGGGTTCTGGGGACGGAGGGGGAACAGTCGGGGCAGACGTTACATCCCATGAAGAGACCGACATCCTGGACATATAAAGAGTGCACACAACTCAACAACGACAAGAAGAACAAAAAAGCGCAGTTAACAAAAAACAGGCAAAGACCGCCATAGACACGCCTGCAAGGAAGACAGGCAGTTGGCGGATAGACATAACGAAGGAGGCTCAGTAACCCTGGCCATCGAGAGATGCAAATTAAAGTCACGATGAGGTACCGCTTCGCCCCGGTGAGAATGGCCGTCGTAAACAACTCAGCCGACCACAAGCGTTGGCGGGGACGTGGAGAAAAGGGGACCCTCGCGCGCCGTGGGTGGGATTGCAGAGGGAGGCAACAACTACAGAAAACAGCGTGGAATTTCCTCAGAAAACCAAACACGGAGCCACAATATTATGCAACCATCCATTCCTGGGTATGTACCCAAAGGGTATAAAAACGTGCATCCCCCTGTTCGTGGCTGTGTTACTTGTAACAGGCAACACCTGGGCACAACCCAAGTGTCCTCCAAGTGCCCAAGTGTCCAAGTGTCCACAGCCAAGTGTCCACCAAGACAAGAGTGCACAGAGCAGTTGTGGCGCATTTATACAATGGAATCCTAATCGGCCATCCAAGGACGAAATATTATCATTTGCATGGACAGTGGATGGACCTAGAGGGTGTGATCCTCAAATCAGTCAGATAAACAAATCCCACACGGTTTCACGTATATGTGGGTTATAAACAAATACACAGAAGGCAATGACAAAGTCTAATAGATGCAGAGAACCGGTGGGTGGGCACTTTCTGAACCCACGTCCCCTGAGCTCCCCTGCCCCGGTCCTGGCGTTGCTGCCTCTTGGAAGTAGGTCAGACACCTGCCTTGGACGGTCCTGCCGCCGGGCCTCGAACTCCAGGAAAGGGCACGTTTGGGGTCCAAGCAGTAAACCGTCGCCTCCTGCAGCTGCCCACACGCTCGCTTAGCTTTACAAAGCTCCTTCAAACAGGGGACTCCAAGCATTCTGTGGGCATGTCCTGGCTGCGGGGTCCGCGTACAGATGGAGGGGACAGGCGGGGAGGCAGGGCGGGGGGCGTGGTGAGCCCGGGGAGTGGATGGGAGCTGCAGCCCAGGGGCACCAGTGGGCACGACCGCGGCATCTGCTCCGAGCTGGAGCCTGGTGCTGGGAAGTGTGCCTCTGACTCTCTGCCCGATTCCTTACGGACGGCTTCTCCACCGCTGCGCTGCTGACATTTGGGGGGCCGTGTTCCCTGTTGTGGGGGCAACTGGGGCCCTGGAGGAAGCTGAGGGACATGCCCAGAGCCTCCCCTGTCTCTGGTGGGGACGAGGAACATTGGTCAGTGTCCCCTGGGGGAACAGTCACCCCCAATCATGCAACCCGGCAATGACGGAGGCAGGTGTTGATGGATAGACATAACAGGGTAGCTAGAGAGATTGCCGATGGAGAGATGATCGATAGAGACAGAGAAAGATAGATTATAGAGGGGGATGATCTATACATAAACGATAGACAACATAGGTATCAGCTGATACAGATACATAGGTGTAAATCATAGATACACTGAGATGATAGACTGATGGATAATAGGTGAAGGACACATGAGTAAATAATAGACCGAGAGAGAGGATACAGGTACAGAGTCCATAGGGAGGTGTGTGTACAGATAGGGACAGGAGGAGGGCCACCTGCCTGAGTGTGGTCGGCAGGTCGTCCTATGGGGGCGGTAACCCATGGGCTTAGTTTGAGCCTCTTACCTGCACGGTCCCAGGCTGTGCGTGAGGATGACGGGATCCTCCCGAATCACACGCCCATGAGTTTGCGGGGAACGGCCTCCGTCCTTCCGCCAGCAGTGTGTCTGGTCGGGGCAGTGCAACCCCGATCTGGCTGCCTGTCTGCGGAACAGCCCACGGCGCCCGCGGTCGGGATACCACTCACAGGGCGAAGGCGCCACGAGGGACAGCGAATCGCGCTGAGGGAATCCCTACTGCCAAACGCATCCAGTGACAAGACAGAAGGAGGAGGATTCGAGTTGCAGCGGAAATTCCGCCCCTGGGACGTGGGGGCTGTGCCACGGGCCACGAGGACAAAAATGGGGACAGACCTCGGCCACTCGGCCGGACTCCTGCTCCCGGTGCTCTTCCGCCCCTTCAGGAGGGCTGTCCACAGCTGCCGTGAAATGCGTCCCCGACGACCCACAGGTCCATCTGGGGACAGAGCCTTCGGGGCGGCGGAGGGCACCCACTCTGTCCAAGGTCCCAGGATTCTGGGAGGTCGCCTGCCCCATGCTCTGGTTGGGCGGACGGGGAAGAATCATTGATTGCGGCGACAAGGTGTCATGTCTCTCACAGTCTCCAAGCTTCTATTTGACTTGTGTTTTTTCCTTCCCCAACACGTGGGGAATGTGAGTAGGAACCGGTTTCCATATGACATGCAATGAGAGCCAGAGATTGCCGTTTGCTAAGCTTCTCTTTCTTCTGCACTTTGCAGTTTTGGTGCACGGCTGCCTGTCACGACGCTTCGCCCTTGTCTTCCTGACTCTTTGTGCTCGGGGAGCTGGGTTGAGTTTCTTGCTGGCATCTTGAGTGAGCTAAGGGGACACTGGGGGCTGCCAGGGGTGAGCCAGCCCTTGGTGATGGGCAGAGCGCCGACATGAATGGGAATTACGCTGGTACACCAACCAGAGGACGAAGCCCGTGTTCTTCAGGGTCTGCTGGCCCAGGTGACTGACGATCCCCCGTGGAGTGTCACAGTGCAGGTGGGTGACAAGCAGGAGCAAGGGGAGAGTGAGAAGCTGGGGGCCGGGGCCGCCCAATCCCAGCCACACGGGCCGCCTCTCAACCTTGCACCTGCCCAGCCTGCATAGCTGTTCCCTGGCATCTGCCTTGTTAACCCCCCTCCTCCTGATGACCCTGTTTAAATAGGAGCTTCCCACCTACCTGGAGCCCCTGTTGCTGCACCCCTTACGCTTTTGCTCAGTGCCACACCACACGATTTAAGGGTCTGTTGCTCACAGCTCCCGTGCCCCCCTCGCCGAGTGGGAACGGAGCTCTGGCCGGGCTGGGTGAGGAGTGGGAAGCACGAGGCACCCACCACGAAGCGTTTACCTGCCGGGGGCTGTGGGATGTCCAGGAACTCGCCTGTCGCTTGAGAAGTCATGGGAGTTCTCCAGGGGCGACCACTTTCTGTCTTCACCCCTGGGAAGCCCAGAAGAACGCGGGGCCCTCCATGGGCAGGGCTCCCAGTACATTTTATCAAGACGACGGTTCGTGAGGGAAGAACGCAGCCGGCCCAGACCCGGCGACGTTGGCGCTTTTCCGGTCAGAGGAACAGGAAGAATGAGGGCTCAGCAGGGACGGCGGCAAGGCACTTGCCTTCTCTGTTTTGCTTTTTTTTTAGAAGCTAGGATACAAATAAGAATGGCGTTTCAGTATTTAACCTCCCACCTGGAGGATATGCTCCCTTTATCTCCCACGAGGACACTGGTGGGTACGTCCACGGTGGGTCTCACGCTTTGGGCAGCCAATGTCACCGAGGTGAGGACAGTGCTGTGCAGTGAGGGGGCGGGTCCGCCTGTCCAGTGGGGTGACCCATTTATCTGCGCTGTGGCCGGGCCCTGTGACACCGTGGGCGTCGATGACACAGAGCTGGGGCTCTGGGTCCCCGTCACATGGTCACGGAGGAGGAGGAGCAGGGAGGGGAGGAAAGGAGAAAAGCAGACCTGTGGCCTCCCGTCTCATGAAAATTAGGGCAATGAGGACGTTTTAGGTGCAGAAAATATAAAACTCCGTTTCTCTGTCCCCAGGCACCCTGTGCAGCCACACGTGTGAGTGATAGCCACCAACCTGCGCAGGCTGGATGACCCCGGGGGCCCAGCTCTGCTCCCGGAGACCCCAGCCGGCCACCCACCCCCGGGACCCACGAGGGAAATGTGTCTGGGGCCCTGGCACGAGACCTCCGCCTGTGCCTTTCCAACGGGGGCGCCGGCCTCTCTCCGGTGCAGCAGAACAGATGTCAACTTTGCGGCCCCAGCTCCCTGCTTGGCTTCGCCTTCCATCCACCCGCCGCCCTCTCACTGCTGGGCAGACACCTGGCCGGCTGGCCGCCCCTCCCCCGGGACCGCTGGCTCCTGCCTTGACAGCTTCCTGCAGAAGGGCCGGTCGGGGGGGGGGGCCTCCCACGGGGGGGGGCGCCCACAGTGCAGGGGTGGACGCTGTCAGTTCTGATTTGTGCCCCACACCCAGTTCGGGACGTGACCCTCTTTTGGGACGCTGACGTGTGGAGACTGCAGGCGGCTCTGCCCCAGATACCATTCTCTCTGACATTAAGAACACACACTGCAAATCCAATGCCTTTTTTTTTTTTGGGAGTGTGCTTAATAAGATCCATGCCTCTTAGAGGAAGGAAGAGTGCTTTTGGGGCATGCAGAAATGGGGGCAGAATTAAGTGAATTCCTTCTCCATTCCCAGTGAAGTTACCCAGCAGACTCCCACCCCCACCCCCTGGGCATCGGTGGGCCTTGCCTGGGCCCTTCACCCACCTTAATTTTTGCCCTTCGTGGACAAAATATTTAAGAAGGACGTTACTCGAAAGGGGACCAATGCCCACCTCTGAGGGGGCCCCTCGGGGCACAGAACTTTCAGAGCCAGAAGGGAGGGACGGTGGTAACCCCACATCTCGGGGAAGGGCAGTTTCTGGGGGCTTCAGTGACCTGTGAAATCTGGGCTACTTTCTGCATTTCCCAAAGTGGATTTAAAAAACAATGAAACAAAAGATACTTTATTTTTCTAAACCCTTGTAGACTGATGCCATGCAGAGCAGAAGGTAGGAAGCAGCCCCGGCTGGCGTGGCTCAGTGGGTTGAGTGCTGGACTGTGCAGCAAGGAGTCACTGGTTCGATTCCCAGTCAGGGCACAGGCCTCGGTTGCGGGCCAGGTCCCCAGTAGGGGGCGCACGAGAGGCAACCACACATTAATGTTTCTCTCCCTCTCTTTTTTCCTTCTTTCCCCTCTCTCTACAAATAAATAAATAAAATCTTTAAAAAAGAAAGTCGGAAGCATTTTCCTACTACACGGGTATTGACTACGCAGGTACGAGGTGGCGCCCTGACCACCATCCACCACTAGGCGCGACTCTGGTTCCAATCACGGAACGAGATGGGGGCGTGTGACGCCCTGAACGCCCCAGCCAGCGCGGCAGCCCATCTCGGGGTCCCTGTGCCCCCTGAGCAGCAACACTGTTCTTTGTAACCTCGTGGTGCGCAGTGAGGCTCAGTCTTGCCGGCAGCTGCGGACTTCGTGCGAGAAGAACAGATACAAACAGACAGCGAAGCAGATTTCTTCAGAGAAAAGTGCGTTGAACGATGCTGCTGAGATCCCACAGACTTTTGGGGCGGCGTCTTTACTCAGGCCGTGGGATCAGGAGCACGGTGCTATTCACACCGCGAATCCTGTGGCTTCTGTGTCGGCCCCTCGTAGCTGGGGGGTTGCCACTGGGGTCCGCAGCTTCGCTCGGCAGTGCTGGGGCCCCAGGGGGTGGCTGGGAGAGCCGTCCTCTGTCACACCCTTTCCTTGGAACCTCTGGGCTTGCGGAGCTGTGGGATCCGCAGCGTGATCCGGGGCTCCCATGCTGTACCCACAGACCCCAGGATCCTGCACTTCTGAAGCAGCACCTGGGCGCTGGGGGCCGCCAGGAACAGTGGGGAATGTCCTTCAAGGGGCCGCAGCCACCCCAACAGAAGGACCTCCGGTCCCGATGCCTGAAGCCTCCGATGTCCACTGACTTGTCACGGGTCAGCCAGCCTTGCTCCTCCGTGGCCAGAAATCATCCGAGGGGACCGCTCTCTGTGTGACATTTGTCCCCAAAGCTCTTGTGAGTTTCCCACATGGTCACACCTTCACCCCACCCCACCCCCAGGCCGCCACCTTCCCGGGGCCAGCTGCCTTCAGGAAGGTCCTGTCCTGCTCACCACCCATGCACACCTGGACCAGGAGGGACAGCCTGGCATTTTCCCTGATAAGCACACCCTCAGACACCATCACTCAAGGTCATCGTGTGACTGAACGGCTCTCCCTGGATGTCTGTCCACACAGCAGTGTCCCTGTGGACGGCCGTGTCACGCTCCACGCCACCAACACACAGCAACGCTTCACCGCGCCTGCTGCAGAGGGGACACAGCTGTGTCCGGTTTTCCCACATCACAGCCAGCACTGTGGACACCTCGGTCCCTCCGGCGTGTGGACGTGGGGCCAGAAGGGTGGGCAGTGGGCTGCAGGACCAGAGCGCGGAGCAAATGGCCCCGACCACCTAACTCCTGACAGACTGGCCTCCGGGGAGGCTGTGCCGATTGCCCCTCCGCACTCGGACACACTGGAGGTCAAGTTCCCGGCCTCGCCTCGTGGGGACTCTGCAAAGTAGCTTCTTCCAGCTCTGGCAGCTACAGAACGTCTTGGTCACGGCCTTCACAGACGCTTATGTTTGTTTTTTTTTTACCTTTCCATATTATTATTATTATTTCTTGACCTGATTTCTTTTTCTTCCTGATTCAGCAGGAACCCTTTGTACCTGTAGAAAGCTAACACTCTGTTCTTCTGTCTTGTAAATCGTTTGTCCACTTGACCCTTTCATTCTGTTATGGAGAGGTTTAAAAATATGTGTAAGTCCACAGAACCCTTACAGTTTCACGTAGCTAAGTGAAACCATATTTCTCCGGGGGGCTCCCGGCTTTCGTGGCGTCTTTGCAAAGCCTTTTCAGGTTGAAGATTACAGAACGTTCCTTTGTTTTCAGAGGACTTGACACCGTCTCACTGTGTGCGTCTGACTTCTCCTTCCTCTGGAATTATTTCGGGGCTCAGCCCTGAGAGACAGACCCAGCCTTTCCCCCCTTCAATTTCTAGCAACAGCGAGGTATTAAATAGTGGGTCTTGTTACCGAGGCTAGAAATATTTATTTCACCTGATAAAAATTACCGAATGCTTGTCTATATTTGTGTCACCGCCTCTGTTTTTGAACCGGAACCATCCCCCACATTACAGCATTATAGTCTATGTTATCTTAGGTGACAGGACTTTTGCAAATTTGTATTCTCCCTCACTATCTGTCTGACTACATTTATATGGTATTTCACATGTTTACATCTTACTACATTCATATATCTTGCAAACTTTATATCTTACTGCATTTATATTCTATGCAGTAAGATATAAAGTTTGTATGTATGTATAAAGTTTCTCCATACCATATAAAGATTCTATGGTATGATATTTATAGGTTGCTACATTTCTATTATATATATATATATATATATATATATTTATTTATTTATTTATTTTTTAGAGAGAGGGGAAGGGAAAGAGAAAGAGTAGGAGAGAAACATCCATGTGTGGTTGCCTCTCATGTGCCCCCTACTGGGGACCTGGCCTGCAACCCAGGCATGTGCCCTGACTGGGGATCGAACCAGTGACGCTTTGCTTCACAGGCCCGTGCTCAATCCACTGAGCTACACCAGCCAGGGCCATTTCTATTATATTTTATTATACTTAGGCTGTCTGTTACAATGCATGTCCATTACCAAGTTTCTATTGTATCTCATGGTATTTACACTGTATCTTAATACGTTGACCCTGTATCTTACTGTACTTGTATCGAATTGTACCATTTGCTGGTACAGGCGTGTATCAGTTTTCTCTCCCTGGCTGTGCTTGCTCATGCATGTTCTAGTAACCTCTGGACTACGTTTTCCACCTTGAAAAACTGATTTTCAGTCAAGAGCTCCTCGATGTATAAATTATTGGGGGGGGGGGACACACCGAGTGGTGTCCTTCTGTCCGGGAACGAGGCTCGCCTTCCCACTTCACTGCATGCTGCTTCACGTGGCAGCCCAGTACGAACACGGAGGCCGGCCTGGAGTCGGAGGGGGGCGGGCACAGGTGCGTCTGTCCGGAGAAGCCCCCGGGAGTCCAATTCCACACACAAACACCCGCCATCCCCTCAAAATGGAAGTCACAGGTCAGAGCACAGAGAAATGGAAAAACTGGAAACAGGTACCTTCACTCAAGACCTGAGTTTGAATACGGGTGTCCACGCTCCTGGAACACAGCCGTCATTTGGAATCTGTTTCTCTTTAAGGGGACTTTTATTCGAACTCGCCACCCAAGGGCCAGGCCCTCCGAGCCCCCAAACCACAGACAACCCACCGGCCATACAGTAAAAACACACAGAGGACTCAGCTGGACTTTCTTCAGGGGTCTGGATAAAAAACACCACAAACCAAGTCCCACGCCCCACCCCAGCTTTTCCCATCTCACACCCACATGCCCCCAATTGCCCAAGTTCCACAAGCGTGGAAAGGCAGGGAAAAATCGCCTTTTCTAGGGATGATTCTGGTCGACAGCACCTGTCTCGTAGAACCCAAATGACCCCGGATGAGCTCTGTCGGCAGCTACAACGCCTCCCACACTCAGCAAAGTCTGTTCACCAACATTTCTCAGGTGCAACACGGCGCTTCCGCCGTCGCACAAGACTTGTGCACCCGAGAACACTTTGCTCTGCACACGGTCTTTTCCTGACACCGAGACTCTTTGTTCAACAACAGGAAGGACTCCTTCCATGGGAACTAGCAGAACGAACCTGGAGGGGCAGCTTTGCCGGAGACGTGACTATGCACCCTCGGACCTGTTGTTTTATTCCTCGGTCTTTGTGTGTGGGGGGGAGACCCGTTAAAAGCAATTCTCTTTGTTTTCCTAAATACCTAGCCTCGGCCCCTGGCAGGGCAACCGCGTGGTCCTCTGCAGATGAGAGATGCAGATCGGATCTTATAAGCATTCCTGAATTCTCACACACTCCCACCAGCTTGCGGGGGAGGGAGGGAGGGAGGGAAGGAGGGAGGAGAGGAGGGAAATACAAAGATTACAGGCAACACTGTGATATTTTTAGCTACAATCCTGTGCAACACCAAGGCATGCCCCCGATACAACGTAACAAATTGGAGATGATGATGACGATGATGAGGGTAAAAAATGGCTAATAAACGGGTCAGAGCAGGGTCGCTCAGCACTCCGGGCTGTGGTTCCCCCCCCCCCCCCCCCCCAGCAAAGGTCGCTGACCTCTAATCAGGGCCCCACCGCCCTGCCAGTCCTGTGGCAGCCACGGAGGGCCTGATTATCCATAAATTGATGGGGATCGGGAACCTCGGGCCTTCCCCTCCCGATAATGTTTTCTGACACATTTCAGGAGCCGCGGCTGATGTGCGAGGCATTATGTACGCCCGGGCTGGCGGTACACAGCCAGCGAGGGTCCGTCCGAGACCTCTGGCTGGAGAGAAACGCACCAGGCAAGTGGTTTCCATGGCAACATGCCCCACAGCGGTAGGGAGACGAGAAAAAATAGTTTTTATGATTATTTCAATGAGGTTGGGTTTTTTTTTTTTGGCCTTCTTATTTTCGAACTTGGTCGTGGGGGGTTTTCAGGGACTCCTGTCTACATGAGATCTGTGTGTGTGTGTGTGTGTGTGTGCACGGATGCACGGAATTGAGCCTGGGTTCTGGGTGGGCGTCCCAAGTGGGGCGGGAAGCCAGGGTGGGGGTGGGGGTGAGGGTTGTGGGCTCCCGAATCAAGGAGCCCCAAGGGGGAGGCGGTCGCTGCACAGGAAGCAGGGAGCTGCCCCTGGAAGGGGCAGCCTTCCCGTCCCTGGCCGGCCGTGGGCACCCCTGCAGGCGCCCATGCCCAGGGCTCCCCTCCCTCCTGCCCCACCTGCTCTCCCCTCCAGGCCGTGACACCCGACAAAGTCACACCCAGGTCTGCGATGGGAAACCGGGACAAGCCCGTCCGGCCACACACGGCCTCTGTCTTTCCTGGCGGCTTTGCTCACTGGGGTGCGGGATTCATTTGCTCTCCTGTTCTGGAACCGAGGCCACAGTGGCAGGCAATTGGGAGCCTTGATTTTTTTTTCCCTTCGGAGCCAGGGAACTCGGACTCTGGCCGTGCCCTGCCATTGTGCCAGACTGGGGAGATTTCAAAAGTGATCACTCCTCTGTAAACGGCCACGTGTCCTGGAAAGGAGGTGGGGGGCAGAGGGCTTCCCCCAAACTCAGTGGGTTGCAATAACTGGGAGGCCGGGGGACTGTTGGGAGTACGGCCTCACAGGGCGTGGATTCCTGACTACAGACCCAGTTTCTTTGTTCATAAGAAATTGTGTAAGGACAAGTCCGAAGCACAGCAGTGAGCATTCAGCAGAAGACCCAGCTGGGAAAGTTAGTTCAGACCCCCATCCACGGTGGTGGTTTTCTTGCTCCATTACTTCAGGGGTCGGGGAGGGGCGTAAATGAAAGGAGGTCAGTCCTGAAATCTCACGCGAACCTTTCAAAGGCACTACAAAGCCACACAGACACGAACCTACAGAGTCACTCGGGTGACAGGCTGAGGAAGGACGTGATCAGGTCAGAGCCGAGAACCCTGTCTCGGCCACCGGGGAGACTCCAGATGCGACCACCTCAGATGGCTGCCGATGAGGCAACAGGCTGCAGACTCAACCAAGTTACAAGGGGGGCAACACGGAGAGATTCCCCGGGACCTCCACGTACAAAGAGCTTCTGCAAAGCAGGAACAAACGCCCCAAGAACTCAGGGAAAAGCGGCCAGGGCGCCCCTCACGGATGCCGCTAACACTTGGTGGAACCTTTTCTCTGCTCCACAGCCAAGCGGGGCAGTCCCAGCTCCTGGTCTCCTAAGAGGACAGTCATTCTGCCCGGACATGACCTGCCTGCTGGTCTCACCCGCACGTGGTTTACCCTGTGTCCGAATAACCTCTTCTTTTCTTCTTTCTGTAGATACTCCCTGCCAAAAAAAAATGCACACGGCTACTGCGGTATCTCCATCATGAGACATGGAAACTGCGTGCTTGTCTGTGAAGATTCCATGTACCTGGTCTGTGGTTTGTTCTGTTTTTTTAAGCACAGAACCTTTCGTGAAACGCTTTCTGCTGCAGAGAGGTGGTCCTCGGTGGCCGGGTGTGCACGCCCGCAGGTGGAGGTCCCCGTGAACCTGGTGTGGGTCACGGGTCCCTGTCAGGACACCCACCCAGCACCGACGGGGCCTGGAGCCCTAGCAGAACTCGGAGGTGGCGACTTCAACGGCCACTCACATTGCGTGCGTGATGGCGCTTTTATTTTTGCTTCTGACTTTAACTTAATTAATGCATTCACTTTTGCCATTCCCGGAGGACACGCTTATTGATCTTAGAGAGGGGGGAGGGGAGGGAGAAAGAGAGGGACAGAGGAACATCCGTGTGAGGGGGAAACAAGGGTTGACTGCGTCGTGAACGCCCCCCGACCGGGGATCAAACTCGCAACCCAGGCCTGTGCCCTCACTGGGAATCGAACCCTCACCCTTTCACTTGGCAGGCCGTTGCTCCCACCCGCAGAGCCACACCCGTCAGGGCTTTAATTTTATTTTTTAATTATAGTGCACACACACAGCACGCTGGTTAGCCGATCACATACCGTACACAGTGATTCCACTTTGTATTTCCAGTGCCCACCTGGCCCCACGCGGCGTCATCAGACTTTGCACCCGAGGTGTGTGAGGGCGCTTTCAAACTGGGTCCGCAACCTCAGCAATAGCCGAGGCTCATGTGTCCACCGGACAGGGCAGGGAGCCGTGTGTGTCTGAGATTCCAATCAGCTCCGACACGGCTCCTACAGTTTGCAGTGTGAAGGTGTCTTTTGCCAAAAAGACAAAATCAGCCGACAACTGCATACATAACGGAGCCCCGTCCGTTTTGGGCTGGTTCACGCAGATCCTGTAGGACGAGCACCCTTCCCGTGGACACGTGAATGACGGATAAAACTCCTCAGAACACACAGGTGGAGGCCGGAAATAGCATCAGTTTTCCAGAATGGACGCTGGCACTGAGGACTGAGATTCTCAGAATTCTTCGTACTCTTTGAGACTGCACTTTCCCTCCGAAGAATCGGTTTTAAAAAGTTCACAGGGCCAAGGACAGAGAGCTAAGAGCTGTGAAAATAAATAACGGTGACCAGCAGGGCAATAGGTTAATATGGAAACAGTGAGCAGACCAGTTTAAATAAGTAAATCATGCAACGTCATACAATGAAACAATGTAGATTCATTCCACTCATGTTTCAGAAAAGCTCAATGTCAAGCCGTTTTGTTTACCGAGTGACAGTACAATAAAATAGCCCCGGCTGGTGTAGCTCAGTGGATTGAGCATGGGCCTGGGAAGCAAAGGGTCACTGGTTCGATTCCCAGTCAGGGCACAGGCCTGGGTTGCAGGCCAGGCCCCCAGTAGGGGGCGCACAAGAGGCAACCACACATTGATGTTTCTCTTTCTCCTTCCCGTCCCCTCTCTCTAAAAATAAATAAATAAAAATATTAAAAAAGAATAAAATAAAATAAAAAATGTAAAAAGCGGCTGGGACTCTATAGAGAAAGACAAGTCGGAGGGACACAAACAACTTTTTGGAGCCGGATTTGCCGACGTGCTGTGTTTCCGCTCTGAATGGGCCTCGGTCGGAGAATCCTGGCTTTCGCTGTGAGATTTTGTGTATCACACCCTTAGGGCACCCTCCTCCTTTAAATTCCGTTTGCATTTCCGTTCGTCTGGCCCATTTTCAAGGCTGATCCACCCTGACATTAGACACGGTCTCTCTCGTCTCATTGAGTAAAGGGGCTGCAGCGCTAAGAAAAAGTTCGGTCAGAAAAGCAAAACCAAGCTATGTTCTGTCCGTGGGGCACGCTTTGGATATTTCTGGGGGCGCACTGGGTCAACACAGCGGCGGGGACGGTGTTCCCGGGAGATGCCGTGGGTGTTAGTGCCTGCCGGGACGCATGGCCCGTTGCTCCCTTGTCTCCCGAGGGAACTCCCCGAACTCTCGCTGTGACGACCCACAAACTTTGGGGGCCGAGACCGCTTCCCGCCCATCACGCCCTTTGCTCCCCCTGCCCCCACACCCCAAGCCCATTGCCAGCATCTTCAGGGACCCACAGGTCGACGTAAAGACCAGCTAAATCAGAATTACGGCTCGTGGAGATTTCATCAGAACTGTAGGCTCAGGTCGCCGTGGCCGTCTGCAAGTCCCCGGAGAACTCGGGTCAGGGAAAAAACACACAGATCGCAGGGAAACTTGTCACGTCTGCGTCGGACAAGCTCAGAGCCATCGTTTTCCCAGGGTTTCCTGATGTTTAGTGGCCGTCAGAAAGTGGCCTTGGTCTGTGGAGGGGGCCGTAGAAATGACTCAGAAAGAGTTAAATAAGGAAGTGAGAAACCCACGGGGCGGGGGGGGGGGGGCGGCAACACCATTAAGACCCAAAAGGCTGCAGGCGCTGGGTGCCCTGGGCCTGGACTCCGCAAGTCCCGGGCGGCCCTGCCGGAGACGCAGATGGGTTACCTGCAGGGCACAGGGGGACGCAGGGCCCTGAGATCCGGCCTTGTTAATGGATGCGCACAGCTTGGTTGCAGGTGATAGAATGAGGCCAGGTTTGATGGTGAGGTGCCGGGCGCCTGGATTGGTCTGATTCCCTGGATCCCTGAGATTAGCGCTGCACCCTGGGGGGTGATGGGGGCAGGTGGGGACACACAGTGTCTTTGTGGGGTGTCCGACCTGTTCTGCGTCCACTCTGACGAAGCCTGGGACAACCCTAAAAATCCACACAGCTGTGGAGCCTCTCAAAGTTGTGGGAATCGTACAGTATGGGAACGAGACCCCAATAAAGTTGTTTTTCCAAAGACACACAGAAAGTCCAAGAAAATACATAATACATCCAAGCGATCTACATTTTCAAAAAAACTGAGGTGAAAATGATGAGGATAGAGGATTGCTTTTAAAGTCTGTTCATCCAGCCCTGGCTGCTGTAGCTCAGTGGATTGAGCACCAGCCTGCAAAACGAAAGGATCGCGGTTCGATTCCCAGTTCAGGCCACATGCCTGGGTTGCAGGCCAGGTCTCCAGCAGGGGGCGCACGAGAGCCAACCACACACTAACGTTTCTCTCCCTCTCTCCTTCCCTTCTAAAGATAAATAAAATCTAAAATAAATAAATAAATTTATATAAATAAATAAATAAATAACTACAATGTCCTTTCCGTTAAAAAAAAATAAATAAAGTTTGTTCATCCAGCCCTGGCCCGGGAGGGTTGGTTGGTTGGAGTGTTGTCCCCACACTGGAACCTGGTGGGTTCTCTTCCCGGTCAGGGCACCTGCCTGGTTGGTGGGTTTGATTCCTGCTCGGTGTGTGGGCAGGAGGCAGCCGATAGATATTTCTCTCCCTCCCTCCCTCTCTCTCTGGAAGCAATGAAAAAAAAAAAGTCCCTGGGTGAAAAAAATAAGTCACAAGTACCGTGTATTCGGACGGGACACCCGTGGGCTGTAGGGCAGCCTTCCGCAGGGCCCGGTGGGTTCCAAACGGCTCTGGTTATTTTGCTGGATGCTCGTGGCTCACTTCCCTGAAATCTGGCCCCCTTTCCCACGCTCTCTTCCACACCATGTCATGGTGTGACATTTTAACCGCTCTCAGAAGTTGTACCACACGTGTAGACATCACATCCAGGCTCGGGAATCATGGCTTTGCTTTAAAAGCCTCATGGTAACATCCAGCCGCCCGCGACCAGGCGGGACTCAAAGCCGGGTGCCCAGGACAGATTCTGAGGGTGCCTTTATTTCTGGCTACTGGTGGCGAAATCCTTTGCCTTTGAAAGCCAGGAACACAGAATAAAGAACAACGCTGTCCTACCCAAAGTGCTTTGCTGTTGTATTGTTGGGACAAGTCACCAAAATTCCCTTTCCTAGAGCCTCGAAACTTCGAGGCGTGAGGGGCTGGCATGCCCCAGGCCCCCCTCAGAGACACAGCTGAGGTGGGGTCTGGAAGCCCCGGACCCGTGCGTGGCTCATGGGTCCCCCGTGCTTCTTAAGAAACGGCCTTCAAATAAAAATTCCCCCGCTGAGGCAGAAGGCGGAAGCTGGAACTTCGGATTCAGGGTGAAGTATATAAACACAGAAGAAAAGAGCACACTTTCCTGACATGAGTTTTACGGGTCGGTGGGTCTTTGGGCTGCTTCTGTGGCCTCAAACAGTGAAACACGAAACTGCCTTATGACCCAGGAACTGCCCTTCTGGGTATTAATCTGGAGAATCCCCCAAACACTTACACTGATAGCAGCACTATTTACAATCACCAAGGTACGGAAACATCCCAAATGCCCGTCAGTAGACAAGTGGATATAAAAGCTGTGGTACATGTATATAGTGGAATACTATGCAGCCATGAAAAAGAAAGGAAGCCTCACCCTTTGAAGCCACCCTGCGTGTGACCTGTTGTCCCGGCACAGCAGGCTCCTGTGGGGTGTGCGGCCTCATCCGTTGCTAGGGACCAACTGCTGGACGGCGTATTGGCTCCCGGTTCTGGGCGCCGGAAGTTTGAATCAGGGCGGTCAGGGCTGCTTCCCTCCGAGGTTCTCACAGGGAGACCCATGTTATGCGTCTCCCCTTCCTTTTGCTGGGCATTCCACAGTGTGGGGACGCACCACCCTGGTCCCCATCCCCACATTCCCACGGACTTCTCTCCCTGTGGGTCCCGCCCTGTGGGAGGACCGGAGTCTTTGTTTGGTCAGCTTGCCCAGAAGTCGCCTTTGGCACCGAGTCCTTCGTGCTCCTGGGCAGCAGGAAGAATCAGGACGTGTGAAGGAGCCCTGTCCCTTTACGCAGAGACGCCCCTGCCGACAACGACCACTGGGGTCCCCACCCAGGGGTCCCACAGCCGCCCGCCCGGCAAGCATCTTATTTGTTCCCCAAACACAATGAGCAAATGAACAAGACACGGCTCCTCTATCTGGAGAGAAAGACCGCCTTTTAGCCTGCCTCAGAGGCGACATTTCCGGGGGTCCTCCTCAGAACCCCCAGAGTAACCGAGACCCAGGAAAGGGCTGGGGCGTCCCCTGGGGACCTGACCTCACCTCACGCCAGCGTCCCCGAGGCCCGACTTTCCAGAAGCCGTCGTGGATGGGGTGCCGACCCCCAGCCTGCCACACTCTGATGTCTCCTTCGCTTTAATTTGGGGAAATGGGTCTGGGCGGAGGATCAGCATAGATTTTCCCAGTTATTTAACTCACATGCCTTCGCCAGGATCATGAGTTAAATTCTCCAACCGTCGGGAAGAATGGCTCAAAGTCCCCGAGACAAAACGGAAAAACAGCGGCCGGATGCGGGCAGCATCTCTCCCCTTTCCATCTGTCACCCCTGGAATGCTTTGGGGGTGTCACCCGAGGGACCGCGCTGAACACCGCCTCGTGCAAATGGGTTTTCAGTTTTACAGATGTTTCCGGGGCCGAAAGGCAACAGGAGATGTGACAGAGAAAAAGAGAGACGAGTTAAGGATTCACGCTATTTCTGTCTCATTTATGACGCTCTCCCCAAGAGGTGCTGCTGGGCGCAGGTTGACTAGTTTCCGGGCGGCCTGTCTGCGGGGCCCGAGTCCCACAGTGCCCGGCTCTGAGTGTTTTCAGATTTGCCGGGAGGGTCTGGTCCTTGCCATGTTCTCAGGGGTCTCTGTCGGACACCCCGGGGGGTTTTCTGTGGGAGCTTGGCGGCTGGATGCACCCCGAGGGCGGCGGCCACCTGGGTCGCTGGGCTGGACTCGGGCACAGCTGCATGGCCCTGTCCCTGCTTCACGGATCAAAGACGGTCCACTGTACGCTGGCCACGGATGCTCTGTCCACAGTCCACACACCCACAGCGGGAGCTCACAGCCTCCTAACGACGGCGGATCCCAGGGGGTCCCTGGCTCGTCCGCAGGGTCAGGACATTAAGTGACCCCAACAAGGGGACGTTCCGGCTTTTTTCAGGGAGCGCACACAACGCCCCTTGTAGACGAAGCTGTGAGTCCTGAAGGCATCTGGGGGGCTTCCTGGAGGGCAGAGGCTCGAACCCCTAAAGGAAAGCAGTTGCCTGGGTGGTCACCCCCATTTTTAGCTACAAATGCTTCTGTGTTAGGTGTGCAGACACTCTGAAAGACAGGCCCCCTCGGGTGAAAGGCTGCTTGGTATGAGTTCGAATGTACTTCGGAGAGCCCTCAAGAACTGGCTTCCTTTTTTTGGTTTGGTGTTCTTCTGGCGGCCTTGGTTTTCATGGGAGGCCGCGGTCCAGCCTGGGGCCCACGGAGGCGGGCGCGTCGGAAACCAAAGGCGTCCGCTCGTCCCCACGTGCTGGGGCTTCGGGGGAAAAGCACGGCAGAGTGGGCTTTTGCGGACATCATGTTCTTTCCGGCGACTGTTACTCGGAGAGACACAGCTCAGTGCTGTTCCCCACTGTGGACTCCAGGGCTTCTCTTACGTGGTCACCCCACGCCCACCCTGCAGCGCAGCGAACCCCCGGGGGCCGGCGCTCAGGGGACCAGACGGGCCGCCTGTCCTGGGTGCGTCTCTGTAGCTCAGGGCGCTTGAGCCAGGAGCTTCCGCTTTTTCTCTGTGAGGTGAGGAGGGTTATGGGTGCCCTCTGGGGCCACTCTGAGCAATCGAGACAATGCGCAGAAATCAGAAGACAGACAAGGAACTAGGAACCGTGGGTGCTTTTAATTCTGAGAGGACAGTCATATGCTCCTTTACCGGGTGGGCCACGGCAGCAACGGCCGTCTGAGCGGAGGAGTCGGCCCCGGTAAGGGGGCCGTCGCCGATGTCTGGGACTTTGTGGGCAGTACTGGGGAGGTGGTGCTGCTGGCACCTGGCAGGTGGGGACTACGGAGGCCCCACACCTGCCCAGGATGGCCCGTGGACACTGGTTTAGCCACAAATATTGGTAATGCTTTTGCATGTGGAACTACTTCTCATATATATCAGCTACCATGTCCATCACCCATTGTCCTGCCATCCATCCATCCATCTGTCCATCCATCTGTCCCTCCCACCATCCCTCCACCCATCATCATCCATCTGCCACAGTGTGAGCGTTGGCACCACCCAGGCGCCTGGTCTGCTCTCTGTGTTGGTGTTCATAAAAGATACAAACATTTTCAACTCAACTCAAAATGGAAGACCTGGAAGGAGCTGGAAATGGTCATGAAAACACACGGGCCTCCTTCTCCCAGAACACGGTGAGATTTCCTTTGGGGGACAGTGATAGGCGCAAGGTAAATGGACAGACTTTGTCGAAACGCTTCAAGTTTCTGCCCAAAATGTGACTTTTCCTCCTCTCCTTTCTCACCAGGTGATTCCTAGGCTTTCAGAGAGCTCCATCACGAAAATGTGCGTCTGGTTTTCAAATTCATGGAGCTGCGTATTGTCTGTGTTCCCCCGTGCGTGGATTGGAAATGTACCTGTGTGGCCTCTGTAGGCCCAGCACCTGGCACAGGTGTGTGTCACCTGTACCGCTCAGCACCTGGCACAGGTGTGTGTCACCTGTAGCCCAGCACCTGGCACAGGTGAGCCTCAGCTGTACCCCCAGCACCTGGCACATGGTCGGAGCTGCCATGACCGAGTGCATCACCATCCTGTGGCTGCCGTAGCAGACGGTGACGCACAGACTGCCTTCCCACACACACCCATTCACTGCCCCACAGTTGTCTGGGGCCTGGGGTCCGGGCCCCCTCCCCGTGAGTGGCTCACCTGGGTCCTCTGCTCAGAGCCCCCAAGCCGAGGGCCTTCGAGGAAGACCTGCTTCCAAGCCCACTCGGGCTGTCGGTCACCTTCCGCTCCTCCGGGCGCAGAGCTGACGCTTTGTCCTCGCTGGCCGCGGCCGGGGCTGCTCTTCGCTCCTGGGTCCCAGGCACATTCCCGGCACACACCTTCCTGTGCCCACGTCCAGCCCCAGCGGGCAGGGCCCCTTCCTTCCAGCTGGGATGCTCCGGGTTCCTCCTGCCTCATCCCTCAGCCCAGCTCCAGAGAGTTCCCTGCTGTTCAAGGACCTGTGTGCTTAGGCTGCAGCCTCCTGGCTCACCTGGGCTCACCTGCGCAGCCCCAAGTCCCTTGTTGCATCACTTCTGCAAAGTCCCTGTCCACATACAAGGGCTTATAAGCCACAGCTGCCGGGATCAGGCTGTAGCCACTTTGCGGCTCCGGGTGGGTGGTCAGGAAGATCTCACGGAAAACTCACCGAACACATAAGAAAGGCCCTCACCCCGAAGGCTGGTCCCAGGGGCAGGTCCGTAGCCAACCCAGGCGTGGTGGTCTGCCGGAAACCCTCCCCCATCTCTGGACAGAATCCCCCCCACCCCGAGCTGTAAGACCTTACATTCTACCCAACAGGGGACCCAGGTGGACAGCCAAAAGCAGACGGAGGCTGCGGGACAGTCTGATTCTTGCACCAGACCTGAAGGACCAGCAGGGAAGGGGGTCAGGCTGACGGTGGGCAGATGGGGGCATCTGGGGTCTCTGGGCTCTTCCTGGGGGTGGAGACTCCAGGAGTCTCTCTGTGCAGCCAGAGGTGAGTGAATGAGTGAATGGATGAACGGTGACCAGGGCTGCCCTCCCCTCAGAGAGCAGGCCAAGCCCCCTCCAGCCCTCAGGACCCCCCGCTGGGGCTCCGTGGTGTCCAGACCCTCACCGGGGGAAATGGCCCGTTGCGTTCTGCTGCCCAAGAGTTGGCCGAGTCTGGTTTCAGTTCTCATCCCTGAGTCTCCAGCTGCGCCCCCCCCCCGCCCCCGCACACCCGTCTGTCCTGGCTTCCCAGTCCTAGACTGCACTCGGACAGGTGAATAGACCCGGGGGGGGGGGGCTATGGCTCCCTGGCTCCCTCCCCCCCCCTCCCCACGCGCTCGCACCCCTCCTCCCCTGCGCGGTGGGCGCTGGAGCGGAGGAGGGGCTGCGGAGCGCAGAGGTGGGCTCCTGGCGCCAGTCCAGCCGGTCAGCCTCAGCCCTCTAGCCCCAAGCTTCGCCTCAGGCCAGGAGGCTGAGCTGCGGGTGGAAAGGCCTTAGGCCGGAGCCCGGGCGCGTCCCTCCCCGCTGCCCCGAGGCCCCTCCCCCGCAGTCTGGCTCAGGCCAGCGCCTGGGCTCCCCAATTAGCCAACCCCACGCCCCCGAAGCCTCGCCCCTCCCGCTCCTGCCCTCAGCCCTGCGGCCCTCCAGGCCTCCGTTCTCTGCCCTCTCCGGCTTCCCGGAGCAGGCCGGGCCAGTGACTCGCTGACCGTAGGGCAGCGGGCAGAGCCCCGGCCCTCCACGGGCAATCCTGGGCGGCCAACCTGTGTGCGCCTCATTAGTGTGTGTGTGTGTGTGGGGTGAGTGGGCCCCTGTAAGGAGGCAGCAGAAGCGCGCCCCCCCCACACATACACCTCACCAAGACTGATGAGTGCGAAGCCCGCCTGTCCCTTGGGGGAAAACGGGTCTGACAGTGAAGGGGGGGTAGTGTGTGGGTGGAGGGAGACAAGCTGTGATGCCTCCCAGCTCGCCCAGCTCCAGTCCGGTTGTGCCCAGGGAGGCTGGTGAGGGACCCAGGGACCACAGGTGTTCTGGGGTGAGTAGGTTGGGCAGCAAGCTTTCCTGGGGGGCCCCAGCGTTCTTGCTCCGGCTGGCGCCCGGGGACGTGTCCTTCCAGAATGTGGCCTTGGCACATGGACTCCGGCCTGCTTCCCCAGGGGATGTTGGAGTCCAGGGCGCCCCCCGAGGGATGGAGAATTGGGAGGGGGTGTCCCCATCTTCTGCAGAAATTGGGCAATTAATTAATGCTCGCTCCCTGGAGGGTGGCTGGTCCCTCCCTGGCGAGTCTTTCTAAACACATCACGTCTGGAAGCCGATGACTGCAAGAGTCCGCCGCGGTGCCGAGGTTTCGCCGGATCCCGAGTCACCATTAGTCTTTCTCGGGGACCACAGTGGCAGGCGACTGCAGCTGGCTGAACCCCCCGAAAATTTAGGGCAGGTGGACGAGGGGCAGGGGCCGCTGTGGCCTGATCTGCCAGCGCTGCCTGTACCGGGGGAAGCGCGATGCTTGCTGGGGCTGCAGGGGACGCGGCCGGCGGAGCCTCAGCCGCGGTGGAAGGCAGCGCACGGGCCCGGGCGCAGCGCGGCCTGCGGGGACAGCGCCCTGGGCCTGCGGCTTGCGCCCGGGAGGCCCGGCACCAGCTGTCCACGCCAGGCCACTCGGAGGCGCGTGACTTCCTGCGGAACCTCCGGCCCAGGGGCCGCTGTCTCCCGCAGAAAACTCTCCCTCCCTGGCTGGCTGCGGGCGCGGATGTCTTCGTTGCTTTCATTTGCATTTTGGAATGGGAGAGACTTGGGGGCCCGGTTGGGGTCCAGCTGCTTCCCCATCTCTGGCCCATCGGTGGTGTGTCAAGGGGACGCCCATCCGGCGCCGGGGCAGCGGCGGGAAGAACTTAGGCCTCCGTGTTCCCGCGCTCTCCGCGGAGGCCGTGCGCCAGAAAGGAGAACAAAATCAAAATACACCCCTCAGATTTATTCCTGGGGACATTAATTACCCAGAACGGCTCCCTGCGAGCGCCTAATGTATTCAGCGCGCAGCAGAGCAGGCTGTATTGTGTGCTTAGTGGTGGTCCCAGAAAACGACCCTTTTTAGGTGTCTCCGTGGCCCAGTGCTTGGCTCCTGAAAAAATAATGTTTTTCTTAAATAAAACATAAAGTCGGGGTCCTGTGATTCGATCTGAAAGGAGAGAGTTTTAATGCTCACCATATGGTAGAAAGGACGGAGGGAGGCGAAATGAAAAGGCGAGAGAGAGAATTCCACAGAAAGCAAATCACATGCCTTCCCACAAAATATATTGTTAATAATGCCTTTTTTTTTTTTTTTGCATGCAGGGCTATTTGAGAAACTCCCCACATAAATCCTGGGATTTGTTGCAAAAGTGAGAGCAAATGAAAGAAAAATAGCACTACATTTTCTGGGCGGGCCTTGGGCAGCTCCGCGGCGGCCCACCAGCTGGCCGGGGAGAGCCGAGAGCCCTCCGCATGGGAACCTTTATTAATATTATAGGTGATGCCGTTGCCAAGAGAATCAATCTCTCCCATTCAGGAGCTGCATTAACGGAGCCCATTGGCCCGCCGTGGCAAACACAGATATTTTGGATAAATCAATAAACAGCGCCCAGACAGATGACAAATGCAAGCTTCTCCATCTCAAAGGGGGAGGGCGGGGGAGGCGGCGGTCTGTGTGAAGGCGTCGGGGAAGGTCCAGCACCTCGGATCGATGCTGATAAATATTGAATGGGCGGGGAGGGCCGGGTGGTCGCCGTCCAAAAGGCTGGTGCGTCAGCGGAAAGCATTAACGCCCGCTCTGTTCTTTTTATTAACAGACGGGCTCTTTGGAATCAGAGGCGGAGGGGGCAGGCGGGGGGAGGGGCCAGGCCTGGAAACGGGCTCCGTCTGGGGCTGGACACGCAAGCCTGCCTCCGGTTGGGGTGCGGGGTCTGAGTCGGTGGGTCCTGGGGGCAGGTGACCCCACCGCGTGGGCAAGGAGGCCGCCCTGCTGTGAAGAGCGCAGGGCGTGAGATCTCGTTTGAAGTGGGCGCACTCGGGTCGGAAGCAGCTACGGACGTGCCCCGGGCCTCGCAGGGGGAAGTCCCAGCCGTGCCTTTGAGGAATTCAATAAGCCAAATATTAAGTGTTTGGATATTCCTCGCCCGCTCTCCCTGGGCACTGTAAACGAGACCGAGGCCAACAGGGAACTAGGACGGGGCATGTGCAGATGAGGAATCGTTTGTTCATTGAAATGACCCTAATTCACGGACGTGAAGTCATGGTATTTTCTACCATGGAAAGACGCTCAGGGCACTTTCCAAGCCTGTCCCTGGGGTCTGTCTCCCTGCTGCTGTTACCTCCACTCCACTGGGACATTGAGGCCTGGGGCTTGGGTGGTCTGGGGTCAGCGGTGGCCCCGACTTCTGCACTGGGCTTCTGGGGACCCCGGGCTGGCCGGGCGAGGCTGGACGCCCTGGTTTAACTCTCGTGCCTCTCGGGTGGGAGGCCTCGGGCAGATACGGAGGCCGAGAAATCTCCAGCTTGTTTTTGTCCCAGGGGCTCCAGCCACTCCCAGCTCTGGACCTGCTTGTGAGTCTGAGCTTCCTGGCCGTGCTGGGAGCTGCCCCGGCCAGGCCAGAAGGACTCTCACTGGGGACACTTGGGGTGGCAGGGTTGCTGCAGCTCTAATTGGGGGCAGCGGGAGTGAGGATACGCAGAATTCGGGGGAAGTGACTCTGAGCCCGGCTGGGAGGACCTGGGGTCCCGCGGGGGGTGGGGGGTGCTGGCCTGCAGGTGTGAACCCCATCCTTCTGGGTGGGCTGCAGAGACACCCTCCTCCGTGGAATTGCTCCCTGCTCCCAAAAAGGGGCGCCGGCTGGCTCAGCCCGGCCCATGCTCTGCGGACTTGGGCCCACAGCTGAGATAGCCCGGTGCCTCCGATCTCCAAGAGCGAACATTTGTTTTAAAATGACCCTGCAGCCTCTCCCTGTGCCCCAGGGGTCTTTCCTGGGTCCCCGTACAAGGTCTCCTGGCGTTTTAAAATTTCTTTTTATTGAATTTTGTCCCTGTGAGTCTTCCCAGGTGAAACATCGAACACCAGGGCTGGCAGGAGCTGTCAGGCCTCCCGGGCCTGCCCGAGTTTCTGGACCTTCCGGCCTGTGCCAGGCGGGGTCGTGCCAACACCCGGATGTGAGCCCGCAGCTCGCGTGACCTCCAGGGTGTGCGCGGAGCCCTTGGTGAAGGCCACGGAGGAAGGTCCCTTTTTCTCCCCAAAGCGGACCCTCTGCATTCCGCCCTCCCCCTCCCACCCACCACTTCTCGCTTTTCTTTTCGC
Source organism: Artibeus jamaicensis (assembly GCF_021234435.1). NCBI lineage: Eukaryota > Metazoa > Chordata > Mammalia > Chiroptera > Phyllostomidae > Artibeus > Artibeus jamaicensis. The sequence continues at coordinate 184,883 of NW_026521704.1, forward strand.
CGCGGCTGTTCTCGGGGAGCAAACACACTTTCATTTCTCATGACAAAGTGTCCTGACAGCCATTTCTTCTCGAAGGGGGGGTTGCAGGGGTCAGCACAGCCACATTCTCAGTGGACACGAGGACGAGGCTGTCAGGTGCCCACCTGCCCTCTCTCCCGGGTCCCCCTGCTCAGAGGCTGGGGGAGGGGGGGTGGAGGCTCCAAGCAGCGGGGGTCCCTCCCAGAGCCTCCCACCTGCCACCTCCCAGCGGAAATGGATCATTTCACAGTTTCCCCAGCCTGCGGCCTCTGGGGCAGGCCTGGATGGAGGTGGCAGAGAGAGCCCTTGCTTAGGCGAAAATGGAAAGAATAACACGGACAGTGGCTGTGTTGTGTTTCTGCCTTTAAAACACAGTAAGCGAGGGGGCCCTGTGTGTTCTTGATGCAGGAGAGGAGGGGCCTAGGGCAGCCAGAGTGCCAGGGTCCCCAGGCGTCAGAGAGGGGGGCCTCCGCGTTGCTCAAGTCCAGAGAGAAAGTTTGATCTGGGCACAAAGTAACCTTCCCTGCTCTCAGAAAAAGCAGGGCCTTCCAGGTTGAGGAGAGGTGCTGGTCGGGGACCCTTTCTTTCAGGGTGGGTTTTCCAGAACCTTCCGGCGACCTTGGGGCCTGGGGACGGACCTGGGCTCTGCGGGAGTGGTTTTAAGTTTCTCCCAGGCTTGAATGTCCAGGGTCCCTCCTGCTGCCTGTTGGGGACATTCCTGGAGGCCCCGCGACCCTGCGAGTGGGGGTGCGGCCGAGGCAGGGGGCAGCGCGCACGGGGTCTGCCAGGCGTCTGTGGCTTCCCAGCCAAGGGGCCTCGGGCTGTGCCGGCCCAGGCCCTCTGGGACTCCAAGAGGAGGCGGGTTCCTCGCAGGTTTGCCCGAGAGGCTGGCTGGGCAGGAGCTTGGGGGTCAAGACTAGCTCCCTAGGGACCAGGCCGCTGCACCGGAGGCCGGAGGCTGGTGAGGCCGGACTGAGGGAGCGGCTACCCTGAGTCCGAGGCCCCCGCGCCGTTCCATGCTCGGCTCCACAGCCCCCTCGCCCCAGACTTTCTCTTTCTCGCCCGTTCTTCGCTCTCTGCGCGTCACTTCGGGGTGTCCGTGGGGTGGAGGGCTTCCCCGGGGGAAGGGCTAGCAAGGCCTGGGCCGCCGCAGGCCCGCGCCCCGCGCGCCCGGCGCACCCCTCTCGCGCGAGCGGCTGGCATTTCCCCGCGGACCCGCGGAGGCGGCCTGAATAATGCATCCCGGGCTATTTGTCATTCCCTGTGATATCCCTGCGCCTCGGCTTTGATTGCAGGGCCGCCGTGACAAAGACCTGTTTGTTCAGTTTCAGGGCCCCTGCGCCTTTCGCCTTTTAAGTCCGAGGGAGGCGGCGGCCCCCAAATCTCTCCGTTTCCTGCGCACGCGGCACGCGGGGCGGAGCAGCCCGGGCCCCGGCGGGCCGGCGCCTGACGCCGCGCTCCCAGAAAGGGATGCAGGGCCGACCGGCCCGCGCAGCAGGCAGGAGGATGGAGCGGAGGGAGGGAGGGAGGAAAAGCGCCGGTTTGTGCCTTCAATTCGTCTCTGCTCCTCCTCTGAGGCCCCCACTCGCCAGCTGACACCCCTCCCCCAGCTGGACGACCCCCTCACACACGTGAACCGGGCCGGCCCCGCGGATTCCAGAGAAATCCTTTAGGTTCCTCCGTGCCAAGGGAGACCCCAGTTGGGCTCTCGCAGCCTGTGCGCGGGGCAGAGCGCTGGGTCCCGCCCAGCCCACGGCGGCCCGGTTCCGGCTCTGGTGCGGGATGCTTCCATTTAGGAAAATGCACAATCGAGCTCTCCAAAAACCCCAACGCCACTCTTCGCCTCCCCCAAAAGCCTCTTCCCAATTCCAGAGTGGGAGTTGGGCTGTGGGGAGGGGAGAAGAGGCCAGGGGATAGGACAGGAACCAAAAAAAAAAAAAAAAAAAAAAAAAGAGGGGGAAGGAGAAAAAGTCAACTTTATTTCCAGATGGAGTTTTGCAGAGGATGACAAGCTCGGCTTCCGAGAGTGTCAAATGAATTTCATATCGCAAATGAGCAAAGTGGTTTCTCCTAAGCGCATTGGAGAGGGGTGGGTGGGAAGGGGCTCGCCAGGAGAACCGTGACCCAGCCCAATCAATGCACATACATCCCCCCCCCCAAAAAAAATGCAGATCCCAGACACCGGGTTGACAGAATAGTTCTAAAGAAAGCGGCGCCGGTCCCGGCCGAGAGGGCTGACGCGCGCCGGCAAGATCGCTGTTGACAAATTAGTTCTTCCAGCGACCCACGGGCACCTCCGAGTCTCCGCCACCGCAGTCCGGGGGGCAGCCAGGCAGCGCTCCGGTCCCCAGCCTCCGCGGCGTCGGCCCCCGCGGGGTCTGCGAGCCTCCGCCGAAGCGCCAGCGCCCACGTTCGGGGAGACCTGGGCGCTTCCTCTCTCTTCCGGGGTCCTGGACCTGTTCCCCAGCCTCGTCGCGCCGGCAACCTCTCTTCCCTTTCTCTCCTTGGGCGGTGCCGGAGGGGGTCCAGCTCGCAATCCACCCGCATCCGCACCTCGGAGTCAATCCCGCGTGCGATCCCGCGTCGCCGCCGCCCGGGGGCCCTGGGCGTCGCCGTTCTGCGGCTCTCGGACTCAGTCCGCCCGGATACATCCTAGGCGCGGGGCTGTGCTCCTGCCGGGGCCGGCCGGTCGGCTGGGACCCCCTCGCCCTCCGTCAACTCCTCCTCGAGTTTCGCTTCCGCCAGCCATGGAGACCTTGCGGATACCTGTCTGGGGCTCTGGCGCCCGCGCCCGCTCGCAAGCGCGCGCTCTCTCCCTCTCGCTTCAAAAATCCGATCTTCCCCTCTGCACACCGAGGTGCACGGACGCCCAGCAGTGATGAAATGAAAAGAAAGCCAATTGCCGGACTGGAGGTGGGGGAAGAGATAGCGAGTCTGCGTGCGCCCGCCGCCGAGCCGGGAGCCTTAATTGCTGCAGACAGGGCGCGCGGGGGGTTGGGCGGAGGTAGCGGCGTATAAATAGTGAGATCTCAAATTGAAAGGCATAAATAACGGCAGGAGGGACCTACCCTCACACACGCCGACCTCTCCGCGCGCGGAGGCGTGCGGACCGCAGCCCCGGCTCCCAGGCAGCCCCGCCGAGCCCCGCGGACCCCCGCAGCCCCGAGCAGCCATGGAGGAGCTGACAGCTTTTGTATCCAAGTCCTTTGACCAGAAAACCAAGGAGGGCGGCGGCGGCGGCGGTGGCGGCGGCGGCGGCGGCGGCGGGAAGAAGGATTCGATCACGTACAGGGAAGTTTTAGAAAGCGGACTGGCGCGCTCCCGGGAGTTGGGGAGCTCGGAATCCAATCTGCAGGACATTACGGAGGGCAGCGGCCACTGTCCAGTGCATTTGTTTAAGGACCACGTGGACAACGACAAGGACAAACTGAAAGAGTTCGGCACGGGGAGGGCTTCGGAAGGTAAGCTCGCCGGGCTGCGGCTCCGGGCCCCTCCCGGGGGTCGCGTCTGCTCGCCGCCGAGCCTGCTCGCCTGCCCCTCGCTCCGTGCGTGCGGAGGCTCCGGACGCCGGGGCTTGGCTCTCAATTGGACCCTAAACTCTGAATTTACAGCCACGGCTCGGATGGAGAGGCCTCGGCAGTCGGTCGTCAGCCTTTTCGTAGGAGAGGAAGGAGGCAGGCCGGGAAGCCAGGGCGGGGGCAGGAGCCGCGGTCTCGCCTTCCCGGGCGTCGGCACCGGGCGTCGTCCGGGGAACTTTCCCCGGTTGGAGTCGAGCGGAGGGATGGGCCCGAAGACCGAGGTCGGCTCTAGGGCTGCGGGGTGCGCGTCAGCCCGCCCACCGGTCTTCCCGATAGGCACCCACAGGCGCACCGAGCGGAGGCGCGCGCACACCTCCGGCCCTCACCGCCTGCCGGCTTCGGGCAAGAAGCGGCCGCGGGGAGGACGCGCAGGCCCGGGGCCGGGGTCGGAAAAGGTGCCTTTTCCGCCTTTTCCTCCGCGCGGTTCTCGCTTCGGGGAAACTTTGCCCCTGGAACCTTGAGACTCGATCTTGGTTCCACAGGCCTGTAAATTAAAACCGCCCTGGCGCCTGCGAGGGGCCCCGGTCTGGATATGGCGTGAAGGCCCCGGGGAGGCTGTGGCCGCACCACGCGGCAGCCCTGCGCCAGGGCGCTGCTCAGAGCCCAGACCGCCTGAGGTGGCCAGACGCGCCCTGGGCCGCCTCCCCCCTGGCTGTCCCAGAAATCTGCGCCGAGCGTCGCCCCGTTGTTGGGTCTCGGAAAAGGCAGGTTTTCGGGGGGAGACTGTGCAGTGAGGCAGGGAAGGTCCCACCTGGGGGCCCTCTGGACACACCGGGCATGCGGCAGCCATCAATCGGAGGCCATAAGAACTAGCTAGGCTTGTCAAGAAGCACGTTTTGCAAGAGGCAGGGATGTCTATTTTTTAAATTATTACAAAGAGAGGAAAGAGCGAGGCTTGCCATTTGGATCCCCGAGTCCCGTTTCGCTCTGAGAGAGGTCAGCGGGACCTCCCCCAGGCGTGGGGCCCTTCCCCCCACCGCAGAGCCGGCCTCTTCTGCTCTCCCGGACCCTGCACGTTCGGCCGTGTCGGTGCCCTGGCCTCGAGGCCCCTGTGGACGAGGCCCTGACCTTGTGGAAGCAGAAGGGGGCAGAGGCTTAGCTCCAGCCCTGGACGGCGGCCCAGGCCGGCGGCCGGCCTTGCCCGGGGACCTGGCCTCACCCCCGGCTCTGTCATCCATACAAAGATAGCTCGCTCTGATGGAGACACGGCCACTGGCTGAACAGACGAGGGGCGACGTTTAATTCCCGAGTTTTCACAGGAAAACGGGACCACGTGCTGGACCACGGCCTGGGGGTGCTGAGCGGCTCCCCCAGCCCTTCCCGGAGGCCGAGCCCCTCCTCTCGCCAACCCGGAGGAACGAGGGCCTTCGGGCAGACGGACACACATGTGCCGCTGTGGAGGCCTTTCGTGAAAGTAAAACAGCATTCGTAGAAAAGACAGAAGGACAGGGCAGGACAGACACAGGGGCTCAGCTGCGTCTTCCACCCTGTCTCCCCCCGGGCTGGGTCCCAGCCTGGCAGCGATGGGGACCCTCGCTCGGGGGCCGCTGGGAACGGCCAGGGCTCCGAAGGCCAGGGCTCTGAGCGGCGAGCGGTGTGCCCGCTGGGCTGAGCCGGGGGCCTGCGGGCTGTGCAGAGCCTGCTGCTGGCTGCCAAGGACGTGGAAGCCTGCCTCCCAGCCGAGATCCAGCCCCGGAGGGTCCGAGTCGGGAGGCATCAGCCGGAAGCATCTGGATGCCTCTGGGGAAGCATTCATGTGGGGAGGCAACGGGGGCATCGTGTTGGGAGGGCCTTTTCAGGGGCGACGATGCTTTCCCACGCGAGGCGGGGTTCCGTGTTCAGCAGCCGGGACCCTTGAGGGCAGCCTCTCGGGCAGCGGCAGGGCTTGGCTTCTTGTGTTCAGCTCTCGGGGGACCCTGTCAGTGGGAGACCCAAGGGTCGGCATTTCCCCAGAAACTTTCTGCGTCTGCTACTCAGGGGCCTTCTGGGCTTATTCTGGCTGCGCAAAGTTGGTGGGACCACAGCCTCGTTGTACAGATGCTCCTGAGGTCAGCCTCTTGTGCTGGACACCGAGTGGGCATGGGATTAGGGGAAGGAAAGTTCCTCGGGTACAGGGTGCAGGGAGGCCTCTCCTTGTAACCCTCCCAGCTTGGTGAGGGACGGCATTTCCCAGAACCGAGGGGAGCTTTCTGGGTTAGACCCTAGAAAATGCTGGTTCACCTGCCTAACGCTCAGATGCCCCCCCCACCCCCCACTGCAGCAAACACAGACACACTCATAAATTCTGCCAGGAAGAAAGTGCCACTCTTGGGCTGTGCCCGACCGAGTGGGAGTACGTGTGAACGGGAGCTGTGGCTCAGCGGGAGGCCAAAGTCTGGGCTCCCACCTCAGCCTGATGCACGTGCAGAGGGAGGCCAGGGTGGGGGCCGAGCGCCGGGCTCCACGGGCTGGAGGGCGTCCCGGGCTCGGCGGTCGCTGCAGCGGAGGGCAGCGGCTGTCCTGGGCCTGGACCCCGGCGTGGTCTGCGCCCCGCGGGGCACGGGAGGAGGGTGGGACAGAGGGAGAGAAAGAGAGAGAGATGCTACATTAATGTGTCAGCGCACACCAAGTGCAACACTGAGGGAACTGTGAGGAGATTAAGCCAAGAAACAGGGTGATGCCAGTGCCCGAGTTATTACCAAAAAGACAAAAAAAAAAAAAAAAAAAGCGTGTACTCCTCTGGCGTTGGTTTTATCGACTTGACGCGCACTTTGCATCAGGGCGCGTTGGTTGCCCGGCCCCTTGTACCGCAAGCACACGCTTCGGTTCTGACGAGGTCATGCAAGAGCGTCCACCGCGGGCCCTACTGCCGGGGCGCGGGGCGCGGGGCGCACGGGGCGGCCGGCGGGACCTGGTGGAGGGACCGGGGCGGCCTCAGCCCGCGACCCGGGACCTCAGCGCTGTGCCCCCGGCCCGCCCCGCAGGCATCTACGACTGCAAGGAGAAGCGCGAGGACGTCAAGTCGGAGGACGAGGACGGGCAGACGAAGCTGAAGCAGAGGCGCAGCCGCACCAACTTCACTTTGGAGCAGCTGAACGAGCTGGAGCGGCTCTTCGACGAGACGCACTACCCCGACGCCTTCATGCGGGAGGAGCTCAGCCAGCGCCTGGGGCTCTCAGAGGCGCGCGTGCAGGTAGGACCCGGGGCCGGGCCTCACTGGCGGCTCCTGGGGCGCCCCCCCTGGGCCCGCGCCCCCCGGCTCCTCCAGGATCGCAGGGAGGCTGGGGGCGGGCTGCAACCAGGCCTTTGGGAGACGCGTTGGGGCGCGCGGTTCGCACGAAAGGCCCAGCGGGTCCCCACCCCCAGGTTGTCAGAAAGCTGCATCCCTCTTTCCCCATAATTTCCGTCTTTTCCGGTGCCCTCTTCCCTTTCTCGTACAGCTCCCTCCCCCTACTGCGGGGAGCAGGAGAGGTGCGGGCCGGGGGGAGGCTTCTTCCCACACCGGGCATCGTAATGAGCTCGGCCGCTGCCCACTCGGGGCCGGATTAGCCCCGGCCCCAGGGGCTCGGGGCGCGGCGGAGGAGGGGAGGCGAGCGCGCATGAATTCCTGATGCCCCATCTGGCGAGCCACCGTCTGCGGCGCCCTGGGCCTGCGCAGCACGTGCGCGGAGGGGCGCTTCGCGAGCGTCTCCGGGCCGCCGTGAACGTGAAGTTTCACGTATTCATTTATTGATGGGGAGGGCGGCAAAGATGTTCTTGCTGCAGGGAGTGCGCACCCCTCCGGGGAGGTTGGGCCTGGCCTCCCCCCCCCCTCCACGGCCTTCCGTGGGTCGTTTGCACAGGGCCGCAGGGAAATAGGGTCAAGGTCAGGATCCCGGGCTCTGGGGACCGGTTTTTATAAAAACGGAATTCGTATCGGCAACCCGGGGGAGCACAGGGCTGTCTCTGCAGGAGCCGGTTTCCTACTGGTGGGAGCGTCCACACCTTGTCCCACTACTCTCTCCAGATTTTATTTTTGAAACGAAAACCCAAACGGGCTTGGAGAGATCGCGTTTTCCGAACCCTGCCAAGTGGAGACAGCGCGCGCGCGCGTGTTCAGAGTTCCGAAGCCCGTTGATAGTGGGGCCGGGCCCAGGCGGGGAGGGCGACTCCAGAGGGAACGCAACGCTCTCCCGGGGGACTTTTCAGATCTTTTCCCGGTGGCATCAGTGTCTAGAACCTTCCCGCATAGGCGGCACCCAGTGGGGCAGTAGCTCTGGCGGCCCTTTTCCCAGCTGAGCCCGTGTGGGTCTCTGGCCCCACGGGGGTGTGTGTGTGTGGGGGGTTGGCGGTGGGGGCGGGCTTCCCGCCGGCCACCCTTCTCTGGGAAGATGAATTGGGCCGCGCCATATACATTAATGAAAAGATTAAACTTTGGCTTCAGGGGACATCAACTTTTATGTCATCTCACCGTCCCTGCCTGCCCGGGATCGGTAATATCTCTCCGGCCTTGATGTACTGTTTCTATAAAAATAAATTACTTGTAATTGAATTCCACACTATTTCGTTCAGTAGTCTATTACTGGCTAGGACCTTAGCAGGGCCCACTGAGGGGCGGAAAATTGGCTCCTGGGTGGCCGCAGATCCTGAAAAGGCCCTAAAATAAAGGGGGAGGGAGGGGGCAGGACTGAGTGAGGATCGATTCGGGGAGGCGCATGAAAACGTAATAGCGGTAAATAATAATACAAATAAACACGGAATAAAAGGCATCGGTTGGGCCACGGGGACGAGAATCGCGTGGAAATGGGGAGAAAGGCCGAAAAGTGGTCGTAAAAATCAATTAGGGAAACCGCGTGTGTGTGTGCCGTCTGGGTGAGCGGGCACAGGGGCCTGGGGGGACAGGGGAAGGGAAGAGGGTGCGCCCGCCCGGACGCATTTCCACCCCGCGCCGCGCCGGGGCCGCGTGGCCATCCTTCTCGGCGCAGCCTGTGCCGAGCTGTTGTTAGAGGGTAGAGTTTCAATTTCGTGTGGAAATTTGCTGTAAATAAATTGAGGCTCCTATGAAGCTGGTCCTTATTAACCTTTTATTTTTAGTGTTGTACTGGAAGCTGCCATGCTCCAGCTGTCAGGGTCTAATCGAAAGTTATGAGCCGGCGGTGAGGAGCAGGCCGTAATTTAATTACAACAAATATCTTTGGGTTTATGGCGCACAGCTAAATTAAATGTCATTATTCACTGTCTGTAATGGAAATCAAAAGGAAATCAGATTACGGCGTGGGTGAGGCGATTCAGCGACTGGCCCTTAATGAAGAAATAAGTGTCTAAACCAGTGTACTAAGGTTTGCTTAGCATATTCACGACTAATTGGAACTGATCGCACATCACCCCAAGACTGATTTATTATCGCTTAACGCAGCCGCTAATTCATCACTTTTATACCTCATAATGTTTCCCCCCACCTTTCCACCCTGGAAGGGGAAGCGAGCTTCCCTTCCCGTATTTAAATAGCATTCTGTTTTTGAAAAAAGGCGCTTCCAACGGAGGGGGCGGCCTGAGCTCTGGCGCCTCTGGCTCCTTTTTTTTTTTTTTTTTTCTCTAGAGGACAAGGGTGCAGGACCCCAAGGACAGCGAGGCGCACCCGGGACCGTGCGGCAGGTGGGGGCGTCCGACGTGGGGGGGCGGGAGGACGGCCTTCGATGGGTAGAGCAAATACCGGCAACGATTGGAATTGCAACGGATAGGTCGGGGGTCTTTGTGGAGATTACTTTCCAGCAGAACGCGTAAAAGTTTTTTCTGCCTCTCCGAAGCCTGCTGGGCTGGAGCTCTGGAACCTTCTGGAAAGCCAGGTCCGACCTGGCAGGCTCTGCCCTGGCTGGAGAGAGTCATGAGTCTGGGGCAGAAAAGTGCCGGTTTCTCCGTCCGCCCCAACTCCGGGGTTTGCCGACCTGGCCCTGCCCAGGGCGGGTGGGCGGCAGCAGCCAGTGGGCCAGGGGAAGGGTCCCTTTGTACCAAGTCTCCTTCAGGAGGGAGTCAGTCGTGTGGCCGTAGGGTCCGTGAGCGTGGGAGCCAGAGAGAAAACAAATCCAGTAACTGGGAACTTTTCGGGGGTGGCTCCAGATTTTCTCAGTGACGCCTGAGGCTGTGAGGCAGAGCCGGACAGGCCTGACGTGAAGGAGGGTGGGGGGTGCCTCTGCACCCTGAGTCTGGACATCAGGCCTAGGAACCCAGCACGACTGGCTCAGGGCCCTCTACCCCCAAACTGTTGATCACTTGTCTGCAGACAGGCCAAGCACCTGCAGAGCAAAGCCTGCGTCTCGGGGGGCCTCTGGGGCTTCACAGAGGCCACGTTACTGCTCCGTAAGAGCAACTCAGACCCTGTCCGCCTCCCAGGCGCACACACAGGACCTGGAACTTTCTGGACTCACGGTGTTCTCAGCTCAGCTGGGGAGGGGCCCGGATGCTGAGCTGTGGGTCCCCCTGTGCGCCCGCTGCCTGCCTTGGCGGCTAAAGTCCCAAAGCCTGAGATGGGGTTCTCCGGGTTAGGGGTGATGGCGGAGGGGAGACGCCCACACGGAACGACGGGAGGTCGTCCAGCTCCCTGTCCAGCAGCCCGGCACCTGCTCTTTGACGTTACATACTTGCAGGAGGCTGGGGCACCCTGGGCGCCTGGCCTGGCCTGGCTCACTGGGCTGCGTGTGTGTGTGTCTGCTCCGTCGCAGGTCTGGTTCCAGAACCGGAGAGCCAAGTGCCGCAAACAAGAGAACCAGATGCATAAAGGTAGGCGCTCGGGGGCGCGCCGCGCGCGGTGGGAGTGGGGGAGGGCGCAGGCGGCGGCGCGCAGGTACAGGCGGGAGCGGAGTGGTGTTCAAGCCTCCGTCTTTCTTCGCAGGCGTTATCCTGGGCACGGCCAGCCACCTGGACGCCTGCAGGGTGGCGCCCTACGTGAACATGGGCGCCCTGCGGATGCCTTTCCAACAGGTAGCCAGCCGGGTTTTCTTCCCGCTGAACCGCGCGGCGGCGGGGAGAGGGGCGCCGAGCTCCGCCCCCTCTGCTCCCCCCCCCGCCCCCGCCGCTCCTCCCGCCCCCCGCGCGCGGAAGAAAGGGGGCCGCTTTTACAAGAGAGCATTTATAGACCCGTTGGCACGCATTAAAATCACGCTGTAAAACTCCAAGAGTCACCTTCGGGAAGGGCCAGGTCATAAAGCGAAACAGTGTTACAAAAATCAGAGGGAAAGAAATCCCACCTACTCTGGAACCACCCACAGGCTCGCCGCCTGGAGAGACGGGCCCTGTCGACACCCAAACCCTGGCCTCCTCCTGGGCTCAGGGCCTCTGCTAGAGGGGCTGCGCCCCTCCCAGGCTGGTCCCTCCCCACACCTTGGGGTTGGGGGCCTCTGGCCCAGCTCCTCAACACCGCGTGAAGCGGCTAGAGCGCGGGTGTTCTGCGTGGACATGGGGTGGCCACGGGGTTGAAATACACCCGTGGAGTCCAAATATCCAAAGGGCCCAGTAAGGGGACGGCGCGTCGAAGCCAGGGCCCCCCTGCGCCCCACCTCGCTTCAGCGCAGTGGCCACGGTGCGCAAAAGCCCTAGGCCGGGCCACCACGCACAGGTTTCTCTATGCGGACCACCGTTTGCTCAGGGTCCAGAGAGCTGGTGGTCTGGCCCACCCTGCCTGGTCAGCTAGGACGGGACTGTTCGGGGAGGCGTTGTGACTGGGAGACGGATGGGGGCATCCATGTTCTCAGGTCCAGGTACCAAAGGTGGCGGGGTATCCAGGGCCACCCCCGTCCTCCGAGACAGGGTCGGCCTGATGAAACCAGCCAAAGGAGCCAGAGGACTTGACCATGCACCTCAGGGATTTGGGGGGCCCCTGGGAAGGGTTGTGGGGGGGCGGAGCCCCAGCTGAAGTTCAGACCCTGGGTCTGGAGGCATCCAAGTCAAATAGAAATCTTGGGGCCTGGGGAGGAGGAGCAGGCAGCTTCGGACACCTCAGTGCTGGCAAGGCCTCGAGAGTGGGCGCGTTTGGGGGCATTCCAGCCACCCTGGCCCCACAAGGTGACCAGAGGACGGTGCGCACACCCGCAGCGGAGTGGATGGCTGTCCCGGGATGGGAGGCGACAGGGGTGGTTTCGCGGGAGAGAAGCGGCCCTCGGGGTCCATTGTGGGGGGGAGTCACCTCCAGGACCTAATGGTGCCGATTTCCCTCCACCCCCCAACCCCGCAGGTCCAGGCCCAGCTGCAGCTGGAAGGCGTGGCGCACGCACACCCGCACCTGCACCCGCACCTGGCGGCGCACGCGCCCTACCTGATGTTCCCGCCCCCGCCCTTCGGGCTGCCCATCGCTTCGCTGGCGGAGTCGGCCTCTGCCGCTGCTGTCGTGGCCGCCGCGGCCAAGAGCAACAGTAAAAACTCCAGCATCGCCGACCTGCGGCTGAAGGCGCGCAAGCATGCCGAGGCCTTGGGTCTCTGACCCGCCGCGCGCCCCTGCGACCCCGCCCGCGCTGCGCCTTGCACGTGACCCCTGCGCGCCCCTCGCGGCCACTTGGGCGCACGGACGCCCCCTGTGCAGCGAGGGCGCCGGACAGATCTAGCGCAGCGGCCTCCTCTTCCTGAGTAGCCAGGGGGCCCCTGTTTGGCCTGGGCTGGGGCCCCTCCCCCCGGAACGCATGACCCCGCCAGACCTCCGCAGAAACTGCAAGAGAGAGAGAGAGAGAGCAGGTGACCGCCGGCCCTGGACCACGTGGAGCTCGGGGCGCGCTCCTCCTCTTTCGACGGAGTCTCTAACCCAGTGCATGCGGCCTCCTCCATACCTTTCCAAGATCCTAGAGTCCATTAAACAGAAGTTTGGGGCTGGTCTCCGCTGAAGACGCCCGTTCTTGGTCTCCAGCAACGGGTGTTCTGGGTCAGGACCTTGCTTTGCTCTGAGGAGCTGCAGAGCCCGCGTGGATTTATGTGGACGTCCACATCCCGGGCCTGGGGTCTGCTCACCGCCCCCCACCCCCACCGCAAGACAGCAATAACGACGGGCATCTGGTGACCTCGCCGAAGTCGGGGGCCGGGAGGACCTCCGTCTTGTCTCCCAAGCTGTGAGCGCGCTGAGGGCCGGCTTTGTGAACCTGGTCTTCCTGTCCAGGTTGGGTGCCCAAGCACCGGGTGGAAGATTCCTGGTGCCACGGAAGAGGCGACTTTATAATTTTCCCAGTCTTTGATCCCGAATGGACACTCTTTGCTGTTTTTCCGAATTCAGACTCCCAGGACTTGCAGAGAGAGAGACAGACAGACAGACAGAGAGAGAGAGAGACGCAGGTGCGTGGTTTTCCACGCACACCTCAGAGGCAGCCAGAACTTTAGTGAGATGCAGTTACATGCCGACAAGTGCAATACTGTAAATACGATAGAGTTTAAGAGAAACTGGCCGGGCACTCCTGACCGGCCAGCTTGGGGACTTTGAAGGGCACCTCGTCCCTGGTATGCTGTGGCCGGGGCCGGCTGGGGCTCTCTCCCACAGCGGCAGGGGTTCCGGGTGCTCCGGATGCGGTGCTAGCGTGGCGCATGGCACGTGCGCAGCAGGATGCGGGGCGCGGATGTGACGTGGGTGGCGGGTGGCTGAACTGTCTCTGGCAAGGGGCACAGAGCGGCCTGGTGGGCAGTGAGTTCTAAGGTGACGTATTGCAGCTTTTCATTCTTCCTCCTAGCTCCCCCCCCCCCCCAGCTTTGGACCATCAGCAAATAGCCGCTGACATGGAAGTGACTTTGCCCGATGTTACCAAAGGGTCCAGGCCCCCTGCCACGCACCTGAGCACGTGCTGTGTGCGGTTGGCAGGGCGTGAGGCCCTCGTGGGCTTGTCCGCCTGGAAGACACGTCTGTGTGTCTGCCTTCGCCCCCCCTCCTCCCGGGGCCAGGCCACCCGGAAAACCTGTTCCCCATCTCTCCGTCTTTCCTCGGCCGGCCAGCCAGCCGGCCGGCCGGCGTGGGCTGCCCGCCCAGGCTTCGCTGCATCCAAAAGCGGTTTTGTTCTTCCTACGCCTAGCAGGGGCAATTTTCTTTCCTGCCCGCTGATGTGGGTACGTTTCTCCCGAAAAAAAAAAAAAAAAAAAGAATAATCCTGCCGTGTAAGGGAACACTTTCCGCCTCGGCTCCGAGCTCTGGCGCGGATGCATTTGGGCATCTCCTATTGGTATCATCTGAAAGTCTTTAGACAAATCAAAAGGCTCCTTCAGTCTGCTTTCTTTTTTTTTTTCTTGGTTGAAATCTTAGACAAGCTCTAAGATGACAAAGACAGAGAAGGGAAGGCAGGGTCCCTGGTTTTCAATCACTTGCAACATTTTTTTTCCCAGACATGAATGGCACAGTGGAGTTCACCTTGGACATGTGCTGTTTTGCTTTTAAACTACCGGGACTCCAAGAGGTAGCTCCTCTGCATCAGCTAGGACTTTGCTTTCCATGCAAAAAAATAAAAAATAAATAAATAAAAATTGCACTTCAAATCCTTTATAAGTAGCTGCATTTATCCTAAAATTTCACACTCGGCAGAAGTTAGAGGTACATGTCTACATCTTTTTTTTTTTCCCTTCCCCAAAGGTTTACGGCAGTTTTTGTGTAGATATATAAACCGTCGGCAGTCTCTCGGGCAAAGAAAAGTCAGCCGGAGTTGCCGGGTGTCTGCTGCAGGCTGGTGGCCGCGGGAGCCGGGTGGGGGGCGGTCACATAACCCTGCTTGTTCTGTTTCATGGAACTTGGAAAGTGAGCCGGGTGTGGGTGGGCCCCCCAGCAGAGCAGACCAAGTGCACGGACCGAGGCTTTGCCTCTGTCCCCACAGCAAAGTCCGAGGGACAGCACTGTGCTGCCTTCTGTCTTCCCAGAAATCCCAGGACAGACGTGGCCACTTCTGGCCCCCCCCCCCAAATTCTCTTCCCCGGGCTTTGCTCTCAGCAAAGTGATGGGGGGGCGGCTTGGGCTGCAGGCCGAGACCGTGTCGTGTGTGGCCTCGGTGGCTCAGGCAGGGCTCCTGTCACCAGGCGTCACGGTGACCTTCGCGTGGAGTGACCCTGGGTGGGGGTGGACGGACGTATTTGAGCTGTAGGTGGTGTTTTGGGCTGCGAAGGAGACGTCTTTCAAGCCCATTGGTGTTTTTTCCAGGTGGCATTTTGAGGGGCGGTTGCGTGTCCCCGCTGGGCAAAACCGGCCCCGTGTCTTTGTCAAATTCACCTTCTGTCTGGTGCCTGTCACCCGGCCACCGACCACCTCTTGCAGGGGCCGGTTTGGGGGAGCACTGGGTCGTAAGGGGAGCACACTTTCTGAAGCGTGTGGCTCCTGCCTGTTCCCCGAAGCCCCGGGAGTTGCCGGGAGTTGCAAGGCCAGGCCTCTTGGAGCGGCCGGGGTGCCCTCGGGCGGTGGGCTTCACAGGGCTTTGCTCACGCTGGCCAGCCTTCCGCCGAGGACTGTGTTATGTCCTCAGCCACCAATCTCTGTGTCCGTAGAGGCTGGGGGCGTCTCGGTGTTTAAATCAGAAGCAATCTGTGCCCCCCTGCCCCCGCCCTGTCTCAGCGCGCGTTGGTCCTCCCGGGCCAGCTAATGCGTCCGGAGACACCCCAGCGAGGCCCAGCCGTCTCTGCTCCCACCCTTGGCGGACACCGCCACCCCCACCCGGAACAAGGGACCCCGAGGCCTTTCCCTCCGATGTTTCGCTGGGACACACGGTGACGGGAAGCTGACTCTGATGACAAACATTTTTGAGGCACTTTCTCCTTCTTTTGTCCAAATGGGGAGCCCGGGGCCGGAGAAGGCTTCTCGGTGGACAAGTTCAACATTTGGAAAAAAGAAAAAACAAAAAACAAAAAAAACAAAACCAGAAACAAAAACCGGTGCCTAATTTATTAGAAATTAGCTTAGGGTGATGCTGTTTTTTTTTTCAATATACCTGATGCGATTTATAAATGTTTTATGGAAATTGGATATTTAACGAGAAGCCAGTCGGAGAGTGTAGAGAGTATGCAGTTTCAAAGCGTGTGAAACGCAGTATTTATTGAAAAGCGATAGTTTCGTACACCCAGCCCCGCGGCGAGTCCCATCCCGGACGGGCCCGCCTCCTCGCTTCCTGCTCGCGGGTGGATGTGGGTGCGTTATTTATTATTATGTTTTCGGTCGAAAGTTCATAAATATGTGCTATTTTAATTATGTTGAGTGTAAATTTGACACTGTCTTGCATTTATTTTTATATTTCTCAAGCCTGTTGCTTTTCCTCCGCCCTCCCCGGCCCGATTTACGAGGAGCCAGTTTGATTTACGGCTCAGCCGGCCCTCGGGTGGCGCAGACCAGGCGTGTGTCTGCACCCACAGACGTGTTCAGGGGTTGCTCAGACAAACAGAAATAACACCTCCTTCCCCCAAACCCGCGCTCTTAAAATTCGCATCCGTCTGCCATTGTGGGGAAGGCTCGCCGGGGGTGTGGGCCACGCCAGCCGGGCCCCTCCGTGCCGCGCCCTGCCCTGGGGCACCACTTACAAAGTGTATTTTGTCAGGCCGTATCGTATGAATGTACACCTTGTAAAACGCGGATATAAATAAACTTATAAATATTTGTATTCAAGTGTAAAAAAAAAAAAGTTCTCGCCTCTCGCCCAAGGAGAGCGAATGGGAAGAAGCGGGATTTCGTCCCAAAGGGAAGAAAAATGGGGCGTCTGGCGTCCCCTCCTGGGTGGGGGACGGCGGTCAGGGGCCTGCGGCTTGTCTCAGGTGTGGCCCCTGGAACGGAGGTGTCCGTGTCTGCATTTTGCTCCTCTGGGTCCATATTCCCCCGAACGGTGGGGGCGGGAAGACAGACACCCCCGTTTGTAACCGAGTCAGAGTTTGGGGAGTGTTGGTGAGAAGAAGCCCAAACACTCGGGTTTCACATTTTTCATTTTTCCCTCATTTCACTTTCTCTTTCTTTGTTATTCTGGGCCGTAGGAATTCTCCACAATGGCGCTGCAATAATGCTTGAGTCATTTTGAAAAAAAAAAAAAAGAATAAATGGAAAAAAAATCAAGTTTTAAAAACGAAAATGTTTCTGTCATGTGCTTTGTATCTCTTTATGGAAAGGGGAGCTAATGAGTTGATTCAGCCGGGCTCACGGCTTCCCGGCCGCGATCAAAACCACATGTGGACAGAGAAGGGCAGGGGGCCTGGGCGTGCGGAGCCCCCGCAAGGGCCGCCGTCCCTGCGGTGGGGGGCTGGGGGCCTCTTCCTTCGGGAGGGTGGCCCGGGGCCGGTGATGTTTCCCCTGATGCCCGGTGTCCTGGGCACAGGCTGCTGCTGTCCTACAACCTGAGCCAAGTTGCTTCTGAGGGTCCAACCTGAGGGCCCTTTCCCTTCCCGAGTCCTTGCCGCAGGTCAGGTCCCGTCACCAAGCCGGGGAGTGTCTCAGGGGACGGAAGAAACAGATATTTGTCAAGTGAACACTGAATAAAGAGAATGTCCTGCAGCATCTCCATGGCCCGAGGGCAGCCCCGGAAGCAGACTGGACACCCCCGGACTCTGAGATCCCCGTCTTTCTGGGGGCAAACACAGGCCTCTCGGGTGCTGGGGGGGTCCCTCTGTGGCCACCGGGAACCTGAAACCAGAGAAGCTACACAAACGGTTAAAGAGACCCCGCATGTTGCCGCTCTTCCCCAAGTCGGTTCAAATTGTTTCCCGTGTTGCCGCCTGCCTGTCCCTTGCAAACGGCAACTTTGTCGACAACTTGTAGCCAATTGGTTTCTTACCACTCCGGTCCGCTGGCCTCTCTGGGGGGCAGAGTCGAACCCCCCGAGGAGGGCTCACACCCTAAATATCTTCCTAATTTCTTCCCCTTTTCTTCCTAATTTTTTTTACATGTCTTGCTGCAGACTTTCATGGCACTAGAGCCGGCTTTTCCTTCTCTTTTCTCCTTTTTTTTCTTTGGTGGTTCTTTCGAAATGACTCTGCCTCACGCACCCCTTTGGGAAGAATGGAGCCGGGTTTACGGGAGCAGCGTCTCTCGGCGGGTTCTCAGACCCCACGCTTGAACGCAGAAGCTGCCCTCCTCCTCACTTCTGAGCTGTCTCCTTTCACGTCCAGTAGTGGGATGCACAGGGACAGAAGGGGACAGGCAGACAAAGCGAAACCACAGCCGGCCCCGGTCCTCGCTACGCTCTGCACTCGGGGACGACCTGCAGAGCGGAGGCTGCCGGGCGGGCGGTGGGTGGTCCTTACAGACACTGACTCGATCTCAGCCTCACAAGCGTTTCTATGTCCGTGAGGAGACTCCCGTCGGCCGACCGAGTTGCTGAAGCCACGCTGTTGGTTTCCGAGCGTGCAAATTCTGAAACAGTGGCTGGTTTCTTCCCCGTACACGTTAGATTGTCAGAGGAAAGACAGACGCTGAGTGTGGGCTGCCGCCTGTTACAGCTTTGCACATCAACGCACAGGGCTTTTATTTTTATTTTTTTCAGTTGATGCAGATGCTGAGGCTTTGCTTGCTGGTGTCTGTGTGCCAGACATTTACCTCCAACCGTGAAGAAGGAGCTTAGAACTGTGAAGCGTGCCAAGTTCACCTGGCTGCCCTGAAATTTGGGGATACAACCCGCAGTCCGTGTGCAGCGTCGGCGGGAGGGAACACACACTGTAACCGTACCCACTCCTCCTAGCCATCGCTCGTGCGTAACCGCCTTTCATCTGAAATGTGAATGTTCCCCTGGGCGCAGGAGAAAGTGCCGGGTCCCAGTGATCCGTCTCAATTTGTCCTAGAAAATGAAACCTTCCTGTCAAGTGCTCCTGTCGGACGCAAACGCCCACAACTAAATCTGTCTCTGCTTCAGTCGCCCCGATGTGCTTGCCAGATTTCCCAAAAAAACACCCCACAACACGGGGTTGAGAACGGAGACCAGGATATGAGTGAGCAATTCAGGGCAGTCAGGGTGGACGTGGGCAGTGAGCGGCCCTGTGAGGGTGGGTAATGAGCCTCCCGTCTGGGGGTGGAAGCAAGCTCCCGAGCCCCACGGAGCTGCACAAGTCCTTTGATTTTGGACTGCCTTTGTGGCCTGCGGACATGCAGCTTGCAGACAGAATGGAATCTGACGATTGTCCCCCGGTTTTAGGGGTCAGGACGCATCCCCAAAAGCAGAACAGATCTTGTGCTAGGGACTTGGGCTGAGCAGGGAGCCCACACCCAGCTGAGGGACAGGGGGCGTTGAACCCGACATGGGTGCTGCTTCCACCACGAAACAGCGACTTTTTCCAGAACAGGTGGGTTGAAAACCTGGGTCCCGGTGGGTGGCTTCTTTTGTCCCCACAGCTCTCCACGGCGGGAGTGGTGCCCACAGATTTTCCACACAGACACGCCACACACACACGCACACACACACACACACACACGCAGGGCGAACATTTAACCCCTACCCCTCCTGGCAGGCCATTTAATGGGCCAGAACCGCACACTCCGGCTGATTTATTTCACCAGGAAAGCGGGTCCGTGGAAATTCCTGCGGACGGCCGTCCAGGGACCGGCTGCGTATTTCCGCCTGCCCAGGTGGTCTCCTTAGCAGGTATGGGAGCCGGACCCGGAGCGCGGAGGTCCGGGACCACCCGCACGGATGAAAGTGTGTGAAGCCAATAAAAACGAGGCCAACGGGGCGTTCAGCGCGGCGGGGAGGGCATTCTAGGGAGAGGGTCCCAGAAGTGAGCGGTGAGTGTGCACGCAGAGGGCTTCGCTGCGGCCGTGTCAGCGTGGAACGCCCCCTCCTTCTCTGCGTGTTGGGGCTGCAGTTACATCGTTTCAGCCCGTGTGAGTCCGTTTGGCCCAAGTCTGAGCCGCCGGCCTGGACTCCACGCAGAGCGTTATGGCCACCTTCGCCCCCCACGCGTGCCTCCCGCCCGCCCGCCCACCGTGGGGGGGACAAGCCCAGAAATGTGTTTTCCGTCTCCGGCACCCCCACGCCCCAACCTCCCTCGCCCACGACCTCCCGGGCCCCACACGATTTTCGTCACCTCTCCCCCACCCAGCGTCGGAAATGAATGGAATTTTCCTCGCACAACCAGGATTTCCAAAGTCCCTGAGCACAGGCGAGGTGGGCCGGGCCGGACAAGGTTCTCCCGGCATTGCGGCAAATATTTGCTTGTTCGGGTCGTCTCCTTGGGAAGCGGGAAGTGGAGTCTCCACCGGGCCAGGGATCAGCGGCTCTGAGATTTCGGTGCCCGAGGGGAATGGTCCCTCCGGCCTCAGCTGCCGGGGGGCCGCAGCCTGTGGGGACCCCGTGGGACCCCCCACCACTTCCGTGTGGGGTCACAGGGTGCGCCCGTAATTTTCTGCAGCTCCTCCGGGCCGACTTTGGCTGCAGCCAATAACGAGCGTGGTCATCGCTGGGGCCGCTGTGCAGCAGCGAGGGTTCCGGGAACGGCCGATGAGATGAGCGGCGTCTGGCCGGGCGTTGGACAAGCAGCCCCGTGGGGAACTGCGGCTTAAGTCTTGTGGCGCCTCAGGCAGAAGACGGTTTTTGCTGCACCAGAGCCGTCATGGAGGGCGACCCCAGTCTCCCTGTGTGTGCTCTGGACTGTGTTTAACTTTCCTTCTGTCCATCTGCAGAGGCCAGGACACGGACAGGTGGGGGGAGCGTGCAGTTGCAGTGAGCGGAGCTCAGGGACAGCGTGCGGGTTTCTCTGGGCGCAACAAATTGTCCAGATGTCAGGGCCGGGCAATCGTGGACGTTCGCCCTCTGTTTGTCCTGGAGACCAGGTGTCCAAGGTCCAGGGGTCTCAGGGCTTTGCTCCCTCCACAGGCTCCAGGGAGGGGCCTTCCTGCCTCTTCCAGCTCCCGGGGCCCCAGGCGTCCCTGGGCTGGTGGCTGAGTCCCTCCTGTCTCTGCCTCCATCTCCACGTGGCTTCTCCTCCAAGTCTGCATCTCCTCTTCTGTCCCTTCTCAGGACACTGTCATTGGACGCAGGGCCACCCTGACCCAGAACAACCTTCTGTCAGATCCTCCACTCATCCCACTTACAGAGACCCTGTGTCCACACAAGGTCGAGTTCCCAGGTACGAGGCTCAGGACCCGGAGGTCCCTGAGGACTGCTGTTCAGGCTTCAGAGCAATCTTGTTTCTTGGGGTACCGCCGCTCCGGACCCCTGTTCTGATGCTGCTGCTTCACCAAGACTGGGGTGCACCCCCGGCTGCTTCCTTCTGAGTTGAGATGACTCTCAGGGGTGCCAAGTGGCGGGGGAGGGCTGGCCGGTAACAAGTCACAGGCTCCTGATTCCTGCCTCTTGCAGGAGACTCAGGAGCTGGCCTCATGGACAAGGCGTGGCGTGGAGGGAAAATTCTGCGGCCTCCTCTTCACCAGGAACCCCGCTGAGAGTCCATTTCTGCCCTGAAGACGTTTCAGAAAAAGCCCCCGAAACCCGACCCGCGCCCCAGGGGCAGGCATTTCCATGGAGACAATTTTTAAAGCACAGAGTTACATTCCTCTCTCTTGGGGGCAGCGGGGGCTGCTAAGGACAGATTCCACATGCAGGACAGGGTGGGGGTGGGAAAGACACAGGTCAGATGTTCAGTTCCAGTGTCCAATCGGATCCGAGGGGGCTCCCCGCCGCCGACGGATGGGGCTGAGCCCCCCCAGCAGGCCCCCAGCTTCCGAGTTCCCCTGACACTCTGCTGGGAAAGTGAGCCCGTCTGGGTGGCACGGCGGCCCGTCTGTCCTCACAGGGGTGGACGTCGCCCCCGGCCGCCCGGCGGTGGCCGTTTCGGGTTGCGGATGGCGAAACGTGAGAGGCGCTCTCTGCGGCACTGGAGCGCTTTCGGAGTGCCGGGTGCTGACGGGCACTGACAGCCCCATCCATCCCACCGTGCGGCCGGGCGGGCCCGGCGAGTTCTCAGACTTTCCTTTAAAAACTGGTGTAAAAATTACAGCGGAGAGACAGCGTTATCCCGTATGGGTTCCGGGGGGACCGCCTGGTGGTCTGAGAGTCGTGGCTCCCCGATATTTCCAGCCCCCGACTGGCATCACACACACTGGTTATGGTCTCGTTCGCGCTATTTCTCGTGCTGGGCTTCATACCCTTGTGACTAGATTTTATATTTTCATTTTTATTGAATTCACTGAGGTGACCGATTAATAAAATTATTCAGGGCTCACGTGTGGAAATCTGTATCATCTGCTCACGGTCTTGTGTGCTCACCACCCCAAGTCCTGCCTCCTTCCATCACTGTGGATTCCCCCTTCACCCTCTTCCACCCCCCCACCCCCTTTCCTCTGGTCACCCCCACACTGTCGTCTGTGTCCCTGAGTTTTCTTTTCTTTCATTCTTCTTTTTTCCCCCCTCAATCCCTTCCCCTTTCCCCCCAGCCCCCTGCCTCCCCTCTGACAGTCTGTTCTCTGTGTCTATGAATCTCTTCGTAGTCACTTGTCTTGTTCATTAGGTTCCACACGGGAGTGAGCTCAGACGCTCTTTCTGATTCGCCCACTGGCTCATTTCACCGAGCACAATGCTTTCCAGGTGCCTCCGTTCAGCTGCAGAGGTAATGGCCCTTCTTTTTCATGGCTGTGTAGTATTCCACTATGTGAATGAACCACTAATTTTTGGTCTGCTCATTCACGGATGGGCTCTTGGGCTGCTTCCATGTCTTGGCTACTGTGAATAGCACTGCTGTGCACAGAGGGTGCAGGTATTCTTTCTAATTACTGTGTCAGGTTTCTTTTGATACCTTCACACCTGGGGATGCCGGGCTGTCCTGGGACTCTCCTGCCATCTGTGCCTGCCGGTCCCTCCACCTTGTTCCTTCCCCCAGCCTCCCCGCCTCCCCTCCCCTCTGACACCCATCAGCCTGTTCTCCGTCTGTGAGTCTCTTTCTGTTCTGAGTGTTCGCTTCTATCGTTCTGCAGACTCCACACGTGGGCAAAACGATGTACGATTTGTCTTTCTCTGTCTGACTCAGTTCCCACAGCCCGATGCCCGGCACCCAGGTCCACCCCTGCTGCTGCACACGGGGAGATTTGGTGGTTTTGATGGAAGTGGTCCAAGTGGCCGTCGATGGACAAGCAGATACACAAGCTCTTATACCTGCAGATGAGGCCGTATCCCTCAGCCATGACAAAATGTTTGGAAACTTTCTCAAGTTTAATTTTTGTCTCTGACACCATCACTCTCATGGCCTCACATTCATCTTCGAAAAGTGTACAAAGCTGTGGCTTTTGGTACATTCAGGCTTTTGGGGAAGCCATGGGCACTCTGACATTCCAGAATAAGTTTGTCACTCTAAAGAGAAACCTGGCCCTGGCTGGTGTAGCTCAGTGGATTGAGCGCAGGCCTGAGAACCAGAGTATCTCGGTTCGATTCCCAGTCAGGGCACATGCCTGGGTTGCAGGCCAGTTCCCATCAGGGGACACACGAGAGGCAACCATACATTGATATTTCTCTCTCTCTCTCTCCTTCCCTTCCCCTCTAAAGATAAATAAATAAATAAAATCTTTAAAAAAAATAAAGAGAAACCTGTACCCATGAAGCCGCCACTCTGAAAGCCACATCCCCGTAATGTACTTTCCACAAAGTATGGAAAATAGACAAATTTCCTTATTCTGCAAATTTAATATAAATGGAATAGTACAAAATTTGGCCCTTTTTGGCTTTTGTTTCATGTCATGTGTGTTTTTAAGCTCCCTGAGTATTCTAGCAGGTTTCTCCAAATGGCAGACCTTTTCAGGGTTGCGTAATATTCCACCACATGGCTATATCACCATCTGCAGTTTGGCGAGCCATAGGCTTCTTGACTGGACACACAGTGTCCATTTTGGGGGGCCGACCATTGGGAGTGGAATTGCTAGGCACTCTGTTAACTGTAACCTGGACACTCTGAGGAAGAGCTGGATTGGTTTTGAAAGTGGCCGCACCAAGTCACAAGGATGCAAGCCCCCCATGTGGGGTGTCCGGGGCCCCCAGTGTTTAGGATCAGGTGTCCCCATATGACGTGCTGTTTCCCTGAGGGACTGGGGACCTGTGTGTGGCAAAGTGACAGCCTGCCGCCGCCGTGAGGATGGCTAGGGGCGGGGGGACAGGAGGTGAGGACAGAGGGAGGGAGACAGAGAGCTTGTGGAGAGACCAACCGAGAGAGAGGAGAGGGAGGAAGAGTGTGAAGGAAGAAGGAGGGAGAGGAGAAGGAGGAGAACAAGAGGAGGAAGAGGAGGAGGAAGAGAGAACAAATACATTCATAACTACGGCGGAAAAATAACAACTCCCACTCTGCCCTCTCTAGAGAACCATCTGTTTCAATATTTCTCTGCTTTTTTTTTGGGGGGGGGGCTCAGGCTTTGAACATCACTTTGCACAGTTACAATAAAATACTCGGTGGAATTTCACACGTTTCCCAAACCGCGTCTCGCGGTGAGGCAGGACCCGCTCGTTTATGTGAGGGGCTCAGCCCGCCAGATTGGCACAATGGCCCGTGCGAGCCAAGGTCAACATGAGACCTTGAATGAGGGATGGCCACCGGGCGGGGGAAAAGTCAGCCTCAAACGGCGGCTCGAAGCCCAGAAGCAGCTGGAGGGCCCACCCAGCTCGTGCCCACAGGACGGTGGACTCGGAATGGCCGCGGGGAAGGTCTGTTAGGAGTCCCCCGAGTGACAGACACCTTCTGGACGAGGGTGGGACGGGAAGAGTGGGCCCCAGCGCAGGTGGCGGTTTTCAGTCTTCTCTGCACCGACTGGCACGGACGGTGTCTTTGGTGGCAGTGAACATGAGAGGCACGTTCAGTCTCCCCCACAGTGTGGGGTCTCCCGCAGAGCGTGCGGCCCGCCTTGTGGTGTTGCAGGGCGTCCAAGATCAGCCCTCGCTCCCCGGCTGCCCACGGCGATGTTTATACCTACGGCCTGGGGCTCATTCCGTCCGCGGCTCTCTTGAAAAATCCGTGGCTTGTGTTCCTGATGCCCTCCCTTCCCAAATGCTTATTTCCAACGCGCTGGTTTATTGCTGGAAGTGTGTGCTCAGCTGCTCGCGAAACGTTTGGCCAGATCCTGCAGGAGGAGAGACAGTTAAACGGTTTAACTGGGGGCCTGATTGTTGGAACCTGGGAACCGGCCCTCATCTGGAAGTGGGGCTTTTGTAGGTGGGTGAGGGAAGGATCTGAGAGGGGGTTGTCCTGGGTCAGGGTGGCCCTGCATCCAGTGACAGTGTCCTGAGAAGGGACAGGAGAGGAGACACAGACTCGGAGGAGAAGCCACATGGAGACGGAGGCAGAGACAGGAGGGACACGGCCACCAGCCCAGGGACGCCTGGAGCCCCCGGAGCTGGAAGAGGCGGGAAGGCCCCTCCCTGCAGCCTGTGGAGGGAGCGCGGCCCCGGGCCCCTGGACGACCCCAGACTCCCAGGGTTATCTGGGACCCTCCCTAAATAAAGCCCCGGCCGTACAACTGTGCTCCACATCTGCTGAGGAGGCACCCAGAGTGACACGGGAATAGTTTACCAGGTGACAGCCCACGTTCCGCAGGTACGGAGGGCTCAGTGGAGCCCAGCTGGTCTCTCCCCCGTGCCCGCCCCCCACCCAGCAGGGCGGTGCCAGGAGGCGGCCGACGCCCCACACTCTGGCCAAGGGGCTCCAAGCCCACGGAAGCCTCAGTTTCCTCTCGTTGCTTCCTCAACAGATGCTGGCGGCCCCGACTGGGCACCTGCTGGTTCTAGTCCTCAGAGGAGAAGTGACGAGCCCTTTGGCGACCCTTCTGCGGGTTCAGCTCCATCGTCCCCTGTACCCGCTGCAAAGTCCCATTTGGGAGGCCCCATCTTCCAAAGCCAGTCCACGTTTCGGGGGCGAGCGTGAGTGGCTGGGGGCCTGGACCGTACGCACACTCTGTCTCGGTCGGTCACCCTGCGTTTGCCATCTCAGCGTGTTAAGCTGGGCACCGCTGAAACTTCTGTGCGTTGCTGACTTTTCCCTGCAACAGTGTAAAGAACAGCGAGTGCCCGGTACCAACGGTGAGTTAGTGTGCGGGGGTCACTCGCCCCTCGGGGGCCGTGCGTGAGCCCGAGTCTGCACGTTCAGGTGACGCAGACATCGCTCAGATGAAGAGTGCGAGGTGGTTTCACTGCAGTGCGGGGCCGTGGGCCGGGCGGGCTTCTCCCTAGGAAGACTTCGCTGGTTATTTCGGCTCCTCTACTCCCACGAGGCCCCAGGTGAAGGCACCCGGCCGTGGGTTCGGCATTCGCTGCCCAATGGGGAATCCGCGCCTCGATGCTCAGGGGCAGGAAGCGGTGTGACACCACGTCGTTCCGAAGGCAGAGGCAGCCTCTGGTCTCCACAAAGTGGCTGCTACAGCCACCGAGGTCGGGGACTTGCTGGACCAGGCACGGGACACACTGAACGCGGTTTGGGGACTCAGTGTCCTTCCAGGTGGGTCTGGCGGGGTTTTCTTGGCAGAGCCTGGCGCTGGGCTGGCTTCCCTGCTGGCTTCTGGGGACATCGGTCTGCCAATGCAGTGTGACACCGAGACTTGTCCTTGGTCATTAGACATGTGCATGTCACTCAGCTTCCCCATTGGCTCCATCTCGCAAAGCTACAGCGTGTCATTGAAGCCGGGAGGTGTACGTGTGTGCGTGTGTGCATGTGTGCACGCGCTGGCCCCACACCCCAGGGTCCCCTAGAACTGTCTCTGCCTAACCATACTCACCTCCCCTCGGTGTCCCTGCCCACCCCCACCCTCCGGAGCCCGGGGTGTGTCCCCGCGGATCCGGGCCCCGAGGAGGCAGGGTGGACGGTCCACCTTCAGTTCCAGCCGCAGTCCCTCTCCTGAGTCGAGGCCCCTGTCTGTGTGTCCGGCAGTTCCTCGTCTGCTGACCACCCGCTGCCCCGGGAAAGGGAGGAAGGGTCCGCCTCAGGGGCTCCGTGCTGCCTGCCCCCTGCTGCAGAGGGGCCTGGGGAAGACCCGGCATCAGGACCCTCACAGGGAAGTCTCCGAATGAGGCCACTGGGACTCGGGAGCAGGTAGGGGGACAGGGCGGGTGGCAGGCTGGGTCCCTCGGGCAACCCCCAGAGACAGCCAGGCACCCGGTGCGGGCTGGGGGCAGCATCCCCTCCACCGGCTGGGTCCCACAGGGGGACGGGTCCTTCATTGAACAGACATTTGCAGAGCACCCACGAGGCCCCCGGCCCCCTTGGAACTTCCAGGTGACGGGGTGGGGACCAGAACCACAGGAGTCCCTGACGGACCTCTGAACCTTGTGGGCAGTGCGGGAAATCAGGAGGGACTGGCCCTGGGGTGGGACGGGCCCAGCCTCTCCAAAGCCCAAAAGACCCCAACCACGAAGGGGGCTTCTTAGGGTCTGGGTCGGATGCTAAAGACCGCAGGCGGCGGCATTTCGGAGGGAGGGAACTGAGGCTGGTGCCGGACCCGGGCTTGGCTCCCCGCGCACACAGCACGAAAGGCGGCGGACAGAGGGACGCGGCTCTGGCCGGTGGCCGTGGCCCCAGGGGTCTCGCTGCCCTCACTTCAAAGGGGGCTCCTTCTCTGTCCCCGACTTTCTGCCTCGCGACTGCGGCGCGAACCCGAGAGCACAGCCGATATTAAAAACACAGACCTTAATGCCAGGCAAAACACGCCGCCCTCCCGGCTCCGGAGTGGGGAAAATAACTCAGACGCATCAGCATGCTTTTCCAATAAAAATTCATTAAATATTGGTTATAAGGGATGAAGCGGGGGGCGGGAAGGAAAGCTCTCAATTAGGGCAGTTGCTTTGAAGTCTCTGCTCTAAATACAAAGCAAATCTGGGGCTTCTCCCCCGCCCTAAGAAAGCACCACGGGGTCCCCTTGTTACATGCAGGTAATGAGGAACACGGTGCCCGCCTGAGCGCTGTCCCCAAATCGGCTTTGCCTCGGTTTCCCCCCTCGGTGGTGCCCGTGGCATCGAAAGGAAATGGACCCGCTCCCGGTCGCCGCCACATGCCCCCCATTTCCAAGTCGCAAGGCACCTCTTTACGCTTCAAAACAAGAAGGGTTTTGAGTCACCGGAGAGCGCCGCAGGGAAGATCAAAGCGCACAGCGCGGTTTACGGGGATCTGCACAGACCCCTCCGGGGACACGTAAATCTTCAGGCCCCCCCCCCCCGCCCCGCTTCCACGGCCTGGGGCCTCAACAAAGGGGGTGCCCCGGGGGGTGACCGGAATACCCTGGATGTGGAGGGGCTCGCTATTCAGCAGCAGGCAGCTGCGGTGGACAGTTTCCCAATCACGCAGCGTGGGGACACCCGGGGTCAGGTCTCCTTCTCCATCCCATCACCGTGCACTCCCCGGTTTTCTGTGCAAAGCACCCCGAAAAAAAAACAGCGTCCTGCAGGGAAGCCTGGCCCACCCTCCATCAGAGAAGAAGGGAGGTGAGTTGGCGCCAGGTTTGGGGGCTACATGTCCACGTGCTGGTAAGTTCGGGGGTCACGTATGACGATGGGCTCCCCAGGAGTGGGCGGGGCTTTGGATGGCGGGTTCCCGGTGGGCTCTGAGAACCATCGTGCTAGCAGGGGCAACGGGCCTCCAAAGGGACAGGCAGAGTGAGCGGTGCAGGCAGCGTGAGGCTGAGGACCAGGGTGGTGGCCGGGGAGACAGAGCCCTCTGGGGCTCGGTCCTGACGCCTGCGACGTCTGTGACCCGCACGTCGCCCTGTTCTTGACGGGGCACCTTTTCTTCCTGCTGCCTCCCGGGCCGGTCCGGGGGATGCACGACGGCCTGGACGGGCGGACGCAGCGAGACTATCAGATTCGTGCGCGCTGGCGGGGAGCGGCCCGCGCAATGGGGCGGCGCCCGCTCTGCTTCTTCCGCGCATGGACCGCCGGCCTCCCAGAGCCGTAAACCTGGCGTCGGGCTGCACACCCGGCCGCGGGTCGTGGTGAACACTCCATGTGCCTGGCTGGAGGGGTGGACGACGCGGGGGGGAAATATACAGCTGTCAGTCTGCATTAGGCGGCCGGCGGTGTCGCCGCCCAGCTTTCGGGCGCGGCAATTACTGCCTAACAGGCCCGTGATTGTTTGCGGGTAATATTTCCTGCTTCCCGTCGGGGGCCCGTGAGTGAGAGCGGGGAGGGGGGACAGGTGGGGGGGCCTGGCTTCCGAGGCTCTGCGAACACAGCCGTGTGCGTGCTCTGCAAAGTAAGAGGTGCCAGCCGCCCTGGAAGCCCCAAGTTCAGAAGCATCCGCAGCGCATGGGCTGGGGGTGGCTCGGAGAACCTCGCAGACACACACATGCTGGCGACGCCGGCTGCTGCGGACAGGGTCTGAAGCCACATAATGTTTGTTCCGGACGTCTCCTCGACACACTTGCAGCACTAAGCAGGGTCCGAGTGTGGGCGCTCGCGCCCAGGGAGCGAGGCTCACAGATGAGGCGTCTAGGCCTGGCCGGGGCACCTTTGCCTCTTATTGGACTGGACGTCACAGCCGTGGGCTCAGGCTGTGGGCAAGAAGCGCTGCGAGCTGGGCAGGCACAGGTCTGGGGCCTGGACGTCCAGGGGTCACTTCTGTGTCTGGCGACAACCCCCTTCCGGGTGTGTACAGTCTTCTCACTGTGACGGTCTCTGGTGCTGTGGGTTGTGAGTGAGGGCCCTGGTCCCATGCTTGGGGACCTTCCCCTTCCTGACCTTGTTCCCTCCCAAACTCCCCTTCCTCCTGCCATCGCGTGGAGGTCACAATTCAGCCCATGAATTGGGGAACACACACATTCAGACCATGGCTGCTGACTTCTATTCATACCACGTCTGTGGGAGGCGGGAAGTCTATGAAATCTGGGGGCTCGGGGCCAAGGGAAAGGGAGGGTCCCTCATGGGAGAGCTTGGAACATTCCTGGTATTAGTAACTGTCAACAAGGAACCAGCAGGAAATGTCACCAGGGACAGTGCGGGCCACACAGCCGGTCCCGGAGCGGAGGTGCGAGGTCTCGATCAGTTGTGTGCATTCACGTTTTGTGCTCACACCTGGGAAGTCTTTGGTGTTTGGGCAGTGGGGATGCGACGGCCAGAGAGAGATGGAAAGAGAGAGAAAAACAGCTGGAGGGAGAGACATGAGAGGACCCAGAGAGACAGGCAGGCGGACAGACGGACGCACGGGCCGCTGAGAGCTCGGGTTGGGACGCCGAGTCAGAACTCGGACTGAGGACAAGACGCCGGATCCCCAGCTTCCCGCTGCAAAGGTCGGAGACGAGGGGACAGGTGAGCGTGGCTCCTGTGAGAGTCCTGATGTTCCGGCACGTTTTGGGGCAGGCACAAGGGCGAGGTGTTTGGGCACCTGGCAGCATGTGGGGTCTGGGAGGACCAGGGGCTGTGGGTGTCCTTGTGGGCCGGGGACGGGGCAGCCCCTTCGTTCCAGCCCCTGTGGGAGCGACTGGGACCCCCGGCCTGGCCTCAGTCCCATGGGGGCCACGGGGGGCTCAGGCTTGCTTTGGGACAAAACCGGCCCATAGCCGAGAGTCCGTCCCTCCTTGGTTTTCGGGTGCAGACACATTTCAGCACACCTGTTCCTCTCTCACTAGTTTAAGCACCTACTATGCGCTCTGAGTTAGAACACCTACTATGCCCAAGATCCAGCCCAGGGCAGGACCGGCTGACAGCCACGGAACCGGCAATCCGAGAGGGCTTCCTGGGGGAGGTGTCGGGGGCAGAGTGCAGTAAGACATTCTGAGAAAGGCTGAGGGGGGCTGAGGGGGGCAATGCAGCCACCTGGAGGCGGGCTGAGTCCTGGGTATGAGGAGGGACTTCCGCAGCGGCCAGATGTGGCCGGATGTCCGTCGGAGAAAGTGGCTGAGCATCCAGTGCAGGAGTCGGGTTGGAGGGGACACACCTGTCCCGGGGGGGGGGGCAGTGGCCGGCCACCCCTGTGGCTGAGGCCAGCAGTGGGGACAGTTCCTTTGTCGGCACCTGAACTCTGCAAGCCGCTGGGTGGTGGCCCTTCTTTGTGACAGCCGCAGCCTCCTCCGTCCGCCCCACCGGTTTAGAAGCATTTCCAGTGGCAGTGCTGCTTGGCGCTGCGGTGGACCCTCCGGGACCCCCAGACCACAATGCTGAGAGACCACGGGGACATTTTTTCTGTTGTTTACATAGGTCATAAATTTTTCCGACTGGCATTCGGTTGGACTCTGGATTTGATTAATTACCGAGGTGTTTGGAACAGTGCAGGGCAGCAGGCCCTTGATTTACAGAGTGTGTACACGTTACTTCCTTCAGCAACCGCGAATTCACACCGAGGGGACACGTTGGAACAAGAGCTGGGGGCCCCTTGTGCTGGAAACCACGGTTTAGGCGAAGCCCTCACGCGGGGGTGGGGGTGGGCACCGGGGGCTTCCCGCAAGCACCGCTTGGCTCCAATCTCCTAATAGCGCGGTTGCAATCCGCATCTGCTCTGCCAGGCACGTTGCTTTTTTTTAAAAAATAAATTCTTAGCCAAGGGTATGTTTCTTGATTCTAGACACACAGAGAGAGAGAGGGAGAGAGAGAGAGATGAATGTGGAAGAAAAACATTGATCTGTTTTCTCCCGCATGTACCCTGACTGGGAATCGAACCTGCAATTTTTGGGTGCAGGCAACGACGCCGCAACCCACTGGGCAGCCCTACCGGCGGGGTAGGCAGGGAAATGTTTCAACGTTTTAAAAATGCAGCAGAGAGAACCAAGATTTCCGGGGGCCTTCCAACAACGTGGCTGGGAAAGAGGTTCCCATTCTCAACCCACCCAGCGTCAGGGGCCGAGCCTGGAGCGCGGCTGGAGCAGCGCCCGCGCGCGCGTGCGCGCACGCACACGGGCTCGAGGCGCAGAAGTGGCGCCCAGGGTCCGTTTAAACGCCCCCGTAACTTGGGGGTTCTGGGGAACAGTAAATCCCACTCGTTGAGTTAACAAACATTTATGGGGGATTTGTCCTACTTAGTGCGCCTTTTACAAGAGCCACGCGTCCACCGTTGGAATTTGTTTCCTTTTAAAAGAAGTTAAGAGACTTAACATTTTCGGAGCCGTTGGAGATTTGCGGGGAGCGCTGGCGGAAGGCGCTGAGCTCTGCAGGCGCGGTCTCCGTTTTTCTCTGTTTGTGGGATACATTTGTTGCCACGGCGGAGGGAGCAGTGATACATTGTAACTCACAGCAGGAAGGGCGCCCCGGGCGCTTACAGCTGTGCGTCTCCGACTGCGCGCCGCCGTTTCCCTACGTGAGACACGTGCGTATCATGCCCGCCTTGAGAGTGAGCATACGTAATGAAATAACACGGGTGAAACGGCTTTATTTCGCCTTATGTTCCATAAACACCATGACAGTTTGTGGGAGATCGTGGTGGGGGGCTGAGGTGGGGTGCGGGGACGGCAGACCCAGTCCGCATCCACGGTGACCTCTGGCTGTCCCACAGGTGTCTGGTCCTGCGTTCACGCCTGGGCAGAACGTCACTGGGTGACCTGGGGGTCCACAGAGTTAGTCCTTGTTTTCTTGCAGCTTTGCACACAGTTCTCCTCACATTTTGTACGTGGGTAGTTCTGCGCTTTTGAGGCGCTAGTGTCCAAAGAGCCGTGGGCGTCCCCAAAGTCACCGAGCACCGAGGTGAAGTGAGACCTCTGCTCGGCTGACCCCTGGGTTTCCTGGTTGTCCCACTTCGTTCTCGGGGGACCACAAAGCAGGGACCTCACATCGTGGCAAGTGCGCTGGTGGCTTGGGAGGAGGGGCGGCTGGGGCAGCACAGGGTGTCAGAGGCTGGGCAGAGCACACAGTAGGTCAAGGTTGAAAATGAGCTCGCACCTCGTGCCCTGACGGCGTCTGGGGTGAACGGTGCACGCGGCGTGGCCCTCCGGACGCCCCCCTTTTCCCATCAGTTTGGGTCACAGACCTGAGATGCATTTTAGCCCACACGCATGTCACGTCCACGCCCTTCCGGACGTGTCCTTCCGCGGAATCCTTTCGTCCTGGTAGTTTCCGAGGCCACGCTGTGGGCTCATCCTGGGAGAGACGCCGCCGCCTCTGCCCTAGCGCGCGCGACCGCGGACAGACAGCGCCTCGGAGGCGGCCTGACACATCGTCCCCAGCAGGGCCCCGGCCTCCCGTGCGTGCGCGGGGGTCTTGGGCAGACACGCGCGCGCTGCCAGTGCCTTGCTTGCGCTGATTAAACACGACTTGCTAATAACAGCGAGCCAGCGCTCGCGGCCCCGCACCGCGCGGCTGATTTACGGGAGGTCAGGATCTCATTAATCTCGCCGCGGCCCGAAAGCGCGGTGCCAGCTCACCTTCCCCAGGACGCCTGTGATGAAGACAGAGGTGAGCTCGCTCTGGCACTGCTCCGCGGCCTCTGTCGCCCTCTGACAAGGGCGGCAGCTGGTGATGAAGATGCAGTTGAATCTGGTGTTTATTGCAACCTGGCAGACGGTCTCCGCAGGGTGGAAATGAAATGCTTTTCTGTGAAGAAGGCTTTCAGCCATCGGGTCCTTCGGCCTGGGAGCGGAGGCCGTGGTCCAACAGCGAAATCCATCTTCTCTGTCGCGTTCCTGAGTGCCAGACGTGCTGGGTCCGGGGGAGCAGAGGTAGGGGTTCTCTTGTCCATACAGGTCGTAAGACAGGTGTCTGTGAACACACTTTGCCCGCTTCGCCAGCACACAAACGCGTGGGTGCAAAGACCAGGAGCAGAGTCTGGGATTCCGAGTGATGTCCCCACAGACGGGGCTGCTGGGAGCCAGAAATACACTTCAGGGGCATCTGCGTCACCTAGAATAATCAGGCAAGGCAGCGTTGCTGACGATGTTTTGGGGACACACAGACGCCCCAGCCCACCTGCATGGTCGGCCTGCAGAATCTTGTTCGCAGAGGGGGACAGGGACCTGCCCCGGGGAGTGTGGCTGCCCCAGGTGGACACCCGCCCTGGGCGGTTCGAACAGGTGGCCGGGCAGTCTGCAGGGGCTGGTTTCCTTAGGAAACGTACAAGCTGCTCATTTTGCCTGGATGCAGGTTCACCCTCAGGGGCAGCAGGGTGCCCGGCTGCCGAAGCCTCAGAGATGCCAAATGATACAAGCCATTAGTCACACACGCTCTTTGCAAGGTCCCTTTCGGAGGAACTGGGGGTCTGGACTTGGTCCTTTCCCGGGAACTCACGATGCAGCCTGTGGCCCGGTCTGGGCGTGGGGGAGGCAGGGGAGGGGCCGCAGGCACGGGGTCCGGGGCCTGTTTGCTGTGGGGGGGGTGGTGTGAAGCTGGGGACGAAGCCTTTATTTCGTACTCAATGTGAATGCAAGCGAGGACAGCCCAGGGGCTCCCGGAGTGCGAGCACTGGTGGGTTCTGTCCCTCTGGGGGTGGTGACCATGTGGTTTGGCCACTCCCAGCTCCTGGACATCCGTCATGAAAGTCCCAGTGGGAACCTGTCTCCTCAACCTGTTCACGGGCCCTGATCCCGTCCCCGCCCCCCAGACTCAGACGGACACAGGGCGTGATGTCCGGGCCAGACACCCCGTGTCCCCGCTTCCCTGCCGACTCCCGCTTCTCCCGGGTGCCCCATCCTGCTCGGTCCCCGGTCCCCAAGGAGCCCGACATTTCCATTTGCTGCCCCAGCTGTGAGGCAAGCTCACAGCACAGAGTTTCACTCAAAGCCCACAAAGCAATTGGAAGACAAAATATTTTTTAAAAAAGGTCGGCAAACGTTGCTTGGACCGTTTTGTTACACACTCAGAACGCGGTGGATGAGGAGGATGCGTCCTGGGTGCAGTGTCCGTCCCGAGGGGCTGCTCGCCCTGCGGCGTGAATTTGGGGGCCGTGAATATTCTAAGACGGGCCCTTGACAATAGACGGTGTCCAACTACAAATGCGTCCCCGTGTGATCAGTGCTGGGGACGCAGGCACAAGTCGGGGGACACATGGCCCATTGGGGGGGCTCGAGGGGACACCCCCGTCCGCCTGCCTCCTGCCCCGCCTCCAGCCTGGAAGTGCCCAGCACACTCACGGCCACGGCGTGTGACTGGGGGCGAGTGGTGTTTCCCTGTGGGGCGGTGAAAGCTGGGAAAGGTGAGGTGATTTACGGAGAGCGGGGGTCTCGGTAGCTGGGACGTGTGTGCGAGCTGGTCTGCTCCCTCTCACAGGTGGCGCTCGGCAGAGGCAGCGGGTGGACACATTCGTGGGAGGCCGGGTGCGAATTGTCTGACTCGGGGGCCGGAACGCCTGGGTCCCTTCGGGGCACCTCTAGGTGTCGGCTTCTTTAGCGACATCAGCTGGACTCCCACCCAGAGGAGAGCGTGATGGCACACTTTCTACCGCGCATAGGACTTTGAGAAGACCCCTAAAGAGGCACCCAAACGCCCGGAGATGCCGGCCATCTCCAGTCCAGCCAGGGATCCAAAAGCAGGCGGGACACTGTGCGGAAGCTGCCTTTGCCCTGCAACACGGAGGTGCCCAAAGGAGGGATCATTTTATGTCTCAGCTCGGCTGGAGCACAGGGTCCCGATGTCTGCTCCAACACCAGCTGACGTGTACTGGGACATCGCATTTGGGATGAACATGAACGGTGGCCGATTTTGAGTCCAGACGCGGGCCCTCTGCCGCGTGGGTGGGCCGTGTCCAACCTGCTGACGGATGGAAGAGACACGGACTCGGATTCCCCCCGAGAAGAAAGAATTGTTGTGGAAAATAAACTCAGACGTGGGAGGAAAGGGATCGTTTTTTTCTCATTAAACCTCAGCGAGGCCCCGTGGGGCATCGGTAGCTGCAAACCCGTCCCACCGTGTGTTTGCTTCTCTTTCGGGAAATCAGCTGGGGAGGTTCTTGGCTCTGGTCCTTGGGGACCCAAGGGCCTTACCACTGTGCTGGGGCCGCGGGGCCACTTTTTCGGGATGAACCTTCAGCGTTTCTGGATGAACTCTGTGACGTGAATCACGTCACAGACAGTCACCTGTGGGTCTACATCCTTTCTGTTCGGCGGAGCGCTCAGCCTTGTCCTTTGGAAGGGAGTGAGTCTGTCCACGTTGCTGACACTGTGTGTGTCTGGGCAGCGAGCCCGAGTGCGTTTTCTTCTTGTGTAAGCAGGGGCACGTGTCTGTGAGTTCTGTGTGTGGGTGTGTGAGTTGTGTGGCATGTGTCTCTGTGTGTCTTTCCATCTTTCTGCACCTGCCACCTCCCGAGACAAGGGAGATGTTCGCACCCCTTAGAAGGAGCGTGTGGATGCGGGACCCCAGGGTCAAACACGGAAAAGATTCCGCCTTATGCGCCTCGAGACCCAAGGACTAAACAATCCTTCAAGTAAAAGCTCATCCAGGTTCCTCCATGTTGTAGCCTGTGTCCGAGCCTCACTCCTGTTCTTGGCTGTGTAATATTCCACGGGTGGCTGGATCTCATTTTGTTCATCCATTCTCCCATCAACAGACACTTGGGCTGCTTGTGCATTTTGGTGGCTAATGTGAGTAATGCTTCCTCCGGCACACACGTTCAAGGATCTGCTTGCCCACGTGTTGTGAATTCTTTCTTCTGTGAGTACACCCAGGAAGGGGTTGGGGAGAGGCTGGTGATCGGTCCTGGGACTCTGTGGCTGATGAGAATGTCTTGGAACTGGGTAGAGGCGCAGAATGGACTAAACGTCGCTGATTTGTGCCCTTGAAAATGACGAGTGGGTAACTTCTCCTTCCGTGACTTCCCAACATGCAGTGTGATTATTGGGGGTGGGGACCGGAGACCTCTCAGCTGTGACGTCACCGAGCTCAGCCGCCCGGGACCATGACACACCTCCTGCATTTGGGGCGGTCCCAGAGGGCGGCTCTCCCCGCATCTCACAGAATCGGGGACGGAATAAATCTCTCCTGAACTTCAGCGGCCGAGACCGTTGTCCACGTCGCCTTTCAAATCTTCTGGGCCTCCAAGGGTCTGCCGATCCCATCGGAAAATCTTTGCTAATTTTATTTGCTGTTTTGTATAATTGTCTAACGTATTAGCCACTCAGGTGGCGCGGAGAGCTGGGCCGTTTGTCTTTCGCTAACCAGCGCCTTCCGGTCCCTCTGCCCGGTGCAGGGGCGGTAACGGAAAAGGGGTCCCCTGGGGGCCCTCAAAACCGCGCTGCAGACGCCACAAGTGCCGCCCGCTGTTTGCAACCCGGTTTCGACGCTTGGGGGACATCGGACCCTGAGAGCATCGTTTCTCTCTCTCCTGAGGCTGAAGGAGGGGCGTGTACATCCTGCTTGCTGTGAACTGCAGCCGGGAAGTGGGGGAAGAAGGAAGGAAGGAGAGAAGCCAGAAAGGCAGGAACCCCACAGAGAAAGCAGAGGGGACCACCTGGCGGGGGGAGGTGGGTTTTCCGTTTCCTAGGAAATCAGCACCTGCAGGGAGGCGTCAGATGGCTTTGGAGGTGGCCGGTGGCCCTGGGAGACACCCAACGGCACAGGTCACAGTGGCCCCTGCGATTCAGCTGGTGGGAGCCGGAGGGGGGGGGCGGTTTTGCTTGGCAAGGCACCAGTTAGAGCCCCCGTTTAAGCACGGAGATTTGGAAGTCACATGGCTTGCTCCGCGTGTGTTTGACACAGAGGGATGAGAGTGTTTTCGGCTCCAGAGAAGTTGCCCGATTTGGACGTGGTCTTTAAAAAAAAATCAACGGAGGCGTTGAGAAAAGCGAAGAGTGTCTTGTTTTCGATCGTGTCTCTCTTGGAAGGAGGACAGTCTTCGGGCTGGCCCTGCGGGTGGCCTGGGGCGTGAGGCCTGTCTGCCCTCGGCCCCAGGAGCTCAACTCGGAGCCCGGTGGACAGAAGGACAGAGAGAGGACAGATGTCTCGGGCCCGGTGGCCATCCCGAAACCCATTCAAGGTTCAGGCTTCAGGTGTGCGGAGAGGGTGTCGGCTGCGAACAGAGGACAGGAAGTGTGTAAAACACAGGATTTGGACAACGTGCCAGGAACTCACAAGTGAAGGATGGCAGTGGGCCCTTGAACTGGGCGGGGGTTTGGGACATGGTGCCCCAGGTCGTCGAACATGCGCTGGTAACTTTCACTGGCTCCAAATTTCACTCATGGGGGCGTACTGTGGACCAGAAAGAAGGCTGGCCACCGCACACTCAGTGAATGTGTATTTTGTTAGTTCTTTGGGTCACATCGGGTCGGTCCAAAAGTCCCTTCAGTTTTTCCTGTTCCATGAAAGGCGCACTTTTTTATTTTCACGGATAACTTTACTGATTTGGGTACTTTGAGTGTGTGAGGCCTCTCCCGCTATCGGCTTCCAGTGGGGACAGGCCACAGGTGCTGCTGAACTTCTCCCGGTGCCAAGGCGGCCCCGCGGCAGAGAATCACTCCACCCGAGTGTGGATACAGCCCAGCAACTTTGCAAACCACCTCTGACACGTTCGGTCGGTCACAGCACCTTCTCCATACGTGACACACGTCTCTCTTTTTTTTTTGGATCTCAGTCACACTTTTTCGTTTCAAGCAATGAGAAAACATCATGTGTTTCCTTGCATCTTCAATATCGAAATGGCTGAACGAAATTCACCGATTTGGGTCAGGTCTGCAAACAATGTAACAGAATTGTTTCCAATGAGGTTGACAACGATGGGCCAGAGCCGTGGGAGTGGAAAACAGGAACTGATGTGTTGGGTCGGCCTGAGGACCGGCTGGGGCCCACCCAGGGGACACAGACCGGGAGGGGGAGGGGGAGGCAGGGCGGGGCACCACTCAGGGCAGAAGGCAGCCAGCAATGGCCTCCCGCTAATGGCCATGCAAATGGCATTTATGGTCCTAATTGACGGAGCATTCACAGTAGCGGCATTGGGGTAAATCATTTCGGTATTAAGATTTATGCCTCGCAAGCCAAGGACTAATTTCCATAAGGCATTTGCAAAATGCATCTTGTCCTCTGAGGCCGGGGGGGCGGGGGAACCTGTCCCCTCCCCATACGGGACATGTTTTCTCTCTTCCTTTCCTTCTCTTCCGCCCTCCCTCCCTTCCTCTCTCTGTCCCTGCCTCACTCCCTTTCTTTCTCTATCTTTATGTCTTTCTCTCTCTCTCTGTACCATCATCTATCAGTTCGGTCTATCTAATCCCATCACGGGGCCCCATCCTCCCAATCTAACCCCCTCTACAGGCCCCTCAGGGTGACGCCGCACCATGAGAGGTCACGGCTTCCTGTAGGAATGAGGGTGGGAACAGGAGCCTTC
This sequence comes from Artibeus jamaicensis, assembly GCF_021234435.1. Classification (NCBI taxonomy): domain Eukaryota; kingdom Metazoa; phylum Chordata; class Mammalia; order Chiroptera; family Phyllostomidae; genus Artibeus; species Artibeus jamaicensis. The sequence continues at coordinate 223,516 of NW_026521704.1, forward strand.
GATGCACAAAGGCAAACACTCTTTTAAAATACTCCTCCGGCGGTACGGCGGAAGGAGGGAGCAAGGCCAGCCTGCTCACAGGGGAGGGAGAAGAACAGGCGACCTGGTGGGTGCACAAGGCAATTGCAGGCACTGGGGGGGGGCGTGGGGGGCAGGCAGCCAGGTTCCAGGCCCCGTGTGCTTGATGGAGTCTGCGTGAGGGAAAGGTGGGTTTTGGAGCGATGCACAAAGTGCAGCAGGAGCAGGTGCAAAGGCCCTGGGGCCGGCAGGACGGGGCCGGTGTGGAGGAAGTGACCAGTGTGGTCAGGACAGGGGGCAGCGAGGCTGGAAGGCATCCAGGGCAGGCCGAGCCCCTGGGCCGGGGCACAGCGTAGGGACAAGCCCTGAGCCCGGTGCGGCTGCGGGCGTCTCTGGGGCCTGTGTCCGGCCTCAACCTCTCCTGTCCTGTCTACCAGAGGTGAGCCCGGGCTACCCTGGCCGTGGAGGGTTTTGGCAGAAGGAAAGCCAGCTTACACCTGGGGCGCCACCCCCTCCGTGTTTGCACAGGTTCAGCCCACACGGGAAGGGGTGCCTTATGCAGTAACCAGCACTCACTCTGCAGGCCGGGGCGCTGGGAGACAAGACACGTGGATCCGCAGTGAGGAGGGCGGGGCGTGCGTTCCTGGCAACCCGGCGCTTCCGGGTCGTCTGGTGGTCGAGGGAGCTGTGCGTGGGTGGGTGGGGGTCGGGCGCTGTTCACCACTCAGCGCCGACGCGGCCTCGCGGGGGGCGCCCCCCGAGTTCCCTCTCATCACACCCCCATTTATTAAATCACGGCGGCGAGTCAGGCCTGCAGGAATCAACGAGCATGTTTCATGCTGTTTGCACGGGATGCGCTCCCCGGGGACCACTTATTTGGGGTTATAAATGCATCAGGCAGTGCGCGCAAACACGGTGCCCGCCTGTCTCGCAGCGGATGGGGGGATTAATTGATTTCTAATGGATGCGCCCGGCGCGGGGCAGGCCCCGCACCCTCCCCCAGGGCTGGGACTCCAGCGAGGGCACCTCCCACCGCTCGCTCAGCGTTTGCTGCTACGGGAACAGGGGGAGCGCAGCTTAGGGGTCCCCGGGGCGCAGCCGGGGGTGTGGGCTGTGACGGGTGCCTGTGTATTTAAAGACACGCTCTGACATGTCTGTGCTGATGCTCAGTGAGTCCGGCAGAGCAGCAAGGCAGCGAGCGGGCGCCTCTGGCCTGTGGGACCCAACATGTGACTCATCCCCGAAGTTCCTACGTTGATGTCGTAACCTCCAAAGCGGTGCTGTTTACAGGGGCCGGCTGTGTCACGAGGCTGGGACACCTGTGATGGGGTGACAGAACTCCTGAGAAGGGACCCGCAGGGCTCCCATCTGCTCTCCTGGGCCCTGCCGGGTCAGTAGGACCCAGGGAGGAGGGGCCCCACAGCCAGGCCCCCACCCGCCCGCCGTGCGGAGCTGTGGGAATGAGGGGCATGCGAGGCCGAGTGGGTGATACTTTCCTCACCCCCCCCCCCCGAAATCCCCCCCGGGGGGGCCTGTATGAGAACGGACTTGTTTCACCCTGCGCCCCGTTGGGAGGGCAGAGTGCAGATGAACACGGCAACCAAACAAAGCAAAAACAACAAAATGCAAAACCAGCATCCAGCTCTTGGTGTTTTGTTTTTTTTTTTTAATCCCCTCCCAGGATGGACTGAGGAAGGCCATCGCGGACTGAGCCAGGTGGCGGAGAGGGTTCGAACACCGGAAATGCTGGTGGTGTTCGGGGCCCCGTGAGGTCCGCTGGTCTCTCGCGTGGACGGTGACGTCATGTCCACCAACCTTGGCCTGCTCTTTGCGGAGACGTCGGGGCACTGTGTGGGGGTTAGGCCGAGTGGCAGGGGCAACACGATCGTGGGGACATGGAAAAGAAACTCACTCCTGGGCGGGACCAAGAGAGCCCAGCTCTGGCTGCCCGGCGCACCATTTAACATGGGAAGGGACATGGCCCTGGGGTTGCAGCTGCTGGGGTAGGCGGTCCCGTCTCAGCCTGGGGGTCAGCCTCTTGGCTAGTTCCCCTGTCCTCTGCCCCGGGGACTGCAGGTGGATGTGGGGCAGGGGGTGCAGAGCCAGCCTGCGTGAAGGACACTAGAAAAAGGGACCCTTGCACCCCCCTGGAATCGTGTGCTGTCCACAGGGCTGATGAGTCTACCAGTGCCTCACACCGTCCTGGTGCTGGCTCACGGCCGGCAGGCCCCGGGCTGACCCTGCAATGCCCCCTCCCAACACAGAACCAAACACACCTGCCGATCCCACCAACGCGATGTGAACCTCGACCACATTGGAAAAAAACTGTTGCCGACCCCCCTCGGTGCAGAGGCGGCCGGTGAGACTCGGGGTGTGTCTTGTCCACTCACTGCTATTTCACAAACCCCATTGAAGCAGTTGGTTGCCTCGGACCAAACGACCCACGTGGCTAAATATTTCGAGTACCATTTTATTTTATTTGGAACGGGGCTGCTTATACGTATTTTCCCCTGCAGTGGGGGGGGGGGAGCAGGGAAGGACTGCCACCGTCCTTTCTGGTGGTCCGGGCGGTTTTTGTCTGCGACGGTGTCTTTTATCTCCGAGTTTCCGTCCTCGCGGCGGCAAGGGCGCGGGCCCACAGAGGGCCCAGCGCTTGGCTCCGAAGCCCATCTCCCCCGTCTCGCCGGAGACTCATCTTGCCCCGTCAGCCTGAACTCCTGCCGTAAACGGAATTCCTAAGCCGGAGAAAAACGCTGGGCCAAACCGTGAGCGTCCTCCGGGAGAAAGGGGATGAGGTAAGAAAAATAAAACCCTGACCTCCCTTCCCTGGCTGGAAGGATGCAATTACCAGCGGGCGGAGGAGTTCAGTGTTGAAAGCAATCTTCTTGCCTGTGTTTTTTCTTTTCCTTTCTTTTTTTTTTTCCCCCCTCTTTGCAGCTATTAAGGAGTTAGCCCTCTTAAACCACTTTAGCAGAACAATGAGAACCAAACCCTGGATGTTGACCAAGGAATTACGAGGCGCGCGGCCGCTGCTGGTCGTCCTCTTCCCAGGCAACGCCGAGCGTCCAGGAGCGGACAGACGGCTGCGGCTGACCTGGGGACTGACCACGAGGAGGTCAGACTAAGTGGGGTCACGCCGTGCTTGGTCTGCGAGGGACCCTGAAATCTCCACGCTCCTCCCTGGGTCGCTGCCTGACTGTGTTTTTGTGGTCCCTGAAAGGAATCCTGACGTTTTGCAACAATGTAGTCACCTTCCTGCAGCCTGTTCGCATTGCATCCTGCTGGGCGCCTGTGAATGAAGCTGTCAATTGCTCCCCCCCCTCTGGCTGAGCCCACGGTGTGTGCTGAGGTTTGGAAACAGCTTAGGGACCCCCTGCACCAAACACATGCAGTTGTGGGGCGTGCGTGGGTGTCTGTCTTGACAAGACGCGAGTTTTGAGGAGCTCGCGGGGTTCCTGCGGAAGTGGGTGACTCTGTCTCCCCAGGACAGCGGTTCTGTGAGGGCTGGTGGGGTTGCTGCAATTTGGGGAGCCCTGCCTGGGGCTCTCGATGTCGGTGTTTGGGGTTTTCTGTGTAAGCTCGGGCCGCCTTTAGCGCCTGGTAGCTGTTTTTGTAAGTTCACCAAGGTGCTGCCTGGACAGTTTGGGGGACAGGCGTCCACTCGGGGTGCACGGTGGACATGTCGGGGTGCAAAGGGGTCACACTGAGGTCACGGCGGCGGCGTGTGTCCTGGGGGCTGTGCTGTGGGGGGTGGCACCTTTATCGTCCTTGTCCTGAGGGTGGTTTTCCTGTCCTGAAGCCGACAGGGACGCAGACAGAGTTTTCTTGATGGCAAATTCTCCCCGCATCCCGGCAACAAAAGACCACCCCCTGCTCCATTCCTCAGATCCAGTATTTTATTTATCCAATTCTGGGTCAGCCAGGTGACCCGATTCTAGTGGGCAATCAGCCTCACGTAGCTGGCACACACATAGCTTTTCGTCCCTTTTTCCAAAATGAAGACGGTGAAACTGTTTGTAAGTAAGGATTTGGAGGCCTTTAGCACATTTGTAGCCTGCCTCTACCTGGTTCTAGAACATTCTCCTCATTCCAGAAGGAGACCAGTCCCCAGCACCACACACTCTGTCCCCCTCTCCCAGCCCCTGACGGCCACTGACCCCCTCTCTGTCCCCGTGGATTGGCCTGCGCTGGATTTTTCACGCACGCGGAATCCACACCAGGGGACCGTGAGTGTCTGTCTCTCACGGGGCATCGTGTGCTCCAGGTCCCTCCGTGCCGCAGCCTGAGTCACACTGCCTCACTCCTGTTCCTGGCTGCATAATATTCCACCGTGTGCGTGGGCCCCACTGGGTGGATCCATTCCCCTGTACATCCTACTTTTCTCAGCTCCATCTCATCACCCAGAACATCTCCAGCCAGCTCTGCTGGGACCACGCTGGAGCAAGAACTGGGAGGGGCCTCTTGAGAAAGTTCCCCTGAAGGCAGGTGCTTCTGCCTGACCCCGTGGGGGGGGACCGTTTGTCCACCGAAAACCCAGACCCCTGAAGCAGCTCAGAGACATTCCACACGTCCCTCCACATATGTCTCCTTCGCTTCCTGCCAGCCCACCCGGGCAGAATATGCTGCTGGTTCCCCCGCTCAGAGCTGGTGGCCGGCTGGGGACGAACGTCACTGTGGACCAGGCCGTCGCCCCGACCCTTGCAGGCGTGAACAGGACGTGCCCGGTCTCGCCCAGCGATGGGCTGCTCGGTCCCGGGGTCCCCCTGACTGAGCCGGCAGCACCAGCCTCTCCGCTGACCCCTCATGAAGACCCTCGCGGCGTTCTCGGCCCGCATCTGACCGGCCGTCGGTCCGGCCGAGAGACCCTGGCTGCATGTCGATGCCAGAAGGAGGGACCCTGGTGCCCGCCTGCGTGTGTGTGTGTGTGTGTGTGTGTGTGTCTGTGTGCGCCCGCCGAGACGTCCCCCACCGGCCGGGGCCGTTACCAGACGGATCACAACAGACGACGGAAATGGAACAAATTACAGCTGAAACGAATCACCATCGCCCCTGTTTTCAAATTATTCTATTTCTGGGGAATTTCAGCTCGTTACATGAAAAGGAAGACAGCCGGTCCACCGGGCTTTGATACCGGCGTTATGATAATTCGGGGACTCATGTAAAATGCAAAAGGTGTATCTTGCTAAGGAGGAGGATTGGCTGTAATTACTCCGCGCCCCTCATTCCGAGCGGGCGCATGAAAGACCCGCGGACGTTGCAGTCTAATTACTCAGAGACAGTTGAGCACAAAATTACTTTCATCTGGTACAACATGTGCAACCGCAGAGAGGAGAGCGGGGCTCCCGCCCACAGCTGGCCGGGCGGCGGCGCGGGGCTGACAGGGCAGCGCCGTGGCTGGTCATTGGATCTATGACAGACCGGCCGGGGTGGGGGACGCGGCGGGGCGAGTGGCGAAGGGAAGAGATGCTGGGTGGGGGTTTTGGGGGGACATGCAACCCCCCGCCGGCCTTGAGGGCGAGTTCGGCGGTCAGGAGCCTGGAGCACCGGGGTTCCTGGGGGCGCAGGGTGTGTTTTTATCTCCTGGATCCCCAGGGTGGGTGGGGAGTCGCCCTGCTGCCCCGCGCCCTGTGATAGACGGTGCAGAATAGCAGGTGAAGCGTGTCCACCCGGCGGGCGTCCCTGGGAACGTAGCTCATCCGCTCACATCTTCCCTGTCCGTTCTGGGCTGGACGCACACCAGGACAACTGGACAGTGGGCTCAGACCGCGGGCTCTCTCAGAACACCCGAGGCATCCTTGCTGGTGCTCAGCCCTGGCCACACCCGACTTCCACAGCGGATCCTGCTCCGGACTCTGTGGCCCCCGGGCAGACACCAGAGACCACTCGCTGTCCCCCCCCACCGGTCCCCAGGTTCCCGACTCTCGGGGCCCTCTCTCACTGGTCAGCTTTTTCTCTGCTGGAGCGCCGGACACTGCCTGGCCCACAGGCCTGGGTGCTGCTGGGACCGCCGTTCTGGGTGCGGCTCAGCACCCGGGTCCCCAAGGATGTGGACACCGGGCCCCGAAGCAGACCCCTGGGGGGCTTCCCGCCACATTCGAGCACACATCCTGGGTCTTCAGTTGCCGTCAGCCGACACGCATGTCTACCGTGTTCCACCCACGTCCTCGGAGCCAGAGTGAGGTCGATGCTCCGTCCCATGCTGGCCGAGGTGGGCTCAGTGTTGTTCTCCTGCTGCCTGGCGAGCTCATACTTACCCCCAGACCCTGGAAAGGGTTTCCCCCTACCCCCAGGGGCACACCCGATCCAGGGACCCTGCTCCTCACCGGCGGGGGGCCCCACAATCTCTGGGGCTGCCTCTCACCTGTGAGGTCCTGGGTCCAGGTCACCGGCTCCATGGTGTACGAAGTGGTGTCCCAGCTCCCGGCTGATGGCCGGTCCCCGGCGTCATCTACCCCTGTGCAGCAAGGAGCCAGGGGGCTTCCCCCAAGACAGGCCTGAGGAAGCGCCCACCCAGGAGGGATCGGACCGTGGCTGTGACCGAGGGCCTGTGGGGACCACAGCTGCACCCAGGACCCGAGGGACCTTCCCGTGGCCGCGGCCGGTGGACCCCACCCAGAACCTGCTCCCTGAGGCTGCTCTGTCTACACCTTCCCTGTCCCCAGCTTGGCCGAAACAAATAAAAGATCCGCAGCTCCGGAGAGCGCCGGGCAGGGAGGGGGCTCCCGTCTCACGGAACATTCCGCATTCTGCCCCTGACCAGGGCTCCCCTGATCACTAACAATTTAATCCTTGTAGCAGACTCCAGAAGCCCATTATCCCGCAGTCCGAATGCTATCGATATGTTTTGCAAAACACAGAGTCTAGTGGGTGCACACTAATAAAGACAAAGACAGTGGAACCCTGGGGGGCTTCATTTTCGGCGTCCTCAGCAGCAAAGACTCATCATAGAAGCATTTGCTCGTTCACCGGGCCGAGGCGTGGGTGGGCCTGACCCCAGAGACGGGCTCTGTGCACCGGCGGTGGGGGAGGGGAGGACAACCCACGGGTGGTGGCCATGGAACCACCGAGCGGAAGGGACACGGGAGCCGCACCAGGGTCCCTGAGGACACTCACTCGCCAGGGACATCCAGGGGCAGGAGATGAGCGATGTCATGTTGTGGGCAGGACCCAAATGGGGAGACGTCAAATCGAGGGGCCGCCACCCCACTCGGGTCTCGTGGAGCCACTTCCGGGGTGAGGGTGGACACCGCGAAAGCACAGGGTGGCCCTCGTCACCCCTCCTGGGATGGAGCATGTGCGTCATCAGCCTGACCGGCCGCGGGGCGTCCGGGTGAAACGTCACTCTGGGCGCGTCTTCTGGAGGGTGTCTGTGGGGTGGGAGCGGCTCTGGAATCCGGGGCCGGGCCAGGCAGCCGGCCGTCCCCGGTGGGCCTTGTCTAAGCAGGTGACGGGTGGGGCCGACCAAAGCCTGAGGGACCAGGAATGCGTCCCCTCTGTTGCTTTTTTCTGGCCTCACTGCTTGAGCGGGGACAGGTCATCTCATCTGGTCCTGCGTCTGGGCGGAATTAAGCCACCGGCTTCCCCGGGCGTCCAGTCGGCAGACGGCAGATGACGAGAGGTTTCACTCTTCCGCCGTTTCGGAGCAGAGAAACGGTGGATAAACCCTCGTTTGGTACGTTCTACATGTTACATCCTGTAGTCTTACAGAAAAAGGGAGTCAGAGACGGAAAATCCTGTTAAGAAAATCATCCCACGGAGAAAACATAGCTACGGATGGCGCGTGTTTATTGGAAAACCCTGCGTCCGGCTTCGACATTTCCGACTTGGGCGAGTTGTTCAGCCCAGGAGACCCCCATGCTCAGGGTTCGCCACTTTCAGATCAATCTGATAAAAGCTTTTCCGCCAACGCCCACCGCCCAGGACGGCCGTTTCGGAGTCGCTGGATGTCAGTGCGTTTCTTGTGGGAAGGACCTTCCCTTGTGGGAAGGGCTGCTTCCGGCGGCTGCTACCTGTTCTGAGTTTCTCTCCTGCCCCCGAGGGATGACCACCCTGACTGGGTTCCTTTGCGTGGAGAGAATCAACCTGAATAAGTGTGCGCTTTTTAAAAAGTTGTCGTTTTCAGGTGGAGATGGGCTTCCAGGACCCCTGGGAATGCCCGCCCTGGCGTTTTATTTATTGTTGCAGCCCTATTGGGTGCCATGGACAGACCGGCGTGTAAGATATGAAAACATGCGCTGGGGCATTTTCATCCATGGCTGCCGGCGGCATTTTATTTTCGGGATCCAGCCCAGGCGGGTGCGGCCTGAGTCGCTGGTGGTTCGGGAGGGAGGTGCCTGTCAAACGGGTCACCCAGAAATAAAGTCCTTCTGCCAGTGATGCTCAGGGCGGTCTGTATGGTGATGGACACTGGTACGAGGCGGCAGGGCAGGGACGGAGACAGGCTACGGATCCATTTGGGGGGTTCTGTCCGAGGAGGGTAGGCTTGTGTGACTCACGGGCATGGACCGGGGGTGAGTCTCCCCGCAGGCTGCGTGGGAGGGTGTCCGTCCTCCCCGGTGGTGGTTTGCAAGGACATGCTCATGCCCCTCTGCCCGGGTCCGTTCGGGCCAGTGAGTGGCTCACGGTTCTCGGACCCCTGGATGCAGGGCACAGGGGGAGCTGAGAGATGCCAGAGAGCCCAGTTTCGTGTGAATGTTGACACGGAAAACTTCTGTGTCGTTTGTGAATGAGGAGGCCCTGGGGGTTGCGTGGGGGGTGGTGAGTGAACGGAAACCTGAGGATGTCCCTGTCTGGGAGACGGAACAGTGTCCCCGCAGATACCACAGCCTCATCCCTGTGTGGAGAGAGAAGGGCGTCCCCAAAGACCCCAGGTCCCAATCCCACGTAGGAGACAGAATGGTGTCCCCACTGATTTCCACATCTGCAATCCCGCGACCACCTCAGGCTACGTGGAGAAAATGGATGGAAGTTGTTGAGGATACGGACTGCTGACGAGATGATCGAATAACGCCGCATCGCCTGGGTGACCCTGTGCAATCAGAAGCATCTTCACATGTGGAGGAGGGAGCAAGAGGCATCACCATCACTGCAATGTCACTCGAGGAAGGCTTGACCTCCCGCGGGAAGGGGGAGGCCACCGGCTCCAAGGAGGCCGGGCGAGCACAAGAAGGAAGGAACACGGCGTCCGGCGGCCCCGAGCGGGGCCGGCCCGGCCCTGGCCTTGAGCCTGGAGAGGCTGACCTCGGAGTTCTGACCCCCAGAGCCATGAACGGATGAACCTGTTTTTCCCGAAGTCACTCCATTTGGGGTCTTTGATGCAGGGGACGCAGGAAATGCATGAGGGCTGTTTCCTGATCCCGCTCATGCGCCCCCTGCTGGGGACCTGGCCTGCAACCCAGGCATGTGCCCTGACTGGGAATCGAACTGAGGACCCTTTGGTTCACCATCCAGCACTCAGTCCTCTGAGCCACACCAGCCAGGGCTCTATCTGAAACCTTTTCATGGTTTCTGTGCGACAGTGAAATGACTGGGTCTCGAGGCTGGATTACGTCGAACATTTTCGGGAACGGCCTCCCATCCCGGGAGGCTGAATTTTGTGTTTGCACCAGGGGGCCAGCACCTCCCCTTCTCCACCAACAGCCATTAAAAAAATGAATCCCAGCCGTCACAGGGGTTGCGATTCGAATTCCCCGAGATCGAACGGCATGGGGCGTCTTTTTATGAGCAGAAATGACGTATCCATTCCGAGTGCAACACCTTTATAGGACATCTGACTTGCCAATGCTTCCTCCTGTCCTGTAGTTTTTTTCCCCCCAACTCTCTTTTTTCATTAGCCTCGTTCTCTCGCTGGGGTCCTTTGATACATCGCTGTTTTCGGTTTTCATAACCGAATTGCTCCAATTGCTCCATGTTTCCTTTCGCTGCTTTTGCATTTGGTGATGTCTTTCGATGGGTTACTTGAAACTGCAGGTGATCTGTCGACAGGGGTCCCTGGAGCAGACTTCTTGGGGGGCCTGGCACCGGTGGGAAAGGGTGGGGGGCGCACATTCCGGGGGTCGGGACTGGGCCGGGCTCTCGGGCACCGCGATGGTCTGCGGGAGCGTCAGGAGGCTGTGCCCCGGCTGACTCTGCAGTTTACGGAGGCCGGTGCAGGTCCCGGTGAACAGGAGACCGGGAGAGGGCTGGTCATCGATCTGTCTCTGAAGACACCGTCACCCTCACCAGTGTCCTGCTGCGTGAGGCCGTGAGAAATAAGGGGAAAAGAAGCCCACGTTTGCTGGCCAGCGGGGTCTCCCTTTAGCAGGAAGCGACTCCCAGAGACTCCCAAAGGTGTCGGCAATGAAGGGGGAGCAAGGTGGACGCCTGTCACAAGAGGCAACGCCACGGCGTGGAGGATGCAGAGAGGACTTTCCATGTTTGAGAGACAGAACGGGACGGAGGCGCCACACAAATGCACCTGAACGCCGAAAGACGCCGTCTGGACGACGGGGGTCCGTAGACACCTGGGTGTTCGCTCCGTCGGTCCGGTGAAGGACCTTTCCCTGCCTCTGAGTGTCTTCAGGACGATTTCTCTTCTCTGGCGCGCGGCACCGTGCGGGAAACGAAGCAGATCTGTGCCCCCCGAGGGTCTCTGGGGTGGCCAAGGCTTCCCGACAAAAGTTCTCTGTGGATCTCCAATGGCCTGGGGGGTCGCGCCCCGAATGCCCATGCAATTCAAGGGCCGAGGGTTCGAGGAAGTGTCTGCGGAAGCAAGAGGCCTGTGAGGGCAAAAGGGACATTCAGACCGGCGGGGCCTTAGCCGTGGGGATGGAGGACCCGCTTCTGCGGGTGAGGGTGTTGAAGGGTCTGCTGTTGCTCCAGGTCATGGCTTCACATCCCCACGAGCCCCGAGGTCAGGGGGCTCCATTGAGACCCCGTGAGGAACCAGCCGTGCCCTGGGCTGCAGCCTCCACAGGCATTGCTGTCCATGGTGGTCTCGGCGCCGCGAATTCCGCATCTACGTGGGAGAAAGACCAGAAACGTAGCCGCACGGACAGACAGACGGGTTCTCCCTTCGGTGGGGAGGAGACCGGAGGTGGCCCATGCGGAGGCGGGCCCTCTCTGCATGCAAGTCAGACACGTGGGGGTCATTAACAAACCCGGGATGCACCCTCCCCCCCGCCGCGGCCGACACGCACGTGTCCTCAGAGACCCCCGTGTCACGCACGCTCACCCCGACATTATTATTCCGCCACCATCGGGGTGTTCCCGGCGTTCGGCGGGACTCCAAAGGCCAAGTTCCTCTTTCGGGTTCGCCACTTAGAGCATTAATTTTTCATGGCTCTTGCTCCCGCGGCGGAACCCCTGGCCCATGAATAAATGATGCCGGCGCGCAGGAATCCTCCAGCCGGCTCCCCGGCGCCTCCCCTTCCCACCTTTCCTGCACCCTCCCCCGCCCCGCGTGCAAACCGTGAGCCTCTTCTCGCTTTTAAACAGCCGGCCGTCGGGTCCCAGGCGACCGCTGGGCGGGCTGGACATGGAGATCCCTCTGAGGACGTTTTTCTGCGTGGTGGCGGGGCACACCCCCGTGGGCTGGCTCTTTTGGGGCTGTGTGGCCAACTATATAGGCGTGTATATATGTGTCCTTTTTTCTCTCTTCCTTTTAAAATCGAATTATGACATGACATCCCATAAAATACCTTTTGTGCAGCTCATAAAAACAGGGCCCACGCTCGCAGCCGGGACAATTAAGCCCCGACGTCCATCCGCCGCCTCCGATACAGTTTACGGCTTCGCTTTCATGTCCGACGTGGCTGTATTACAAAAAAAAAAAAAAGAAAAAAAGAGCTCCATTATTTATTAATAGCCCTCTGTGTTCTCAAAAGTTTCTTTTTCTTGTGTGGAGAGAGGGGAAAAAAATCATTTGCCTTTTAATGGGGTGTCAGATTTGTTTCCCAAACCTTCTAAAAGGTTATCGTTGTTAGGTACGCCCAAGTGCTTTTTCAGAATCAATGAAAACCCTGTTTTCCAGGGTAATTCACGGCCGTCCCTCCGAGGTCCCGTGGAAAAGTTAATTTCGCCGTTTTGCAGAGTGCCGGGCCGGGCCCGCGGCCTGCGGTTAACTGTTTGCACATGCCGGCCGGGCCGGCGGGGCCTCGCACCTAGTAAATAACCCGCGGCCGCCCTGCGTCCCGGGCCCCTTGGCAGCGGGCTCGGGTCAGGGCTCACGGAGGTGTCCGCTCCAATTAGGGGCCTCGTAAAGCTGCCCACTTCCATGGGGCGGGCGGGCGCCCGCGTGGAGGGCGCAGAGGAGCGGCCGGGGGCGCGAGGGTCTCCGCCGGGCCCTGCCAGGGGTTAGCAAGGACCAGGGGAGTGTGGTTTGTGAGCGGTGGCCGGCCACGGGGCCTGCTCAGGCCTTGCTGGCACTTTCCTAGGTCTGGTCCACTGCGAGGTGAGGGCTGTTTATTCTGCGGAGGGGACTCGGTGGGAAGGACGGAGGTGAGGGGTGTGAGCTGGGGGTCCGGGCGGCCCGGCTGCACCCCGAAAGGCCCCCCCCGCCCCGGGGCGCTCGGTGATGGGCATACCCAGCAAACAGTCCGTGCAGGGCTGGGATGCCTTTTGGAGCCCGGAGGCTGGGGGTCAGGGGCTGAGGGCGGAGGCTGAGAGGGGCCCTTTCAGGTCCTCTGAGGGTCCCTGCCTGGTCTGTAGGGAGAGAGGAGCCGGAGGTGGCTCCTTGCTGGGGTTTGGAAATCACGGCCAGCCTGGGCAGGGCGCGGAAAGCAAGAAGGGGCCCCTCCCTTCCCTCGGGTTTGGCACAGCCCCCCGGAAGTCACTGACACTCAGGCCCCGGGAGGGGGCGGTCTCCTCATCGGCCCGCTGCCTGGTGCGCAGGAACAGCCCTGGACCTGGGAGGCCGGCCCGGGGCTCCTGCCCCAGACACTGCCCAAGCCGGGGACGCCTTTGGGGGGATGGTCACGTGGCTGCCAGGGGGGACGTGCCCCTGATCCTCCAACCGTGGGCAGGCCCAACACCCCCACCCGCACCGGGAGCCCCCAGACGTGACTTCCAATTTCCGTCCCCAACCCGGGACCCCGGAAGCCAGCCGTCTCCGCTTGGTTCTTCCTCTGTGTGTTTTTTTTTTTTCTTCATCTTCATTCCGTGCCATGCCTGGTCACAGGGGTCCTTCTCCTGTGACCCCTGAGGGTCCCCCAGGCCCCCACCTGAGCCCCAGCCTCTGCCCACAGCCAACCTGGTCTCCAGGGTGGGGACAGTCTTGTCCTGCTGGGTTGCGGGCCAGGTCCCCAGTCCAGGGAGGTGGCTGCTTTGCCTGTAGCACTTGGGATTTCCGTCCCTTTCAACTGATTCAGGGCTTTGCCTCACCCGCTGGGATGTGTGAGTCGCAAGATCCTCACCTGAGCTGCTACCTGCCGGTGTCCAGATGCCCATTTCTCACCCGACCGGTGCCTGAGGGGAGCATGCGCCATGCGGTTGTTGATCGACTTACGGACGACGGCACAGGTTGTGCAGTGTCCACTCACGGCCAGTGGGTTCCTTCTCTGGAGCCGCTGAAATAGGTCGCCTTGGACCCCGGATAATTCTCCCTCCGTCTGGCTGGAGGTCTGAGCTCCCATGGGCCCAGACCCGGTTTCCCTAGAGGTTCAGACCTCTCCCGTGGTTTTACTTGACTTGAGCATTTTACAAGAACGTCAGTTCAGAGGTAAAAGGGGAGTGGGATTCAGGGTCTGGGAGCCCCTGAATTTGTTTTCTGGGGCAGCTGTAACAAATTGCAAACCCCGGGGCTCAGAACTATAGGGGTTCATCTTCTCTCTGTCCTGGAGACCAGGCGTCTGAGGTCATCCAGGGGTCCCGGGGCTGCACCCCCTGTACAGGCTCCAGGGAGGGGCCTTCCCGCCTCTTCCAGCTCCTGGGGGCTCCAGGTGTCCCTGGGCTGGTGGCTGAGTCCCTCCCATCTCTGCCTCCGTCTCCACGTGGCTTCTCCTCCGTGTCTGCGTCTCCTCTCCTGTCCCTTCTCAGGACACTGTCACTGGACGCAGGGCCACCCTGACCCAGGACGACCTCCTCTCAGATCCTTCCCTCCTCCCACCTGCAAAGACCCTGTTTTGAAATCCAGTCCCATTCCCAGGTTCTGGGGTGAGCCCGGCAACACCCTGTTTCGGAGATGAGCACTCAGCTAGAAACACTGTCCCGTAACCACGATGCCGAATAAAAAAGGAGCAGCCTCACGGACCACGGAGTGTGACTGAGTCCATCGTCTCCATCTCTGCTGACGGCTGGCCGGACCCCACAGAGACCGGTCGCTACTCACCTGCCCCAGAAAAAGGCAGTCCTGCCAGTCAACAGCGCGGGGAGTATTTCCTCGTGTTTTTTGATGTATTTGTGTTCACACTTTTCTACCCACGCCTCTCTCTGATCTTTGTCTGGACAAACGTTCATCAAAAGACTGCGGAACAGAACGTTTCAAAGACACATGAATCACCGAGTAATTGTGTTTGGAGTGCGTCCCAGTGTGGGAAACAGACCATTAGCAGATAGGAACGTATTTCCATATGTATGAAGCCCCTTTTCTGTAATGAAGACGGGCTTCTGCATGGGGTTCTCTGGTCTTCGTTCGTTTGCATCTTAATCCGCAAATCGTTCCGGAATCGTGAAGGGACGAGGTGAATCTCTTGTCTTTGACGAGCCTGCTGGCTGTGCTCGTCCGGTCTCTGAATCCCACCAGATAATAAAAAAGCGCCGTCAGAGGTTTGGAGTCATTGTAAGTCTGAGACTGCCCTGACAGGAGAGACAGGGGTGCTCAGGTGTCGGGAGTAGGCGAGGCTTCCTTACGACCGTCCAGGCACCTGCAGAAGGGCAGCGTCACTGGGCCTCAGACACCCCGGGGGCCCGGGGACACAGCTGGAGGGCTCAGCTTGGGGGGCAGGAGGCCCCTCCCCTTGTCAGGGGAGCATCCAAATGGCACACCAGAGTAGAGGAAACTGGGGGGCAGGGACTCCCGGGGAAGGGGGTGGGCGCGCTGATCAGGTCTGGCTGAGTCCTAGCCAGGTCCCCCCAAGGGCCGGGGCCTCACGGCCACCTTCAGGCAGGGGCCCTGGGTCTCGGGTGGGAAATGGCGTGTAAGGGTTGGGGTTCTGCAGAGAAACAGAACCAGAGGCTCGGGGAGGGAGGTAGACACGTGCACAGTTGGATAAATACACATACTACATGGATGCATGCATGCATGGACAGACACGGTCAGTAGATATCACAGATGGACATAGATGGGTGCATTGTGGCTAGATGTGCAGACATACAGGCAATAGACAGACACATGGTAGACAGACAGATACTAGATATCGATAGATGGATACGCATGGTACGTAGGTGGACGGACGCAGAGATGGGTGGATATCATGGGTAGGGCAGATCCGTACAGGTAGATGGATTAATACATCTAATAGTCATACGGGTAATAGACACATACATGATAGAGGATAGATTTGCTGGGTGATAGGTAAATGGGTAAACACGATCGGTAATACACACAAATATATATATATTTCATAGGTGAATGTATCATACGTAGTTGGAAATGATACATACAGAGATGAGACTGGACCTGTGAATAGATGATGTGTGGATAGAAATGGGTAGAGTGATAAACAGGTGGGTCAATTGATGCTTGACAGGTGGACAGATTTGGTGCCTTGCAATGTCTGGCTTTTCCCAAAAGCAAATTCACCTTTGAAAGGGAAGAGATTTCAGAGCATCGATGAGATTCAGGAAACTCTGACGGGGCAGCTGATGGGGGCCGGGAGAACCGTGTGAGGTCCCGGGGTGCCTGCTTTGAAGGGGACGGAGGTGTCCTTGTCCTGTGGACCGTGTTTCTTGTATCTTGTGTCTTCTTTAATCAACGTGTCCGTGGCTGGATCTCTTGTGGGCACACACGTACACTATGTTTCTTCTTATACGAAACCCAATGTAGACTATGTTTCTTTTTGTAGCAAACCGAATATATATACCATGTTTCTTCTTATCCGCACGCTGATGACAGACTTTCGTAGGCGAACGAGCCCGGTCAGAGGGGAGCAGTGACTCGTCACAAAATAGGACGATTGTAACAAGTTGTCGCCAGTCATGGGGGCGTCATGACTGGGAACTGAGGCCCAGATGAGCGCCCCCTCCTGCTGGCACCAGGGGCCACGTGCCCAGTGGCGCCTCAGACCCGGCCCCCAACATCTCCCCGGGGGCCGGGATGTCACCTCTTCTGGCTGGGTCTGGCCTTGCATGCTCAGCTGTCCCCATGATCCCAGAACGAGGGGCCCTCCATGCACAGCGGGGTGAGTGGGAGGAGACCCTGGAGACAGCCAGGCCCCTGAGAGTTTCATTTTGAGGAAATCGAGCAGGATGGGCTTCTGCGGACATTTTCGTTCTTCGTTTCGGGTCCGCGAGATTAGGGAGGAAGTCGGGGCGGGGGGAGGCGCAGGGTACGCTCCGTCCAACCCGAGCCCTGGGCCAGCCTGCCTCTGGGGCTCCCCCCAAAATGAGTACAACTCTGTGGGTTTTTAAAAAAACCCTCCTGTGAGGACCCATGTACTGATCTTACAGAGAAAGAGGAATGAGGCAGAGAGAGAGAAAGAGGGAGAGAAACATCGATCAGTTGCCGCCTGTACGCGACCGGACTAGGGATCGAACCTGAGACCTTCAGGTCTGTGAGATGACAGTCCAACCCACCGAGCCACCCGGCCAGGGCAGCACAGCGGGTTTAAACTTTAGCGTGGCTGGCGTTTAAACACACACACACAAGAAAAGCAATGGCTTGGAGCATGTGAACGTCCCGAGCTGAGACAGAGGCTGGGTTCTCAGGCGGGGGGACCCATCATGGGACTTGAGGGGACACGCAGCCCCTGCGAGTCCCAGCCGGGTGATGAATCACAGATCCATAAAACAATGAGCCACGGACTAATGATTCCGCACCGGCGCTGTTGTTTTGATTCGTGTGTAAGTAACTGAACAGGGTGTTGCTCGGCCGCGCGTGGTTTACAGGGCTGGCCGGTGGGCGGCGTGCGCCCCGACTTAGGCAAGGTCCATCCGCAGAGCCGGTGGGCTTCGTGCTCTTACGGGGGAGCATCGGGCTATTAAGCGGCCGATTAGCATAAGCCCTTGTGATAGATCATCGGAAGCAGGTCCGCCGTTGTCACGGCGGAATAATGGCACAGGCGGCGGCGCGGCGGATTTTATGATACAATAACTATCCATTTGATGAGCAATTAACCAGGTCTGTGGACATGCGGAGAGGAAGCGGATGGCGTGGGGGCAGAGAGAGAGGGAGCGGCTTCTAGGGGGTGCCGTTGGGGCTCGTTCAGCCTCCCTGCTGGCTGGCACACGCTGGGCCCCCGGAATGGGGGCAGATGGGTCGAACCCACTGCTTCGCGGGGGGCTCCACACGGCACCCTGAGTCGGGATCGAAGATGGGGCCCATGCGCCAAGGCAACAGGCCAGTTCTCAGAAGGTCCCCTCCTCCCCCGCGGTCCAGGCCTGGAGTGTTGTGGCCACAGTGTGCACCTGACTGTGGGTGTCAGGGGGTGTGGGTTACAAGCTTTTTTCGATTACAAAAATGCTTGCCTTGGCCCTGGCTGGTGTGGCTCAGCGGAGCGCTGGCCTGTGGATTGAAAGGTTGCGGGTTCAATTCCCAGTCACAACACATGCCTGCACTGCAGGCCAGGTCCCCAGTAGGGGGCGCAAGAGAGGCAACCACACACTGATGTTTCTCTCCCTCTGCTTCTCCCTCCCTTCCTCTTTCTCTAAAAATTAATCCAGTGTTTTAAAAATGCTTACATTTTTACGAGCTATGCACGTGTGTGTTATATGTATGGCGTATGTATATATATATAATATATTTCAAGTTCCGCCACTGCCCTGTGGCTCAGTCCACACCCATCACAACACGAGTGTCCCCGGCCCCCCGGCCCCTTGTACCCTGCATTTTCGGTGGTGTCTCTGGGTTTCTGTGGTTTAGGAAACTGTTACCGGACAATCGTCTGACCCTGTGTGTCTGGCGTGTCTGGCGGAGCGCTGGGAGTCCACACTCCATCCATGCAGCAGCCTGACTCAGAGCCTCGCTCCTGTTCATGACTGCGTAATATTCCACAGTGTGCGTGAGCCTCATCTTACTTATTTGTTCATCCATAACCGTCAGCAGGGTTTACGGGCACACGAATCTTTCCCAGCAGCAGAGAACCCCACAAGTCCTCACTCCGGGGTCCCCACATTCCCTTTATTGCACCTCAGTGATGGGGGGGGTCCCAAACTCCCGGCAGCACTCCAGACTCCCCCCTCCTACGCCATGGCTTTCTGCTCGGAGCTCTTCATGACGAGGTAAGATGCCTGACCGAAGACACCCCCCATAAGTCCCTGTGTGACCCCGACATTGCTTTTACTCGATGTGTTTTATAAAAATCGGTGAGCTGCAATGCAGCTGCCCCGTCCCGAGGTGCTTGCCTGAGGGGTCGAGAGCTGACCTCAGAGACCGTGCTCACGGGCGTTCACGGCAGCTTCTGTCCACGGGGGCGGGACTCGGAGGTGGCCCGGCGTCCTCCAGCGGGACAAAGTGCGGATGTCCAGTCAGTGGGCTGGCACTCGGGGCTGGAGGGAAATGGACCACAAAGGGGGCCTTCGATGTGGGTGACGAGGAGGAAGGAGCCTGTCCAGGCAGGTGGCAGGCTGTGTGAACTTTCAGGAAAAGGCCAATCTCTGGACACGGGGCCAAGACCGGAGGTCGCGGGATTGGGGGGAGCACAGAGGACTCTGCTTTGTGTGACCCCACAACGGTGGACACAGGTCATCCTACCTCCGTCCAGACCCCAAGAGCGTCCAGCAGCGGGCGGGCACCCTGATGTCCACTGGGGGCTCTGGGTCCATGCAGGGCCATGGACTGGGACAAAGGTGCCGCTCGGTGGGGGGTGCCAAAGGGGGCAGCGGGGCTCCGGGACGGCTGTGCACCTTCCTTCCCTGTGCCGTGCCCCTAAAGTGGCCCTAACCTATAACGTCTGTTTATCGGGGACCTATCGTGGGGCCCACGTGGGTTCAGAAACGTTCAGTGCAGCCGCGGTGGAAAGGGGGAGTGGGGGGTCACCCCTGTGCGGCCCAGGACCAGCTGAGCAACGCGGCATGTTCCCCGAAGGGCCCGTGACTCAATTTCCCCGCTGCGGGTGGGGGGAGGAGCGTCCCGGGTGACAAGGGGCCGCGTCGGCCTGGTGATGGGCACTGGCTGAGCCCGAGGGCGGGGCCCGAGTCCCTCAGGTACACGGCCTGCCTGTCTGCCTGGGCCCTGGGGACGGAGCCGGTGGGGCCTCTTTTGTCTGCCAATTGGCGTGGGGGGCGGAATGAACGCAGAAAGTCATTAGTGGGCCAGCCTGGCCCCCGGGGGGCTTTTGGGTCCCGAGGAGAGAGACAGACGCCTGGGCTGCGGTCCCAGGTGCGTGTGGGTGTCCCCGTGTTCGCAGAACCCCAACTCCGGCCTGGTCGGGGGGGGGTGCTCCCGAGAGAGAGGGTCGTGGAGCAGGTCAGGGTCAGAAGCAGGCTCAGTTCATGACCGGGGCCCCTGGGATCCCCTCCGGGCCCAGGACAACAGGTAGTGAGCCTCCCGTCCTTCTCACCACCATCCACTCCCCTTGCCCCAACTTTATTCCTCTCTCCCTGGCCCGCTGATGGACGCTGGCGGGCTCGTCACTGTTTCCACGCCCCCCCCCCCCAGTCCCTGACACCCTGCGCCCGCCGACAGGCCCTCCTCCGTCTCATTTACATTTCAATCTCGGCCTCATGAATGTCAACGCCAGCTGCAAATGAATACCAGGGACTGGACGCGCTGCCCCTGAGTACTGGGGGTGGGGGGGCCGCATCACACCCCCCGCCCGTCCGCTCGCTCGTCATTGTGTTCTGCGGGCGCCTCATTTATCGGCCGCGCTGAATGGCATTAGAGAGAAAGGTGGATACGGAAAGACACAAATTTATTTCTGTCCCCGGTGCCGCGGTATATTGCCGCCGCCACCGTGCAGGGCAGGGGGTGGGGGGGTGCGGTTTGTCTGGGGAGAATTTAGTTTCCATGAAAAATGTAAACGGTTGCTGTAGACAGCGTGCGGCGAAATGCAATTTGCTTCTCGTTGGGTCCAGCAGGTGGGAATTGGATGTCGAGTGGGGCTGCCGGGGGGGCCGTGTCCCCCCCCCCAGGGCGGGGTCCCCCAAGGCCGGCCGGCGGGTGTCCGGGGACCACGGCGGGCAGCCCCATCTGTCACCCCGTCCCCAGCCCCTCGGAGAAGGGGTCACCTTAAACCAACTTACGGCCGCCCCTTCGGGGAGGCTGCCAATCACCCGGAAAAACCACGTTTGCATCGATCGGCTGTCTGCGTGATTTATGGCTTCATTTTACCGTAATTGAGAATTAGTGGGAAAATTAACAAGACTCAACACCCCGCTCGGATCCACGCGCTAACCACGGCGATTTGTCAAGACGGGCCGTGGGGGCGCATTTCGGGTTCCGCGGGGTCCCCCTCTAATTGAATTTGGGGAGGACACGGAAATTAATTGGGCTGGGGTGGGGGGGCGGAGGTCCCTGCCGTGGTCAGGCCACCCCCGCACCCCCCTTCTGGGGCCTGCACCGCATGTCCGGGGCCCGCGGGGGACGCCGGCTGGGCCCCCCTGTGGCCTGCCCGGGGGTGTGGTTCACAGGTTCGGATTTGGGCCCAGCACCCGGGCAGGCGAGGAAGAAGAGGGCTGGTCCTGGGACCGCATCCGGCTCAAGTCGGGGGCGTTGCCTTGGGTGCTGGCCGGGCACCTGGGGTCTCCAGTCCACAGGCAGCACCCGTGTGGGGGAGGGGGGTCGGTGGGCTGCTTCAGGGTGGCTTCCTCCTTGGGGAAGGGGTGCTGGCCACACCTTGGAGAGCACAGTGGGTTCCGGGGCACCCCCCTGGGCCCCCCAACCCCGGGAGCCTCTCGCCTCCCGATCGGCACATTCGCAGGCTGGGCGTTGAGGCAGCATCTCTCCGGCTGCCAAGCAAAGCTGTGCGGGTTCTCCTCCCTCTGCCTTTTTCCTGGGACTCCGTGCAGGAGAGGTTTGCGGTTCCTGCAGGAGACTGGGTGTCGGCTCATTGGGCTTCTTCCTCTTCCATCTTTATCTGCAGCGGCGGATGCTGTTGGGGGGGGAGGCGGGCAGATGGGGCCTCGCCCCACCTCTGATACCCCCACACCTGAGTCTCCTACGCAGCAGGGTGGGGAAGGGCACCCCATGCAGCTCAGATGTTAGTCATGGCAGGGGAGGCCCCAGAGGGAGGCATCTGGGCACGGTCCCCTCCCTGTGACCGGCCCCCCACGGGCTGGGAAATGCACGGTGGTGACCAGTCAAGGCTGGGGGTCGGGAGGCACAGGAGGGGTTCACATCGGGGGTTTGAACTCACATGCACACACACGCTTACGTGCTTCCTCATGCGCCCTTGTCCTTAGATGTACAATTAATTACACACCCAGGCTGAGGGAGAAAACTATCCCACAGTGAACGGAGGAGGCTACGCGGCTCTGCTCTGGGCACCCAGTGTGGGTGGGGGGCTGCCCAGGGCCCTGGGGACACCGTGTCTGGAGACTTACCCACTGAAGTCCCGTGTGGGGGCTGAAGGCCTCCTGTGACCCAGCCACAGACGTGAGGGGCCAGGACATGTTCCTCAGACAGAGTCCTCTCCTCAGCAGCCTGTCTTGGGGGCGTGTGGCCTTACTGGGGTTCCCTGGGGGGGGCCAGAGGGTCTTCCCTAGTGGCAGATACTGGGGGGCTCGGCTGTAACCTCAGGTCTGAGTTCCCGGTCCCCTTCCCCTTGAGCTGGCTGCATTTTGCCCAACTTCCTGCACCCATGCTCACCAGGGTGACAGGTCCCCACGAGGTCCCCACACTGTGGCCCTGTCCCAGCTTCAGCCCCGTTTGGTGGGTGCAGCTCAGGCCTTGGGGTCTCTGTCCTCAGCCCCAGGTGACTCGGGTCTGCAACATACCAGATGACGCTCTAACCCTCTGAGCAACCCGGCCGGGGCTGGTCGTTGAATCTTGGCCTCCAAACCTGATTTCCCTCTGGGGGTCGTGTCTGCTTGCGCCCGGGGTAGCCGGGGCAGGTGGGCCCACACATGGGCCTGGGGTGGCTGACCAGTTTCTGGAGGGGTCAGGATTCAGCAGAAGCTGCGGTGCTTGTGGTGGGCCGGTGGGGGGAATGCCAGAGAAAGGATGGAGACCGAGGGACCAGGGACCCACAGCCCTGTCCAGGGTGGTCCCAGTGAGCGGTGTCTGCGCGTCCTGCCCAGGGGATGAGGACAGTGCTATGGTCCTCACGGGGACGTGGGACTCTCTGCCCAGGGCATGGCCACCTGGAGACCCCCCAAGGCTTGGGGGGCACGGAGTTTCTGTGGCTTCGTCACGTAAACTTTGTTGGCCGTCCGCGTGGCCGACCAGAGTTTGTGGCCAGTCCCGACATCAGCTGCTTCCTTGTCCTGCAAGGTCCCTCCGTGGGCAGGCTCCAAGCCCCCACATCGAACCCCATGATTGTCATCGGTGTGGCTGGAGGAGCCTGGGTTGACAAAGACGCTCGTAATCGGGCGGGGTGTCCCAGAGACTCACAGGTGACGGCCAGGCAGCCGCGGCCACAGCCAGAGCGGGCTGTGGGGAGGTCCCCAAAGCATCCTCACCCCACAGCGTCCAGGTCGGGGGTGCCCACCCGCACCCCACGCAGAATCTCCACGGGGCGGACCTGCAGGGGTCTCATTGCAAATGCCGGCGAGACCCCCTGTGCGTCCCCGGCCAGGAGGCCGCCCCCTGGGCACAGACGCAGGGTGATGCCGATCTGAGGGTCCAGCATGTGCCTGCGTCCTGGGACCCCCGACCGTGAGACAGACGGGGACAAATAAAATGAAGGAACTGACCTGGTCAGGTGGCCCCGGGTCCAATGACAGTGTCCTGAGAAGGGACAGAAGAGGAGACACAAACCCAGAGAAGAAGCCACGTGGAGATGGAGGCAGAGACAGGAGGGACTCAGCCACCAGCCCAGGGACGCCTGGAGTCCCCAGGAGCTGGAAGAGGCGGGAAGGCCCCTCCCTGGAGCCTGTGGAGGGGACGCAGCCCTGGGACCCCTGGACCTCAGACGTCCGGTCTCCAGGACGGGGGACTGGGGATGTCTGTGGCTTAAGCCCCTGGGTTCAGGGCCATGCATCACGGCAGCTGCAGGTCGGATGCTGGGTGGGGGACCACCACCGGGCGGGGGCCTTGGACGGACAGGCAGGCCCAGACCCCCTGCCCCCGGTCCAGAGTCAGCAGGGACACCTCCGCTGTGTGCGTCTGCGGAAAGAGACACACCCACGTTCCTGCACCCCTGTTTGTGGCTGGAGTCCCCAGTGAGGTTCCCGGTCCCCTCCGTGTTCCAACTGTGCCCTGTGCGTCTCCAGATTTGGTGCCCCTGTGCTGGGCTCCCAGGCTGGCCAGACAAACCTTCCCGCCCTCGCCGCCCCGGACGCCGGGACGGCCTTAAATAAAAAGGTGCTTATTCACGTCCCGCGGGGGGAAGCTGTTATTACCGCACCTCGATTCCCGGCCGGCGGAGCGGAGAAGGCCTCTCCAGAACCGCAGTAAATCCCGCCGGGGACGATGAATTCCTCCAGTCGGAATTGGGTCCTCCGCCGGCTTTCATTACAGCTTTTGAAAAAAAAAAAAAAAAAAAAGGAATGGTGTTTCCGTGGGTTATTTATGCCCCTCTCGGCACGTAACGGTTGTAATGATTAATCCGGAATTTCTGAATTTATTCTAAAGAGGCACTTCATAAATATTGAACAGCGCCATTATCCGAGGGGAGGCCCATTTATTTTATTAAAATGGGAATCCAGAAATCATCCATAAGAGCAGGCGGCCAGCGGCGGCGCGGCTGGCGAGGGGAGGGCGGCCGGTTTCCCTCCCTGCGCATCCATCAGGGGCGCACCGATCTGCACAGTTCGGGGGCCGCCGCGGAGCCCTGCGATCCCCCAAACGGGGATTGGCCCCGGGCAGATCGGGGCGAGCCCTGTTGTGAGTTTAACTCCCTGTCCCCTCTGGGCCCCCCCCCGCCCCCCCCGCCCCCGCCGCCCGGAGGACCTCGGACACAGGGACACCACCTGTTTGCAATCAGGCCTGATTTGTAGGTTGTTATTTTCCGGAACGTTCCTAGAAAGGGGTCAGAGACCTTTACAAACAAAATCTTGCTAATCCTCTCAGTGGGGCGGGGAGGTGGGCCGTGGGCAGTTCGACCTCTGGGGGCCTGGAGGGAACATTCCAGAAGGCGGGGCACCCGTGGGGCACCCCAGAGGGAAAGAGGAGGTCGGCTTTGCAATCCGTCCAGGCTGCTGCTGCAGAGAAGATCCAAACCCCACGGAGTCCGGAGGGACAGACCGGCAGGACACGAGTCTGGCCACTGTGAGCTTGGCGCTCGAGCATTTATTGGGCACTGGCTGGATACCGCACTCTGGGGGTTGGGCCTGGTCACCCTTGGCCCCACCCTCTGGGAACCAGCATATTTGTGAAAAAAAATTGAAATAAAGAAGACTCTGATGTTGTCACGAAGGGTAGAACCTCCTCCTTTCTCTCCGCTGCGTAATATTCCATCGAGTAAACGTACCACAGGTTTTCGATCCCCTCATTTACCGATGGGCGCTCGGGCTGCTTCTAACACTTGGCTTTTGAAACCTGGGCTGCTGTGCACTTTGGGGTGCACGGGTTCTTCTGAAGGGGTCTAGGGTCCTTTGTCCCACCTGCCCAGGAAGCTCACGCAGCAGGTGTTTTTCAATGCAGAACAGCATCGCAGAGGCCACCGGCCTGGGACCCACGGAGCGCGTCCCTCATCCCCGCAGCCGTCTGGACGCCTGGGGACCGAGTCTGGCCACACTCTGGAACGGCTGGACTGGGTCCGGGAGCTCCCGTGGGTGACGTCCTCAGCCCCTCCCAGTGTGTCCCCCACTCTGTCCCTGCAGGGGAGCAGGAGGGACAGTCTCACCTGAGCCTACAGTGGGCCTCCAGGGGCTCGTGGGACCTCTTGTTTCCCGGTCAAACCTCCCAATGACCGATGCTGGGACTGTACCGCGTGGCAGTGGCAAACCTCCCTCAGCCCCAGTTACTGTCCCCTCTTGGAGCCCCGTACAACCTCCGTGTCAACCTCAGAAAATCGTGCCCACCCGCCGGGACAAGCCAACGGTGGCAAGTGCTTACCAAGGGTGCGGTTTGACCACCTGCCGGTCACCCCCACCCTTTCATCTGAGGGAAAAGAAGGTTCCAGAGAAGCGCGGCGGATGGGTTTCGGTTGTCCGCCGGCACCCACGCGCGGAGCCTCCGCGAGGTCTCCGTGCAGGTTTCTTGGGGGGCGCGAGGCTCCCAGCGACAAGGCTCTCGGCGCATGGAGCCGACACCCGACGCCGTGTCCGGGGCCCCGAACAAAGAAAACCCGCTCACCAACCCCCCTGCGTCTAATTTCGTTTTACCAAATTAGATCCTCGGAATTTTGCATAAAATAACTGTGTTACGGCAATGCAATTTGCTCGGGCTTGCCGGTGTTCGCGCATGCGGAGCCTTAATAAAACGTGTCAGTTAAAATGAAAATACAGCTCGGGTAATTAAATTTAATTGGGCCTTGTCACTTTAAATCGTCTTCGTTTCGGAGGGTTTCCGCAGAATTGCAGCTTCTGGTTTGCTAATTTCTTTATTGCAAGCTGCTGCCCAACATGACCCTCGTCTAATAAACTGAGACCCTGTTTTGGCTGGGGCTGTGAACCGCGAAGGGGCCGGCGCACCGACTGGGGTGGGGGGCGGGGCGCGGGGGCGGGTCACCTATGCGTCCTGGCCACTAGCAGAGAACGACGGTGACGCCAGGAGTGGGAATCCGTTTGTGGCAGAGACGCGCTGTATCCCGAAGTTGATACAGTATCCACAGATGTTTTTTGTCCACATTGTAGCCCCTGCGCCGGGGCCGCGCCCTGGCGCCCTGCTCGGACGGAGCTGAGCCCGCAAGCGCGCACGCGTTTCCCGCGGCGCCTGTCGCCCCAATACGGTGGCTGGACAGGACGCGGCTGGTCTAGCGGCTGTGCCGGTGGCCAGGACTCCGGGGAGAAGGCAGTTTGGTGCCTTTTCCAGTGTCCAAACGCACCTCGTGAATTCTCTGAAGTTCTTACGTGAGTCGCAGCTCCGAGCATCTCCAGGCCCGGACAATGGGGGCTGTTCTCCAGCGGGTTACGGGCACTGTAGAGACTTCAGCACGTGGGGCGTGGGTCAGCTGGTGGGCGCGATGGGCCAGGGGCCTGCAAACTCGAGTTTCCCATACAGCAGCCAGGCAAGCCTGCCCTGCCCTTGGTTTGGGGTTCTGCCTCCTCCCTCCCTTTCCCCCGGGCCCAGTCTCCGAACTGCACAGAGCTTCCCCCTTGCAGGAAACGTGAAGACGTGTGCCGTGGCCAGGGAACGGTAAACGTTACACGGGTTTGAAGGACACCTTATGGGTTGTTCTCACAGCAGGCAGCTGGCCGAGTCTCGCCTGTGTCCTCAGGACTGAGGTCTTCGTGTGCTCACTGTCTTGTGACGCCCCCGGAGTTGCCATTTCTGGGGACGGACCAAGTGGGAGGCTTGCTGGCTGACCGTAGGGGTCCCCCGCCCGGCTGAGCCCCGCCTGGTCCACAGGTGCGGAGGACCCGGAGGTCCTGCTTCCACATCTGCTCAAAGGGTCTTCCGGTCGTGCGGACGCCTGGCGGCATATCCCCCGGGGCCGTCGTTCAGCTGTTTGCACATCCTGTGGACGTCAGCCCGGTGGGCTCGCTGGTGGAGAGGTGGGCAGGCGGACGCCCACGGACATCTTCACCCACCTGCCCGTCCAGCCGAGGCGAGGCGTGTCCAGGGAAGTTCACCGTGGGTTCCCACTTACCTGTGACGCGAGGGATCTCAGCATCTCGTGTGTCCACTCTGCCGCCGTTCCCGGTGGGGCCGGCCGCCAGGAGCCGTGAACATGATGCCCCAGACAGAGAAGCTGTCGGGGGCACCTGGCTGTTTCATGCCACCGCTCACTTAGTTGTAGAAAGAGGGTGGAAGGCGAGGTCTTTTTGGGTCGCACCAGCAGCGATTGTAAGTGGGACGGGGGGGTCCTTCCCGCGATGCCTGTGAGGGAAGCCCGGTGCCTGTCAGCCCGGTGGGGACCGAGCTGCCCACACTCGGACCGCCCACGTGTGAACGGTGAGAAGGCACATTTGTGGGGTTTCAGTCACCGGCATCTGGGGCGTTGTCACGCTGGCCCTGTGATCGTGATGCGGCTGCCGATCTTGGAGACGCATCGTGGGTGGTCCAGGCACCAGGGGCACTGATGTGATGTCTGTGAAATCCCCTGAGATGAGGGAGGGGTCCTCCAGCCCGGGCGAAGGGCATCTGTGTCCACGTGGTTTTGTCAGGAGTTTGCAGGGTTTCTCAGCTTGTGGCCCCCGGGGCCTGCTGATCAGGGGACCGTGTGTCTCTCCTCCTGCTGACCGACCGTCAGCACGTTCATGGGGTGGGAGGGAGAGGGTCCCCACTGCGCAGGCTGGGTCCCCAGACTGGCCGCAGCAGCCTCCTAAACACACTGCAGGCCAGGTGCACACGCTGTGGAATATTACGCAGCCAGGAACAGGAGCAGGGCTCTGACTCGGGCTGCCGTGTGGACAGGCCTTGAACACACAATGCCCTGTGAGAGATGCCAGACATACAGGGTCCCACGGTGTGGATTCCGTGTGTGTGAACCGTCCAGAGCAGGCCGATCCGCAGGGCAGAGAGGAGGTTGGTGGTGGTCAGGGCCTGGGGGAACGAGGCGGGGAGAGACGTGTCTGTGAGACAAGGGATATCGATGATCCCACAGAAATGGGAGGCATTGGAGGGTGGGCGTCCCCGCCCTCCACCCTCCATTTTCAGACGTCTGGCAACCAGGTCCCTGCCGTCCACGTTTCTGTGTGGGCATCTCTCCCAGCGGGGGGCCGCAGGGTCCCTGCCTGTGTCCTGAGTCGGGGCAGGGTGTCCCCCAGCTCCCTGCCACGCAGCCACGGGCCGGGACCGGCACACTGGGCGTCTCCCACCCTTGGGCTGGGGGGTGTGTGCACACCTGCAGGAAGATGCCGGATAGCTGGCCTCGGCCCTTCCTCAGCCCGAAGCTCCTCTGCAAGGAGAGGGTTGGTCTCACCCGTGACAGCGGCCGAATCACCCACAACGGATTCTGCCGCTTCGGCTGCCTGAGGCTGGTTGACCTGCGGACAGGGGTGGACAAGTTCTCTGCCTGGCCTCACACAGCCCAGCTGCCCCCATGGGGCTTCCCTGTAGCAGGGGCGGCCCCCCCGAACGCGGGCGAGTCCCCCAGGCCCCCACCGCTCAGGACAGATGCCACCAAGCGCAAGCTCTGCCCTCCCCTTCTTATATTTTTAATGCATCAGGAAGCTTTCTGGTTTTTATTTCTTATCTTTAATCCTCGCTCAAGGGTATGCGTATATATTTTAGAGAGCGAGAGAGAGAAAAACACCTACCCCAACCAGGACGGACGTACAACTGAGGCACGTGCCCGGACCGGGAATCGAACCGGCGACCTTTAGCAGTAACAGGGTGATGCTCCAACTGAGCCACCCTGCCAGGGCAGGATGTTCTTGTTTTTGAAAATTTTTGTGTCAATATCCGTTGGCATTTATTACTTTCAATGGCCACGGAGGCCTTTCCTGGTCCCTTCGGGGCCTTTCCAAGGTTGTGGGTGCGTCCAAGGCTGAACGCAGGGTGTGAAAGTATCTCTTACCCCCATTTTACTTGCCTCCCCGCCGCTGCGTCCGCACCACATCGCCGCCGTGTCCGTGGGTCGGGCATGCGTGTCCTCTGCCTGTCCCTTCTTTCCCGGTCCCTTTGTCCCCTCCCCGCCCCTCTGACAGGTGTCAGTCTGTCCGTGCGTCCGTGCCTCTGTTTCTGTCCCCTCCCTGCCGTCAATGCTAACTCCCTGCGGGCGCCGTGCGTCCTTCGTATGTGAAGGGACAGATGCCGGCCCCGCGGATGCGGCCGCCGGGATGCGAGATGGAATTCGCCGCCCCCACCCCCCACGCACCCCCCTCCGCCCGCTCTCCACTCCAACCTGATCTGGATTCAATCCATTACCCGGCCCTTCCCCGGCCCCTGGCCACCCTGACTTCTAATTTGACAATGACAAAGGGATCCGCGGCGATTTTAAATTTCATAATTTTAATCTGTCAAGCCTGACATTTAATTAGTGCCCTTTCTAACCCGACGCCGCGTGTGCCGAGCCCGGCCGCCCGGTTTTCCTGCGGAAATGTGTTCCTCCCCCCCCAACCCCAACCCCAAGGAAGAGTGGATTAATCAGCCGGTGCGGCGGGGCCCCGCGGAGCACAGCCGGCCCGGGACGGTTTAGGAGCCCCCGAATGCAGCCAGAGGAGGTCAGTGATTATTTCCCAGGGCGGCGTGATTGCCTCAGGCGCCGGGAAGCCGGGCACGGCGCACACAGGATGCTGCCCACCCACCGACTTCCCGTAGTGTCTCGTCCTTGGTCTGCGAGCGGAGAGATGCTTTCATCTCCGCTTCACGTATCGCTCCTGCAAGCAGTTGTTCTTGCCAGGCTCAGAAATGGAAAAAAAAAAAAAAACCAGAAGGGCCCCTGCGTGATGTGGGGTGGGATGTCCTTCCCCAGTGCGGCTGCCCTGTGGGCGCAGGTCCACGGGAGCCCACGCCACAGACGGGGGCGCAGCAGGGGCAAGGTGCGGAGGTGGGGGGCATCTAACCTGACTCCTGCCCCTCCGGGGGGCAGCTCCCATGTCCTCTGCCTCCTGCTCCGCACGTGCGGTTGGGCGACGTCTGCAGACACGGCCGAGCTGATCGCCGCAAAGAAAGAACGCCACACGAGTGTACTGTGGAAGGGGCCACGGTTGACACGCCGGCGGTGGCTGTGTTTGTGCGCGTCGAACTCACCTGTTCTACGACGCCGGCCAGGGTCTTGCCTTCGCTGGACATCCAGGGGGACATTTGTCTCTCATCGCGCCGGTCTGTGGCCTCCCTCGGAAGACCGGGGGTGATCCCAGGATTCCCCCGGCACCCCGGAGAAGGCCCGTCCGTGGGGACGGCGCCACAAGAAGGTGCACGAGAGACGGAAGCGGTTCCGGGGAGTGGAACTGCACTCGGTGCCTCAGTGGCCGGTGCTGGGAAACAGGCAAACACGGTGTCAGCGAAGGCGTCAGTTCAGAGACAAGCAGGCGGCCCTCGGTGACACGGTTTGAACAGCACACGTCCGTGAGTACGCAGATTTTCGTTCAATAAATACGCCCGTTGCATTTTCTCTCTGTTATGATTTGTACATAAGGCTGTGTTTTCTCTGGCTCCCTCCGGGGTGAGAACAACCATATGAGATGCAACTACCGTGTTCGCTGACCACAAGGGACCGGCCAGCTTTCCTTCCACAGGAGAGTGTCAGTGTGTGTCCAGTTTTACCAGCCAAGGTAGAGGGGTGGACCCGGCGATTTCCCTGTGGGAAAATTTTTAATTATACGATAAATGTGTTTGCATTTATATTCCTAAGGGCTTTGTCATGTTATGTAAGTTTTAAATGTTGGCATAAAGTTTTTAACATCCTTATTTTACACACACATATATGATACAGAAGCATATGCCATATTCTTCTCCTGATATTGCTACTTTGTGTTTCTTCTTATCTTTTATTTTTTTCTTGAGAAATCCTGCCAGGGGTGTGTAATTTTTGTTGGGCATACCCACCAGGTGAGGTCCTGTGCGTTTTCTCTGTGCCCTCTGCTTTGTTTAATGGATCGATTTCTGGTATCTCCTCGGGTTTAATTACTTGCCTGATACCTCAGGGGGGGTGTTGCCGATTTTCAGCCTTCCTTCCTTTTAAGAAGTCAGAAACTGTACCCTGCGTGATTTCAGGGGTTAGTCTGTGGTGACATCGCGTGAATGTCTCATATGGACGTAAGGTTCCAAATCTACTCACTGGATGAAAACTAGGCAGGGCAGGGGGTCCGCCCACAATTAAAATCTTACATCCATTTCGGGCGGGGACCTGCATGTTCTACTTCCTATGAACAAAGTCAGTTCAAGGGTCTGAAAAGAAAATTGTGGATTTGTTTATCTCTGTCTCGACCGAGGTTGGCCCTCTGTATTTTGCACTATTGTTAGCAGGCGCGTACATGTTAACAATTGTTTTACGCTCCTGGTGCTTGGGGCCTGTGATCGTGGCCGCAGTCTTTCTGTTTGTCTTTAGTATCTGTGTTTTATCAACGTCTCCTCTGATACTGTGGCTTCCCTAGTTCCTTCTGGTTAATAGTCACATAATGCCGTGGATTGTCATTATTCGTGATAGATACAGCATATAATTCTCCGGGAACCACGAATTTGTGCGGGCCCTTTGCTTCTGTGGAAAACGCAGCGTTAGGTTCCTGTGACTGCCTGCTCCCATTTTCGTCAATGGACTGAATCTGACCTCGTTTTATGTTTGTTTCTTACTCGAAACACATCCTTGGGTGTTCGTGGTGGACGCATCAGCGTGGAACGCAGAGCCATTGGCTCCAGCAGCTGTGCCTGAACAAAACCACCCAACATCTGCATTTTCTCCGCAAGGCACGCCTCGGCCTCTTGGTGCTACGGAACCCCAGACGGAGCTTCACGCGACGGCTGGGAGACTTCTCAAAAAGTGAAGCCACCAACAGAATGCACAATAAATGCAAAAGACCCACACACAAAAAAAAAAACCCCAAAGCAAAGCAAAACCTGAATCCTGGCATTCCACAGACGGAGCCCAACAGAGCAGTTTTCAGCTCACAGAACAGAGAGCTAGCTTCCAGGCAACGGAGGAATTAGGGGAGGATGTGACGTGCGTTCTGAAATATTTGCAAGCCTGCCAAGGCGGGGAGGTGCTCCGTCCGCCAGCAGGCAGAGGAGGAATCCTAGACCCTAGGGTCCAAGTTCAGGTCCACCCCAAGCAGGAACGCCAGAACACCCCCGCCGCCCCAGGGACAGAATGGCTCCTCCCAGCCATGAGGGGCTCAGCTTCCTGTGGCCGACGCTCCCAAGCGCGGCCTGGATTTGCACTCAGGGAACACGGAAGGCCAGTTGTCCCCGTGCAAGTCCGAGTCTGCACGTCGAGGTCCCAAGGGCGTCCTCTGAGCTGTGGACCAGTGTGTCTCTCCCGCGTCCAGCCCTGCGAAATGGATCCTCTCCAAATTGCAAAGGCTTCTCCGCCTCTCTCGGGCCCCAGCGTCCGTCCAGCGGAAAGAATGGCCTCATCGTCCTGGGCAGGACTTGGCGGAGACCTGGAGAAGCGAACAAGTGAATAACACTGTGTCCCTCCCGCGCCCCACGCTGTCCATCCCCGGAGGACAGAGGGCCGTTTTCAACAACGCGAGAAACACTCATCCTTCCAGGCGGCCCAAGACAGCCCCGAAAGCTGGGGTTTTCTCTGCTTATGATCAATTCGGACGCTGAGTCCAGAATAATCACGCCATTAAAAAAACAAACCTCAAAACGCTTTGCATTTATTCTGGGAATATCCCAAGGGCCTTAAATTCCGCAGGCGGAGCGGGGCGCGTTTGGAACTTGGCGAGGTGCTGTGGAATGTGGGCCGGGGAGCAAAGGAGTTTCTCGGATAATTTCCCACAACCCGAGGCTCCGTGCAATTTAGAAAGAGGGAGGAGGAGGAGGGTCTCTGGACTTTCGCTGACAATGAACATGAGATACTAGCGATTTCCAGGTGGGGAATATATCCTGCTTTTTAGGGGAGGGTTTGTTTCTCTGAAGACTCAGTCAAGGCCGGTTCGGGAAAGACAGATACAAAAACGTGGCTCAGTGGGTGGGGTGTCTCCCCGCGTAAGCGAAAGGTTGAGGGTTCGATTCCCGGTCAGGGTGCTGGGTTTGGTCCCGGGTGGGGTACGTTCGGGAGGAAGCCGGCCACTGTTTTTCTCTCACACTGACGTTTCTCTCCCTCTCTCTCCCCTTTCCTGCTTTTCTCTCCAAAAACAAATCAGTCAGACTTTAAAGAAAGACAATGAAAATCTGTCCCAGCGCCCAGAGTCTGGGCAGGGACCCCTCCCCGGTCGACACCCCCTCGCACAGCTGGCCGTGGGGCCCAGTGTCCTTCGTCCCCCTCCCGGGCCCTGGGACCAGGGTGCCTGCGGACGAGACCCACAGAGGGTGAGGGGCAGGCACCAGGGACGGGGTGTGGGCGTGGGAGCCGGACTTCTCCCCTCTGCGTGCTGGACGCGGGGTTTATTTCCCGACGTCTGCTTGCATGGTCTGGGCGCAGATTTTTATTTCCTGCAGGCTGAACTTTTTTAACGGTCAGAGTTCTGATTTTTTTTTTTTTTAAGACAGTCTGGATTCTGACTCTGTTTCTGGATTTGCGTTTATGTGGTGGACTCTGATTCATTTGCTGTGTTTTGATGTTCATTGTCTTAGATGCTGCCTGATTTTTAAAATTTTCCCTGGAGCTGGACTTTTACTGCCCAGGTCCTGGTTTTTATATTCTGGGCTCTAACCTGGCGGTCTCCCATCTGATTTCTGTGCTGGCTCTCATCCCATTTCTGCATTCCGATCTGGCTTTTCTGGATTTTTCCCTTTTGTGTCCTGGACTGCCATTTTATTTTCCGGGTTTCAGCATTTATTCTGTGCATCCCTGTTTGCTCTCCTTTGCCACCGGGGGCCTCGCTGGCCCTGGGCGGGGACCTGTGTGCAGTGCCCAGGGCGTGAGGTTCAGCTCCCTCCTGTTTAGGTTGGATGCTCGCGGCCCCTTCTTTCAAAGCCCACATTATTGCACCGGCTGCCTCCGGAGGGTTGGACCAAACTGTGCCGCCGCGAATCAACTCGGCTGCCTTTTATCGTTTTTTTTTTTTAAAAACACCACCTTCATGGAGGTCTCGTCGGCATAGGCTTCTTTAAAGGAAAATCTTCTCTTTGAAAAATTTTAAAAATGTCAGCTTTTGGAGGTAGAACGGACCTAGGGCCTTCTTTTTAAAAAAAAAAAAACTTGCTTCTGTATAAGCATTTTTAAAACGCCCGGTTTACGGAGGTACGAGGGGCTTGGACGTTCGTCAGATACTTGAAGGGCAGAGCTTGGTGGGCTGGGAGTCATACACACACTGGGGAAGGACCCCCCCACCGGTTTATTTCCTTTTGGGGGTATATTCTCATAGGACACAGCAGGGGGGGGGACATAGCGGGGGGGGGGTGAACAGCAGCCCCACATTGCCGCCCAGGCCCCGAGACCCCCTGGGTCTTAAGAGTGGAAGTTTGCACCCCCCACAAGCCCCCCCGTCACCCCCGGCCCGTCATGGTTCTCATTTGGGGACAACGGAGGAACTTCCACAGTGTCCTGCCCACGGGCCCCGCCGAGCACACACTGAGATCAAAGGAGGCTCCGCCCCTGGGCTCCCAGGTGCCCGCGGCTGTGAGTGTGTCTGTCTGTTACACGCATTACACACTTGTATCACAGTGTGACGGTATCTGGTTTACGTAGATTGGGAGTCTGCCGCGGTACATTTCTGTGCACAGAAATGCGTGCACGCTCACAGCTGGGGAAAGACAATTTGTACCCGTCTCTTTTGTACACACACGCTTATGTGTATACACACGTAAAATCTTTGTGAATTCTCTGCTTTAATATCCTTTTTTAAGTAAAATGATGATCATTATAGCAGTTTTATGGTATTAATAAAATGTTAAACTACATGAGACTGTGGCTTACGAAAGTATGCTGACCTCTTTTACATATTTGTACGTATGTCTATTTTATGTCTTTTTAAAAAGTGTTTGTTTTTTAAAAGGTTTTATTTATTTACTTTTAGAGAGAGGGGAAGGGAGGGAGGAACAGAGGGAGAGAAACATCCATGGGTGGTTGCCTCTTGCATGTCCCCCACTGGGGACCTGGCCTGCAACCCAGGCACGTGCCCTGACTGGGAATCGAACCTGCGACCCTTTGGTTTACAGACCGTACTCAATCTACTGTATTTATATCTTACTTACCTCTGAAATCTATGTATACAGACGATGTGTTTATGTAGATTTCCACACATGGCTCTATATTTATCTTTTGTATGTGTATATATATGTATATACCTTATATTTTAATATAAAGTCATAATATTTTAATATAAATTCATATATATGTCTGCTTCTACTTATGTCTATTTTATATACATACATGTGTATCTCTTTTTACCTGTTTGCTGTGGCTTTTAGACCCGTGAGGATAGACAGACTTGTGTAAATGATCACGTTTCATGTCCATTCTGTATGCTCCGCGATGATTTATACGATATACATCTTTTTACGCACACACGCCTGGACACGGACTCGGCTTTCAAGTTCCCAGACGGGGCGTCCTGGCGCTTTCGGGGGGAACGGGAAACCTGTTTTTTCTCTTTCTTCTGGGACGCCACGCCGTTCGGGAACAGTCTGCCCTCAAATAGAGATTTCGGACGCACAGCGGTCCCCTGAGTTGTCGACCTGCCGGGCAGGGGACGTGTTTTCCCCCAGAATGTCCTGTGGGTGTTTCATCAGTGTTACCGTGGAGACCCTGGGCCGGGCGGCGATGACGGGGAAGGCAGGCAAGCAGGGCACACGGATTCGGCCGATGGCTGACTTCAAGGAACGAGAGGGAGAGTTCACGGACAAGGACCTGCCCCCACCCCCCCAGCCAGAAGCAGGAATCTGCTAGTTACCCAGCTGTCTCGATGGCGGTGGTGAGCTTGCATTTTTTACAATACAAGTCTGACCCAGATCAGCGAAAGGCATGCGAAAAATGTGTTTATGGGCACTCTCCCTCCATCTCCCCGTGGCCGACGGCTCAAAACGAGACAAATGGATTCCTGAGACGTTCCCAGAAAGGCCCTCCTGGGCGGAAATTCACATCGGCTGCAGAAAAATAACGGGTTGGGCATAAAACACCGAGAAAAGGGGGCTGAGCGTCAGCTCAGACGTTCAGTCCGAGGAACAAACACCCTGGCCACGCTGATGGGAAAATCCCCTTCCCGGTCGCTTTTCCAAATCTAATCTGCTGACGTGGAGACGAAAATCTTTGTGGCGATTTCCGTCCTCGATCTGAGGGACCCCGTCCAGCCTTTGAAAAAACTTGGCTCCTGCTTTTGGCACCAAAGTCGTTTCGTGAACGCTTTTTAAGTCAATAAACTTTTACTCGAGAAACGTATACCAGCTTTTTTTCAACGGTCCGGCGTGGCAGTTTTGTGTCTGTTTTATTTTAAAAAAGTTCCTGCTGCTGGTTGTTTTGACCTTTCGGGGGGGGGGTCTGCAATGAAGCGACACCATTTTTGCTCCCCAAAGAGGCAGATTTGGGAGTCAGAAACCAAAAATGAGCAGAGGCTCACAGAGAAAGGACACAGGAACTGTTTTCATCCGTCCCGGGTCTTTCGGAAGCTGAAAAATGAAGTGTCCGGGACTGGAAGAAACAGCAGGCGGGCAGACACGGCCAATCTCGTTTCCGCCTCCTGGATTTTCCTTCTCGGGTGGGATTAGAAACCAAGCGAGAGCAACGAGGGGGATGTTCACGCCGACTGTGAACTCCGAGTCTGTTTGCACGGCGAGCCTCGGCTTCCACGGGATTCCGCCCCTGCCGACGATCGGAGCAGAATCCCTTTCATGTTAAAGCGATCACGCTCGGGGACCCGGCTTCGGTTTCGGAAGCTCACGGGGAAAGAAGGGGGCAGACAGGCTAATGCACCTCGCCGGGGTCGGGTTTCCAGCCCGAGCAAACGCTGAGCCTCGCCCGGCTTGTGGGCAGACTCTGGGCTGGTCCCTGCACCCGCCTCCCTTTCCTGATCATCTTTTTTCCATCTGGCGGTGCCGAGAGCTGCGTGTTTTCCGGCCTCTGCTTGGCGCTCCCACTGCCGACTCAGTCTCTGTTTTACACTTTGGAGGTGACGAATGGGGAGTTTATCCCGGGCTTGCAGAATACACGCCCCCCCATCCCTATCTCCTCTGTCTCTTCCGACACGGTCTACGTTTCTCTGAACTATGTTCATTACGATTAAACGTGAGTCTTTAACGTACTTCCACTGGGCCCACGAGTGTATATGTTTGTTTTGGGAGCAGCGGCTGCCTTTCTCATCAGTTCTCCCACTGGTTTTTTTTTTTTCTTTCTCCCTCACTCTTTCCAGTCTCTGCCTCAGACACATCGCTCCATTGGTTTGAGGACTGAAATCCCGTGCCCTGCGCTGCTTGAATGGCTGCGTTTGGCTTCAGTCCTGCCCTTCCAAGTATCATCATACAAACACGTGGCAAAGCAGCACCTGCCTGTGACATCAAGCCACAGGCTTCTGGAATTCTCTGTCTGTCTGTCTCTCTCTGAGAACCTGGAGGCCTCTGCAATTCTCTCTTTCTCTTGATCAGAAACCTGCAGGTAGGCCACACGTGGCTCATGCAGGGCTTCAAAGAGACTGGACAATGTTTGTGGAATTCTTTTTGCTTTCTCCTCACACACCATCACAAAGTGGCTGCTGCCGCTCCTGCCATTGTGTCTACATCCCAGGTGGAAAGGACAAGAAAAAGCTAAAGGGAAAAAAGGCCCCAAAGGTGAGAAAAAACCTGGATGACTCTGTAGACTCTCTTGCTCAGTAAAAGAGCACCAGATATTTCTAGGAAAAGGAGGAAAGAGAAACATGGTGATAAGATGTTTCCATTCTGGAAAACTGTGGAGGCCCCGTGCATGTGTGCGCTGTTGAGTTGTGCATGGTTCTCCTGTGACTCATGGAGGGCAGACCAAGCCCACAGGTTCCCAGAAAACAAAGCCAGACAGTGAAGACCGAACACAAAGAGAAGGATCCAGACGGCAGGCGTATCCGGAAGCCCTGGCATGGGTCTCCCGCCACCCAAACACACCAGAACTTCGTTTACCCAGATTCCACAAAGACAGGTCTCTGGGTCTTTTTCCACTTTGGGGCTGCAAAGAATCAGCTGCTATAAAGATCGGTGCAACGTTTGGGGTAAACAGAAGCGTTTATTTATTTATTTACCCTGGGATAAATGCCCAGAAGCCCAATTGCTAGGTCTTCGGATAGTTGCATTTTATTTTTTTACTGTTGACTTTTGAGCATTCTTTGTATATTCTACACACTCGCCATTTGTCGGTGTGCGACTTCCCCCTATTTTTCCTCTCCCCTCTAAGTTCCTTTTTGCAGGGTCTTTTGATCAAGTCCAATTTATAATATTTTTTTTCCTGTACGCATGGAGCTGGTGGCCTGATGTGGAGAATCTCTCTGTCCAGCCCCACACCCCGGAGACGGTATACTATGCTCGTTTTATTTTTCTTAGGAGTGTTATTGTTCTTTTCAATTTCTTGATGATGTACTTTTTCGTCCTCACTTGAGGATATGTTTATTGATTTGAGAGAGAGCGGAGGAAGAGAGAGAGAGAGAAACATCGATGTGAAAAGACAAACATCGATGGGTTGTCTCCCATACACATCCTGACGGGGAATTGAACCCGCAACCCAGGCAAGTGCCCCGACTGGGGATCGACCCCACAACCTGTGCAGGGCGATGCTCCAACCAATGGATCCACGCAGCCGGGGCTGTTTATCCTGCCTTTTGAGTTACATTTCGTATAGAGCGTGAGACCTCGTTTGAGGTTCTTTCCTGACCCCTTATAAATGCCTGGCTGCCAATTTCTGTGTATCCGTGAAGCTCCGTGGTTTGCCACCTTGGCTGGAGATCAGGGGGCAGGTGTGGGTGGATGTCTGTGGCTTGTCTACCCCTGGGGCGA
Source organism: Artibeus jamaicensis (assembly GCF_021234435.1). Classification (NCBI taxonomy): domain Eukaryota; kingdom Metazoa; phylum Chordata; class Mammalia; order Chiroptera; family Phyllostomidae; genus Artibeus; species Artibeus jamaicensis. The sequence goes on from NW_026521704.1 coordinate 262,313, forward strand.
GGACAAAGGGCCGAGCCCCCGGGGACCCTGTAGCCCTGGCTTCCAGTGGTCCTCAGCTTTTGCGCTGCAAACTCGGCGGAAGCAGACGCAACGCTCAGTGGTTTTTCCTCCGAGGGACTCCAGTCCCTCCCCCAAGCCCTGGCCCCAAGCACCCCTGCATTGGCAGTTAGAGCTTCTGCATGCGTTTTTGGGGGGGGGGGTCACACACATCCAGTCCCTTGAATTTGGGACGACCTTGAATCATAGTCATAGTGTCTTCCCCCAGGGGACAGGGGCCCAGGTTTGGGGGCTGCCCTTGGAACCCCATTTTCTGTCAGTTCTTCCAGGGCGAACAAAGGGATTTTTGGAAGGGCACCTGGTGCAGAATCCAGGCCTCTTTTTACAGCTTGTTCCCCGAGGGGCGGGATGCAGGGTGTGACCCCTTCCTAGAGCCCCGCAGCCCAGGTTTGAAATCAGTTTTGCGTGGAGGGGCAGCTCCCAGACGACGTGCCTAGTGTGGGCGTCAGGTTGGACGGTGGACCTCCCTTCTATGTAACCTGTGCGGGGCTGAGCGAGCCCTGCACCCGGAACACCTTCGAATCTTCTTTACCCTGCTTCTCACGCACACAGAGGACCACGTGAAAGCAACATTTGCACCCTGAATGCTACTGAGTATCTTCCCGAGAGATTCCAAGTTTCCCCAAAGCGTGGCAGAGAGCCGAGTTTCAGGTCCAGACGTGCATTCTGCCCCCGGGGCACTGACGTGTCCTCCCAGAAAGAGTTGGCAGAACCACTCGGCCTCGGAAACGTGGTCCCCAAACCCGCAGAAAAACGTCCCTCGCAGACACTCCCAGAGGCCGTGACTGGACCGCCCGAACATGTCTCGAATTTTCCATAATTTCACTTTACGTCTCAATATGGTTCAATTGGATTAAAGCGAAATAATCAATGTTCTTCACCCGGCGTGGACTTGTAATATTTTCAGGAGGCTGTGAGTTAGGCTCCCCAGGATGAAAGATGACTTTAAAAATTGCTAAAGGTAATGATTTTTTATAGCTTAATTTAGATTATATTGCGAATTATCACGGGGCGGGGGAGGGGTAAACACACACTCGGAAGCGCGGGCACCTTATTAAACATCTCCGTGCTTCTGCAATTTACAGAGCACACTTGCTCTCACGTTTTGTGTGTTCCAGCATCGGAACAATAGGCATTAATAAGATGGTAATATCTTTATTTCCATCCTGTTGCCTTAATATACCAGGGGGAGCTGGGAGCCATGTTCCCTCGACAAATATTTGCATTAAGATGCACAGATTTGGGGAGAGGGCTGTGATGTTTTTAGATGCGTGGAAAAACTCTCTTTGGTGGCCCCTGCCCCGTGGGAACCCGTGGGGACAGCAGTTTGCAAGGGCCAGGAGTCCCTGGCCTGTCTGTCTGTGTGTCCGCCTCATGCTCAGGGCCCCCGGATGCTTCTGCGGCGGGTTAGCTCTGCCGCCCAGCCAGCGAGCCTCCAAGGTGCGCTGTCCAACGCCACCTGCGCAGAAGGCCTGGCTGCCGGCGACGCCCTCAGCCAGGGACGGCGGGCCGCGTGGTTTGGGCCGTGGTGTGCGGCTCCCGGCTTGGCCCAGCGGTGTGCAGGCAGGTGGCGTGGGGGCCCTTCCCGGGGAGAGTGGCCGAGGGGGCTGGTCCTTGCTGCTGTGACTCTGGGTTATGTGCGAGGCCCCGTGGAACAGTCAGACAGGGGCCCTCTTCCCGGGATGACTGATATCTCTGGAAGCTGCATAAAACTAAGGCAGGGGGCCCCGGCAGCGGGGAGGGGGGGGGGGATGCAGGTCAGGTGTCAAGGCCTCAAGGCCCAGGGTGTGCCGAGCGTGGGGTGATTCAGGGACGAGGGTCCCCAGGGAGCAGGGGCTGCATGAAGACGGTGAGGAGCCAGTTCTGAGGGCGCAGAGTCCCCCTGCTCTGTAATCAAGTCATGAAAGCAAACAGAGAAACCTCCCCGCCGTGGGAGTGCCTGGCCCAGGCGCACAGAGGTGCCTGTCCTTCCCCAAAGTGTCACTTCAAGCCGGGGGACGGAGCGGCAGGCGTCGGGAAGCAATGCTCGTGCGTGAAACACACACGTGAGAGCAAAACCCCTCCCCGATTTCAAGCACACGCCGTCAGTAAACGTGGAGGCGTTCAAACCCGCACCCGCCGGAGGAATGGCAGGGACTCCTTTCATTTCAACTGGAACTTCTGTTTGTTTTTTTGGGGCTTCCGTATGTGTTTGTTGCCAGAGCAGGACTGTTTCACGAAAAAGCGAGCCCCGTTCGGAAGCTGCCCGGAGTGGGTGGCGCACGGCCCCTTTCCTGGGGGTAGGGGGCGCAGGAAAAGCCGGGGGGCCTCCTGGAACGCGGTGGTTCCAATTCTAGAATGGTAACTAAGCCCCTGGCAGGTTCCCCCCTCCCCACCACGGCCCATGAGGAGGGGGTGCTCCGGCCACGTCGTCAGGACGCCCCAGCTTCTTCCTGGGAACTTGTGTCCACGCACTCAGGTCCCCTGGGAAGGAGTCGGTCCTTCTGTGCCCAGGCCGCACGGGCGGGCAGCCGGATGGGACAAGAAATTCTCCTGCAAAGGGGCTTGTCCCCACCTCCCGCTCGGCCGAGAGGGGGCTGGATGACCAGTGTGGTGGGTGAGAGGCCAGTTCGAATCCTCTGAGCCTGTGCGTCATGCGGCAGGGTCCTCGCCGGTTCCCGCACGGTGTCCGGCTGCCTGCTTTGGTGCTGAAACTCGCCCAGGTCCCCATCTCGGTGTCTAGTTTGTATCATAACTGTACCCACTCTGCATCGGCCCCCGACGCACATCTAATGTACGAGAACATCCGATCTGTATCTGCTCTACGGCTAAAGGTCTACGGGATCTTTCTACCTGATCCCTGCGTGCATCTGGGTCTCCGCCTGTGTCTGAACGGAACCTCGCTGTATCGAGGGCACATCCGAGTCCCATCTTCATTATCTCCATCCCCTCGGTACACCGGTTTACAGGTGTTCCTGTGAAAACGAACACCCTCATGAGTAAATAATACTGCAGCCTAAGAATAAACTATGTTTTATGAGCCCAGAACTGTCCACCGACTTCTGTCTCACCCTGTGTATGCTCATGTCTAATGTACGTCTAGGTGTGCTTTTAACCGTAGTTACATGTTTGTTGAATATCTATTTATATCTACATTTATGTCTATACCTATCTGTGTATCTATATGCATTTCCTGTCCCCAAATATGGCCCATCGGCCGCTCTCCTGCCTTCTCCGCCGTGTGGGGGGGCCCGCCTGGGGTTCTAGGGTTCGGTCCTGGGCACCCAGGGGATGGTTTGTGGGGACCTCCCAGCTCCGGCCCCCCTGTGGTGAGTCGCCCCTGCCTGTCCGGCCATCGGACGGGTTGAAAAACCTCCTACTGAGGGATCACGCGTTTTTCTCCCTGAGTCTTTCCATCGCTACTTCCCTTCCTGTAGAGATTCCGCTGGTCTTTCTGAACTCAGAGGAATCCAGGTGAATGACTAGCCACAACATACTATAGATTTGATACAACGTAGCACACGTCTTTAGGAGAGACCCGAAGCTCAGCGTAATGCTCCGAGGAGGTTACTTTGTAGCACAATTCCCTGTGGTTCCTACGCACTCACTACAGTATCGAATTTCACCGGTGATGCTCACATCAGGTCATTTTGTAGCGAAGTACCCCCGGCTCCCCCAGAACACAGAAAGGTTTTATTTGTTTTATTCTAAAAAGTGAGGCAGACGAATGTGTCCTGGACCCTGTGGCCCACAGCCTGGCCTGACCAGACAGGTGGGGGGGGTACAGTTTGGGGAGGGCTTTGTTCGTGTCGGGCTCCTGCCCCTTCTTCTAACACGAGACTCTCCGCTGATGGACTCAAGGTTCCTGTGACTCAGGGCAGTGGGCACTGGCCGTCGGTCCGTGTGTCCGTCTGCCTCTCCATCCTCTGGACCCAGCACTCACCCTCAGGATTCTGTGTGTGTGTGCGTTTGGCCACAAGCCCACAGATGTACAGCCAACAGACCGACGAGCCCCGTTGGCTCTGTGGATGAATTCCCGAGCACGCCTGTGTGGCCCTAGCTCCCGAGCTCCCCCATTTCCCCGCCTGGGCAGCCAACGGTTCCCGTTTTAGAACAGACACCGGTGCCAAGCCGGTCGTCCCAGACCTGCGGGCTCAGCTCACTCAGGGACGTGAGCAAACTGGGCTCCTGGTGGTGGCCCGCGTGGTCCCCAGAACCCGGCACAGTTTGACAGGGCAGCAGCTGGGATGGGTGGGGGTTCAGGGCCATGAACTGTCTTGAGGTGAAGGAGGAAATGTTGCCTGTGTATGGCGGCTGAGGCAGGGTGCCTACTTGCCAAAAAAACCCCAACGAAACAAATAAACAAAAAACCCCAAAATCCGTAAGCTCCCTCACGGGCAGCCAGCCAAGCCTGGCGCAGGTACGGCTTACTCACAAGGTGCGTCGTAGTTAAAATAGAACAGGCACCCTGTTCACATCAGGGGGCATAGTCCTTGAACTTGCAGACTCAGAGAGGCCTGGGGAGAGCCGTGGAGGGGGTGTCCGTGCAGATCTGTCCCTGTAGCTCGTAGCTGGGTGTCTCCTCTGTGACTGAGGTCCCCTCCACTCGGTCCCCACCTGCATTTGCATCCCGGGCGGTCCTCGCGCCGAATGCGTCTAACGCGATTCAATCTCCACCTCCCGGCAGCACCATTAATATTTTAATTTAATCAGGGTGCCGTGAACTTGCCTGGCCGGCCGCGTAACCTCGTTACCTGTCAGCCTGCATCAGCTTGTCATATTAGGAGGGCTCACCCCCTGGATTCAATCTCCTCTGCAAGCCGGAGTGGGGCTGGGCGCTTATAAATCACCGCGGAGTCTGTGTGTGGGGGGTGAGTGTGCGGGCTGGTGGGGGGCGTCCGGGGGGGCCGTGAGCTTCCCTTTACGCACTGCTCAGTGATCAGAAGTGTGGTGCTTCCCGTAGAAGAACATTATTCCCGTGCCTGCCGAGAGGAACCGCCCTAATTAGGACGCGCCCCGGAGTTCCCACAGAGCCCTCCCGGAGCTGGAGAGGATTCGCTCGTTAGGAAAGGTTAATGTGCTTCCCCTCTGCTGTGTAAACAGAGATTAAGGGCTATTAAGGGGTTCGCAGGCGTCTCCCAGCAAGACCGGGGACCAGGTGAGATGGGACTGGCTGTGAGGAGAGAGACGGGGGTGCTGGCTGTCCGGTGAAGGGCCTGCGGGGGAGCCTTGGGGTCCCGCACCGGACACAGGCACAATGGCACCGTCACACCCACACCAGCTCACACGCACTCTCACACTCACCTGTGATGGCTCGGAAGACGCAGCCAGAACCCGCGCGACCCTCATGGGTGACTTTGAACTTGCAGCCGACCTAACCCATGAGCAGCAGCAGCAAACACGCAGCCACACGTGTGACTCACGCACACAGCAACACAGAGAGGCCCTGCGGTGCGGGCCGTGGGACGTCCGGGGGGGGGAGGCGTCCCCACCGACGGGGAACATGGTGACAAATAGTTGCAAACCCCAGAGAAAGGCCAAGTTCTCGTGGAGTCTCACGGGACGCCTGGTTTGTCATTGCTGGGCATGCGTACTCTTGAAAATGAATCCACATGGTGAGATTGGCAAAAAAAACAACAAAAAAACACGCCAAGCGCAGGATCAGAGGTGCACGTCAGGGGGTGTGCTGCCGTGGACGACCTGACTCTGGTCCCAGTGAGGCGAATCTCAACCATTTTGGTGTCCTTTTTCGTGAGAAAGCGGTAAGTGCCCGAGTGAGGCCCCGTGAACACACGGGGGACAAGCCCCACTCCTCTCGGGTGCCCAGCATTTGGGGGAACCCCGAGTGTCCTTCCCTGGTGCGTTTAAAGTCTCCGGTGTCTTGTGTTTGTGTTCAGTGTGATGCAAAAAATGTTTACATCGAGGAAAAAAAAAAGCCAGTGAGTAAGATAATATGCTCGTTTCCCCCCCAAATCAGCCCCTGGATTTCCCTGCATAATTCTCTCTCTTTTTGTCAAACCATAAATGTGGGGACTGTGACCTGTCCCCTCCTGCCACTCCTGTCCTGGCTGTCACGTAGAAACACCAGGGCGTTGAAAACAAGTCTTCGTTCAAATAAAGTTTAAACGTAACCGAGCCTGCTGACTCTTTTTTTATTGCTAAAGGTGGCAACTCCGTGCCTGAAAAAGAGGAACCCACTGCGGTCCCTTTCACAACGAGGTGCCCAGAGGGGCCCCGACCACCTGGCCCCACGCGAACCCTGCTCGCACCTGGGGTCAGGCCTGGGGGAGCTTCCTCCCAGCCCCGAGCTGGGATGAGTCTGAGGTTCATGAGCTCACGCCTCTGCTCCTCACACTCTGGGGCTGTTGCAGGCCCTGGGAGGGGCCCGCACAGGATTTCCACGGACCCACCTCTTTCTGCGGAATTTCCAGGAGAATTTTAGCTGCCAGAGGGCCCGTCTGGGGTTGCGTGGAAATGCAGAGAGGAGCCTGAGGTCCTGGAAGGAACCGCTGTACTCCCTGCGCATCTAATTGTATTTTTAGAATTTTTCACGCTTTGCCCTAAATCGACTCTCCCCGCAGGCAAACTCTTCAGCCCCCGCGTGACCTGAGTCTTCTCCAGGGTGCGTGTCCGAGGCCCCGGTGGGCTCACCCGAGGCACAGCAGGGTCTGTGGAGATGGAGGGACACTGCTCATCTTGAAAGGCAGCTCGTCCGCCGTTTGTGAGGTACCAGGACACACTCTGGAACTCTGTGCTTCCACGTCGCTGGAAATTAAGCCTCAGGAAGCAACAGATTCCCATTCAAGATCCTAGATCATTCTCGTACAATCATCAGTAAGAAACCCCAGCTCTGAGTTCTTGCCCGAAGAACCCCAAACATCGATTAGAAAGGGCATAAGGGCCCCTGGGTTCTCTGTGGTGTTATTTACCACCACCAAGATCCGGAAACAGCCCAAGTGCCCGTCAGTAGAGGAGCGGATGCAAAAGCTGTGGGAGAGCCACACAGTGGAATACTACGCAGCCACGAAAAAGAAGGACGTCTTATTCTCGAAACAGCATGGGTGGAACTGGGCAGTGTTACACTCAGGGAAATAACCCAGGCGGCGAAAGACAAATACCATATGATCTCCCCCATAGGTGGAAGGCAATGAACCAAATAAACCAGTGAATAGAATTCTCTGGCTATTCCAGCAGCATCTGCCCTCTCTCTGCGGCTGGGGCGGCAGCCGCCCTGACAGGAAGGAAGGAAAAATGCTCACATGGCTTTTGAACCGACTCCCACACTTTGTTTACCTCGCGGGGACCCCCGGTGGGGGAGGTTTCCAATGAGTGGGACTCCTTCTCGAAAGTGGCGGGTTGGAGGGAAGAGTATCAATACACAGAGGGCAAACTCCTGCCTCAGGGGTTAAATGCCAGAGTGTCTCGGCCATCGGGGGCAGGACTCCCTGTGCAGCTCAGTCCCAAAGGGCCGCGTGTGATCCGGAGGCACCGAGTGCCTAGCCACCAAGACCGATCTCAGCTTGGTGGCCATGTGTGCGGGGAGTTACTGGGACACGTACCCACCTCTGCGCTTTGCAATTTCATCGCCGGCCACATTGGTGGCTTTTCACGCCGAGGTCGCCACTTCCACCCGATGGGTCTCTTTGGCAATATCGTGTTGTTTCGTGACGGCAGGTTCCCTTCTGTAGCTTCGTCTGCCCTTCCCCGAGTCCCGCCCAGCTCCCGGGTCCCCAGCGGAGGCACACGGCCATTGGAAATGAAAATCGCCGGCCGTAAATCTACCTTTTACGTTTTCTTAACGATTTTGTGAGGCAGCGAAAAGGCTGAATCAAGCAACGGAAAGGATGGAAACTCTGACTTTATTTTTTCCCCCGTGGCCTCGGCCATTCACACAGGTGGCCCGAACACCGAGGGTGCGTGCTATTCCCGGCCGATGTTTTGTCATCGCCAGGGACACCCAAGAACGCGCTGACGTCATCTCCTGTCCTCTGGGAGAAGGAGATTCTGGAAGCGAGGAAAGGCCTGGCCTGCTGCCCTGAGGCTGGACGACTCCGTCCCTTGTCCCTCTGAGGGAAGTTGTCCCTTCTGAACTTCACGCTGAGCCTGTGTTGGCAGAGAACATCGGCCACCAGCTCTGGAGCTGTGACAGGGGATGCAGAATTCAGGGCTCAGAGACAGCGTGGGCTTGGCCACACTTCAAAAGCACACAGGGCACTGCACCCTCGCCCGGCTCCTTTAAAAACACAAAGAACACAGGAAAGTAGCACCCTGCAGAGCGCACGGGGTATGAGTCATGTACACTGTGGCCGCGGCAGCTTCGTCGCTGTAGGGAAGTTTCGCTGCAGAGGCGTCTGAGCCCTCGTGGGGAGCCGGGGACCCCATAGATCGATGTTCCCGTGTGGCAGTGAGGCACTTTGCTTTCCTGCAGTGCAGGGAGGTGGTGGGTGCCCCCGCCGGGCCCCCGTGAAAGCTGAGATGATATTGAATGAGGACAGAGTTGGGAGAGAAAATTGTTTGCAGCACCCTGGGGGTGCCGTTGGAATATTAAGGAGGGAGTCGTGGCCCTGCGTGGGTTTGCAGGGACGTTCTGGTCAAAGGGTCTGCCGCTGCGGCTCGGAAGGACCAGCTGAGGGACAGGGAGCACCACACGCATGTGCACACACGGATGCATGTGTGCACACCAAGTCACACGTGCACAAATACACACACAAGCAGGGGTACACACGCACAAACATGTACACACACAAATCACACAGGCACATGCACACACTGGTGGAAGCACACAAAGCAACAGGCATATATGCATGCAAATGCACACAAGCAGAAGCACATGTGTGCACAAACATGTACACATGCACACACATGCCAGCACATACGTGCACAAAGACGCACACGGGTGAGTGTGCACCCACACACCACACACATGCACACACCACAAAACATGCATACGTGCGCACACACGTCGACACCCATGTGGGCACACACATAAGTCACACATGCAAGCGTACAGAGACGTGTGTGCACATGCAGTCACGTGTACATACGTGAGCCCACACACACGCACCCCTGTGTGGCCCCACCGACCCCTCTCCCGTTTTCACAAGGGCATTCTGCTCCTTCCCCTGTGAAGAGGGACAGTCCCGCCCCCTGTGCAGAAAAGCCACTTCCTCTCCTCGCTGTGATGCCTGCAGCCGGCCTCGCCCTTGGCCGCAAACAGAAATTGCTTTGGGGTGGAATCGGGCTTTCTGGCCGCGTCCAGGACCAAGAGAAGCGTGGGTGGGGGCGTCTGCGTGAACACGCCCACCGCCCGCTGTCACCGGCTCTGCCGGAATGTGGGGAGTCCGGGGAGGCGGGCTGGGGCCCCGCGCCCCTAATGAGCTCGGGCTTTATGACCCCCCGTTAAAGGAGGCTCTGGGTCAACATTTCTCAACCTCACAAAACAACGCGTGCCCTGCACTTCCTCCTGCCACCCAGCCTCGGGCCGCGGAGACCCCGGATGGATGCCTGCCTTCGAACAGACACGCGGCCCTGCCCGCCGTCCAGCCGCCTGCATGGAGCAGCAGGTGTGGCCCGCAGTGTGACCGGGACCACAGCAGAGTCACGCCCGGGGCTGGGGCTCCGGCCGCTCTGTCCCCCTGCGAGCAGCAGACTGGTGGCTGCTGGGGTTCAAAAGTGGCAGTGTCAGAAGGAAGGGGCTTCATCGAACGTCGTCTGAGCCGGGCTTATGCTACGGAAAAGCAAGAGCCATGAGCTGTGCGTGGGTTGGGGTCCCCCTCGTGCCCTGTCTTCAGGGCGCTCCAGTCCCTGGGAGACACACGGTCCCCGTCCCCAGTTCCTCCCGAGAGCAGTCCCTTCCCCGCCGGCTGGACTAGAAGTTCCTAAGTCCCACCTTCCTGGAAGCCCCTCCCGGCAGCCACCCGCCGGAGCTGGAAACAGCCAGGGCTCGGGTCGCCTTCCCCGTGGGGGGCGCGCGCCCCACCGACCTCGCTGCCTGTGCCAAAGCAAATGGCCGATGAGGGTCTGTGTTCCTCATTTTCGTTTTCCTGGCCACTTAAGCAAATTACAGGCAATGAGCTGTGGGAGAAATCCACACACACCCGCCACGTAATGCGATTTCTGGTCTGTGTATTCGGGACGGGGTGGGGGGGGAGCCTTACATTTTCTTTCGTTGCTGTCAAAAGCAATCACATTGTACGAGGCGTCATCTGTGGGAAGGAAAAAGAGGCATTTCCAGGGGATGAGGCTGCTCCTCGTGCCATCACGCCCATAGTTAAGAGGTCTCTGTTTTAGGTTTTTTCTTTAAAAAAAAAAAAATCATGCCTAATTAGTTTTTTTTAATCACCCACACCACGAGGCCTCCCTGCCTGAATAATTTATGGCGGCGAGGGGCCGGTGTCAGAAATCAAATGTTGTAAATTAAAAATAACAAGTTTGGGACCCGTGATTCAATTAAAACCGGGGGAAAAAAACCCTTGGATTATGCATGACGGAGGGGTCGGGAGGGGACGCCCACGTCTCGCCTGTCAGCCCGGGCGGCAGATTGCACCCGGTCTGTCGGGGGAGTTCCAATCAACTCGGTAAAAAAATTAGAAAGCGAAGATGATGTTTGTGATTAACTTCCCGTGTTCAGAAATCACCCTGACACATCTCGGAGTCGGGTGGTTAACACGGCGAGAAGCTTTCTTCGAAGGAGGGCGGGGAGGCCGGGCTGGTGGGGGGTCCCGGTGGGAGCGACGTGGAAGGATGGGTGGCTGAGAACAGAGTGGGGGGCCCGCCCGAATGGACCCCCGGGCGCCCCTTGGTGCTCCGTCACCCCCACTCAGCCCTGAATGTTCTCCTGAGGATGGTGGCCAGGTGGCCACATGTTGTGTCTTTGCAGAGCTCACCCACCGTGTCTCAGTTTCTGGAGACACATCTGTGTTTCCACACGCCTTCTTCCTGGCACCGAGTGAGGGGGCTTCTGGGTCAGGGGACTGCGTCCCTACCTCAGGGAGGGTCACAGGGTCCCCAGGGAGGGGGTGCAAGGACCTCTTGTTCTCCAGGACGTGGTCAGCGGTGGCCCCTGTGCACACCTGTCCCGGTTGCCACGCCCTTTGCAGGTGGGTAGAGCTCAGATGGATGCTGGCTGACGAGGGTGAGTGTAGGTAAACAAAGACGCCGTCAAGAAAGCCGGTGGGTGCATGCCGTGGTGTCCGGTCTCGCTCCCGTGTAGGCCCACCTGCCCGTCTTCATCTCGATGATGTTTGGTCCCTGCCCGAGGGGAAGGCGTCTTGATCGGTCACTTAGAGGAGGAGGAGATGGGGGAAGAGACGGAGGAGGAGATGGGGGGACCGTCGCACCGGGCAGTGGCTCCCGGCGTGCAGCCCAGGCCGGCACGAGTTTGCGTGGCCCGAAGGACGTGCCCTCAGGTTCTGCCGCCTCCCCTCAGACCCTTCCTTTCACCACACCCGCCGGGACCCTTGGTCCACAGGAGCTCCCACTCCGAGGTTCTGGGTGGATGTGGGTATTTGGGCGGAGGTCGCCTTTCGCAGCTTCTTATCTGATGGTGAGCCGTTGGGTGCAAGGACCCCCGCCAGCACCCCCGCAATAGCAGCAAGGAGGTCAGAGGGGGCCACTCCGGGCCCCCTTCGAACACTGCAGGTGGCAGCTGACGGATCTGTGGTCCGTGAACGCTTCCTGGCCCTTGCTGAGCGTGACCGAGCTTGCAGCCCCCATAAACCCTGCAGGTTGCAGGAGCGCCCTCAGCCCTGGAGCCCTCCCCACGCCCCCATTTCATCTGCCTTTGATGTTTCCTTGTGCGCCAGGTGTGTTCTCCAAAATCCCAGCAAAAGAAATCAAAGACACAGACCCGTGCAATGAGAAGGGACCCTCCAGTTTCCCTTCCGAGGACGGAACTCAGGGGAGCGTCTCAGCAGGAACCCAAACGCCACCAACGAGAAGAGCCTCTGTCATTGCCGCCGCCCGTGGAATCGCTGTTCCAGCTGAAATGTCCGCGGGCGAAATGCAGCGCAGCCCCGAAGTGAGAAGCGGTTTCGTGGGTGGTGGGCCTGGGGCAGCCGCAGGCGCGCCCATTTCTCTCTCTGAGGGAGCGAGGCTGGGACTCCTGATTTAAAAAAATAATCCGCACACAAGGTAATGCTTTTGTTATTGATCTGAGAGAGAGAAAAAGGGGAGACGGATAGATAAACACTGATGTGAGAGAGAAACATCAATCGGTTGCCTCCCGTACGCACCCCGAGTGGGAATCGAACCTGCAGCCTTTTGGTTCATGGGATGATCTCCAACCTGCTGAGCCACTTGGCCAGAAACCTCCTTCCGCCTGCCTATGAGGCAGAGCGAGGCTTTATCTGGGAATGGGAGGAAGAGAGGAGAAGGGAAGGGCTTGGAACTCCGGCCATTGTGGGAGTGACAAGGTGTGTCCCAACCCGGTGACCGGGGAAATGAGGACACAGACTCGGACCCGCAGGTGGCCTTCTCCTCGCCAGGGAGAGAGGCACCCGGAGCTTCCTGCCTCTCAGCCCTTGGACGCACCCAGCCCGCCGACACCTTCACCTTGGTTTGCGGTCCGCAGGATGGACAGATGATACGCCCCTGTCGTCCCAAGTCCCTGCAGGTCCCGGGTGCCCCAGGAGAACCCGTCTTTGAGAGAGGACGTCATGCGGAGCAAACTCAGAAGTGGGGGCTGGTAAATCCACGCACGCTGTCCATTTATCAGTAACTATGTTCGTGTCTAACCAGGCAGGCTTGGGTGCACACTGGTGCCCATGTTTCTCCCGGACCGCGTGCCCTGGGGTCCTGGGGGGTCTCCCCGGCTCCTGAGACCGCCCGATGCTCGCGGTTTGTTTAGTGCCATGTGTAGGAGGGGGATGAGCAAGTGCCACTGAGCCAGGGTCCCTGGCTTCCCACCTAAGGGGGCGGTTCTCTCCGACCTGGAGGACTGAGGTCGAGCTGTAGACGGCTTTCCAGCACACCCAGGACCCGGTCCTGGGACCAGTGGACGGCGCATGTCTCTGTGTCCAGTGCGTCCCAGAGAGCCCGGCCCCCTTGCCTGTCACGGGGGAGTGGTCTGGGCATTGTCTCTCTCTCTGGAGCTGGACCGTACGAATGCACACACATGTCTTCCACACGCGGTTATGAAGCATGCACAGTACCCTCGGCCACGGCGGTAAACCCAGGCTGACCGGCTTCCCGGTGGCCCCCAAGAGAGGCTCCTCCGGGAGTGGAACTGGTAGAACTGGGCCGAGACACGGGACAGGCATCTCCAACCACAGCCCGGGAAGGGTGCAGGCTCCCGGACTCAGAACCGTGTCAGCCGCGGCCGTGGGTGGAATTCCCAACAGGGACCCGCAGAAGCACTTCAAAGCGGGCCCCGCCGAGTCAGAGCGGCGTTAATGAGCAACGAGGCTCTTTCATCTCCAAATAATAAAGTGAGCTCGGGGCTCCCCAGAGACGGGGCCTGAACAAACACACCCAGGTTCCCCGGGCTGGGGTCCTGCCGGCCCTCGGAGTCGGCCACCCGGTCGCAAGTCCTGCTGTGGGTTTGTGGCAGAGCCTCTTTGCGAAGGCAACAGAAGCTTCCCCAATTGAACGCCCATGTCAAGGACGTCACCTCAACCTGTACATACAGTGGCCTCCTGGCGTGAGTTACGAAGAAGTTTATTGGTTTTTGGGTGGCGAGATTGAGTCCAAAATCCGGGGGATGGAGAAGAAACTTCACATATGCAGGAAACACCCGGAAAGCAATTTTTTTAAAGGAAAAAGTCCCTTTTGGATATAGCCGTTCGGACAAACCGCTAGTAAACATTTTTGGAGTCCCTATAAAATGCATGTCAGTAAGAATAAACAATTGGTGTATCCCTTCTCTACATTTTCACTATAAGTGCTTTTCTTGTGCAAGAATGTAAGGATGGATTCTCTGGGAAAAGGTCTCGTGTTTTTCCGCGGAGCGGAAGGAAAACGCCCAGCCACCCCTCGCCGAGCAGACGCGTATTCCGAAGGCGAGGTCTCGATTTGAGGGACGTGCCTGGTTTTCAAAGGAGCCCAGCATGAGGGCAGCTTTGGGCCCGGCTTGGAGCCCTGGGAAGAAATCCGGCTGCAGAGTTGCGTCGTTGGTCAGTCAGCGTTTATTTCGGCCGCAGACACTGGGCTCCTGTGTTTCAGAACTCGATTTCCAAATCGTGGCCACAGGACAAGAATTGATTAGATAAAGACGATAGACAGAAGGCAGGCTGTGTGTCCTGATGACCCAGTACTGCTCTTGACCTACCGGCTATCGATTCGGATTCTTCACCTTCTTTGAGCCGAATATGACGTCACTTCTGCTCAGTGACCTCTGTTCTTTGGAGACAGGACAACCTGTACACACTTGTAACTTTTTGTCTGGGTGGGCTGGGGGTCTGCCGTGAAATTCTGCTTCCCAGGCCAGACTTCGTCAGGGGCCGCCGCCGGGACGGCAGCTCCGCATTCTCGTCTGCATGCGTTGTGGAGTCTCACAGCCTGAGACAGTTCCGTGGCCGCGTTCCTGAGCCTGGAACTGTCCACCTTTCTCTGCTCCGCTCCTCAAAGTTTCCGAGCCAGGGAGCAAGTCCAGAAGACAAGGTCATGGCCAGTCTGTCACGGTTCTGTTTGGAGACCTCAGGCTCAGCCAGAAGGAGCAAGCAGGTGGGGTCTGCTCAGCCTTGCGGGGGTTATGGCGTTTCCGGGCACTCGGGGACCTGTCTGGGGTCATTCCTGCTCGTGGCAACAGCCGGAGGGGGCTGTTGGAAGTGGGGGTGCTGCTCAACACCCCACCATCAGCACCAGTCACAACGAAATGAGCACCCGTGACCCTCATGCTCACACAGCAAAGCCCTGAGTCCTGACTGGGAGACAGCACCTTTGGGAGGGGGTCCGGCCTGGAAGAAGCTCCCAGGATGGGCTCCCAGGGCGCCATGCGTGTCCTTAGAAGAGGAGACAGACGCCGGAGCTCTGTCTTTCTGTCCGTGCGAAGAAGACAGGGAGGGAACATGGCCATTGGCGAACCAACACGAGGGAGACTCAGTCTTGGCCCTCTGCCCTCGGGGCAGTGACTGGGCTGGGTCTGTTGTTTAAGCCCCCCCTGGGGCATTTGGTTACAAGGCACAGCCCAGGGGTTCATAGTCTTACCCTGAGGAAGCCCTCAATTAGACGTCCCTGCAGCCTTTCTTGGGGCAAGAAACCTGGGGACAGGTACGGGGCAAACCCACCGGCTTAGATGGGGCCAAGGGGCGTACAAACCGGAGAGTCCCGGAGACAGCGGCTTATTCCTGGGGAACCCTTCCCTGTGATGTCGCCATCGAAAGCCCAGGACAGACCCTGGTTCTTGAGAGTGGCTCCGTCACTGCTTCTGAGTTGCTCCAAGAAATCAGCAGGCAGACAGGCGCCAAAGCCTCTGAGGGCATCGGAGCGGGGTCACTGCAGCAGAAGGCTCCGTGATGCTCTGGAAACATCCCATTGGGAAAGCAAGACAGGTTCCAGCACCGAGGACCTACGGTGCCACACTCAAAAAAACCTGCCCTTGGTATTTGCCCCCAAAGATGCCAAATGCGTTTTCTGTGACAGGCAGCTGCCCCCCTCAGAAATGGGAGGGACTGGCCACAGCCATGTGAGCTGTCATGGGCCAAGGGTGGCTTTGTGGTGAAAGATGCTTGCCTTGGTTACTTTGTTTCTGTGTTTTTTCCTTCACATCTTTGCTCACGTGAAGGAAAGACACAGAGAATTGGGACTGCAGCGTCGGGCGTGCAACTGACGTCACAGGCAGATCACACGGGGGGGGGGG
Organism: Artibeus jamaicensis; assembly: GCF_021234435.1. Classification (NCBI taxonomy): domain Eukaryota; kingdom Metazoa; phylum Chordata; class Mammalia; order Chiroptera; family Phyllostomidae; genus Artibeus; species Artibeus jamaicensis. The sequence continues at coordinate 278,145 of NW_026521704.1, forward strand.
GGAGGCTAGGAACTGCTTTGTGCCCGGAAATGGTACTTGGCCGGAGCTGCCGCTACTGATGGAAGGAAAACACACCCCAGGGGGCTCGTGAAAGCGTGGCTTACTCCCTTTTCAAGGCATAAGAGTGTTTATTTTACACACGCCGAGGGTAAGCATGTTCATTCATTCCTAGCCCTGTTTGCAAAAGCCTTGTGGTAACCTTGGCAGAGAGGTGGCAATTTGGTCAAAAGGGTCCGTTTACCAGGCAGATTGCTAGGTTCTGGGGGCTTGGGACTGGATTAGACTCAATGATAGATAATCAGATGGACACATCAATATAGATATAGATCTAGAGATACAGATAGATAAATAGAGATAGATATAGAGGTGGATAAATAGAGATGAGTAGGAGAATACATACTTAACAACATATTATGAAAACAAACAGGAATTTGAACGAGGTGGGAGTGATTTCTCTTTATCATGATAGAAAGCCAGGATGAGGACCCCAGGGCTGTCCTGGAGAGGGGTTTCATGTCCAGTGACCCACCCCCGCCACTGTTGCTTCACTGTGCTCAGCCTATGACTTCTTCCTCGTGGCCCAAAATGGCTGCACAGGCTCCAGCCCTCACGTCTGTATCCCACCCAGCAGGAAAAGATGAGAGAAGAACAGGTTGACCTTACTTGTTAAGATGTAAAAGAGAGTTTTATGAGCCTAAGGTATTTCCTTCTTCTTTCCTTGGGCCGGGGCTTTATTATGGCAACAAATACTTGCAAGGAAGTTCAGGAGATGTTGTCCAAATAAGTGGGAGTGGGCAGCTTCCTGGGGACTCCCTGAGACTCTCTGTCGCACTCTCGCCTCTCTCTGCCTTCCAGATAGAACTTTCTCAGGGCAGGAGTCTTCCTGCAGGAGGCAGGTGGGCAACACTACCTGCGGTAGCTCTGGATTTACAGGGCGTGGGCTTCTCTCTTCCTCCCTCAGTGCTTGCTGATGAAGGTCCAGGGAAGGGCTGCCTGCCCTGCCTTGTAGCAGGTGTCCCTCCCTGGGACACTCTCTGTGTTTGGAAATGTGTCCACGACAGGTGTCCCAGAGAATAGGAAGTTTTCTGATAAACCTCAAAAGTTGCATCGGATTTTGAGATCACTCTGGGCTCGGTGGGCTGGGCCAGAGCAGTGAGCCAGTGGTCGATGGAGACTTGGATTGGGGGGTTGAAAGTGACAGTGTCAGGGACAGGTAAGGAGACCAGACCCCTCTCTGTGGGAGTTTACGGACCGACCCTCGCTCTGTGCCAAGTGCCGAACTGTCCTCTGTACACAGCAGAGACCAGGAAACATCTGCGCGCTGGTCACGTCTGTTTTACAACGGTGGCCTTGGGACCCATGTGGAGCACGGATGAGAAGAGGTGACGTTGGAGGGGACCCCTGGATGAGGTGTCCCAGGGGGTTGGGACCTGGACCGCGGTGTGGAAAGGGGGAAGGCGGAAGGGACTCACGGGTCACCACAGAAGCAAAGGGATGTGTTCCCTCGATGACAGAGGGGACATGAGGCGGCCCAGGTCCTGCCCAGAACACTGGTGGGCAACGTTCTAATTAGGAGACAAGGGAGAAGAGATAGACCAAGTCAACTGCCAGCGTATCTTGCTCTTGTGAATGAGGTTCTTGAAAAAAAAAGAGAGAGAGGAGATAAAGTCAAGTTCAACCTCTACCGGTTCCTCTCTCCGTTGCCACAGGGTTCTTCTGCTGCTGGGGTGCCCTGGGCTGAGGAGTTAGCCCTCTTCTCTTCTGGGGACCGACGCAGCCCCCCTGCACCTCGCGTTCTCACCCGCAGGTCTTTCCTCACCCCTCCACCTGCAACTCACGCAGACCAGGCCACGTCCGCCACGGCTCAACGTGGACATCACGGTCCTGCGTCACGGGGAACTTCTCCCAAACGGCCTCCACAGCCTCCGGTGATTCGATGCCAAGTGTCTGAGAGGCTTGGCCTCCGACTTTGAACTTCCAGCCTCCCTCTGAGGAGAACGCTTGGCATCTTTCCCCAGCAAGGCCCTTCGCCGCATCACATCATCAGGGGTCTTTTGCCATTCAAGGTAATGCACTCACAGGTTGTGGGGGTTCGAATGTAGACTGTCTGGGGACATCATTCTTATTTGTCTTTATTGATTGCCAGACCTGCAGCTTGCAAAGACCCTCACACATTAGGTCTTTATATAATAAGCAAGTGGTGGCAGAAATACTTTTCAAACAAAAATGTCACTCTTTCTGTAAATTTCGAAGTTGGTGACTCACACCCGGGTTCCCCACGGTGCACCCACGCCCTCCTGGAATGACAGACCTGTAACGTCAGGACACGTCACAGGTGGCAGGCAGAGAGGCAAAATCTCCTTCCAACCGGGGTCTGGGGGACTCTGAAAAGTGGTTCCGTTCTAATGAAACCCCCTCTGCTATTCCGAGGATGGGGAATATGTCACTTGCAACTTTGTTCCGTCAGCCTCAGCAAGTGACCACTGACCCCAGAAACAGGGCAAGGGGGGATATTGGAGCTCGCTCTTTAAGGGAAAAGTGTAAATAAAGCACAGGGCCCTCGGCTCCTTGGTTTGCCTCTGAATGAGTTCGATGTCCAGAACCCACCCCCCGAAGTCTTCCCCGGACTGCAGGCTTTGGGATGCATCCCAGCGACCCCGTGACCACAGATTCCTACGAGTGTTTGTTTCCGGAAGCGAGAATAAAATCGCGGTGCAGGGTGACCTTCAGGGGTGTCAGGAACCTGCTTAGAGAGCCCCTAATTGTCGCCTCACCCCTTCTCAATCCTGAAGGTGCCTGATGATTTTTTAAAGAAAATAAAGCGGGAGCTTGTCGAGGTCACAGTGCCGACCAGCCGGACCCAGCAGCAAGGTGACGGCTCATCCGTGGGACCCGCTGCCTGCCCTGTGCTCCTGAGAAATGCATTTTTCTCACCCATCCCCCGGGGGACTGGAGGGCCAGCACCTTCCCCTCACTCTGCCGTTTAAATAAAACAACAGGGGAAACCTGTGGTGGGTGGGTTTGAGTCTCTGAGGGGTAAAGAATTGGCATTTTTGGAGACTTCTGTGGGGCGCCGGAGGGAAGGAGACCTCGGTCGGCAGGTTTCTACGTTCCCAGGTGGGAGTGTGGAAGAACCGCCCTGCGTGCCCAGGTCGGGTGGCGGCAGGTCCCACCCAGAAATGTGCAGCAAAGCCGGTGTCCCGACACTTTATCTCTCTCCGCGGTTCCTGCCGCACACCCCGCCGCCCACAGATGGACGTCAGCCAAGGGCGATCTCCAGTCGAAGGCGTCCCTGGCGGGAGGGGCTGGAAATGTGCAAACACTTCGCTTCCACGACCATTTAATGGTTGCCATGTGCGGTGTGTGGCTCCTTCCGCTCCGTCCATCCCAGACGTGTTTCCAGGCTGTGTCTTGTTTAATAACAATTTAAGTGTGGAAAGTCAATGGCGTTGGGGCGCAAGGGGGGGTAGTTTACGGGCGGATGAGCCGGTGTGGAGAATGAATGGCTGTCTCTCCGTCCAGAGGTGGCCTTGACTTTTCACTTGGAGGATTGTTGAAAAAAGTCAGATGGGATGATGACTCTGCTTTGCCACCTGTGCCGGGATCTGGCGGCTTGGGTACGTCGTGGGTGCGGATGGGGACTCTGCCGAGGGTCCGAGCCGAGGCTGGTACGCTGGTGGGATTGATACGGATGCTAATACGGATATTCATCAGCAGTGCTAATCCTGATAGCGGTATTGACACTAATGCTGATACACTAGTGGTATTGATTCCGATGTCAGGATGGCTAATGATCAGTGGTGCTAATCCTGATAGTGGTATCGACACTAATACGGCTGTTGCCGCTCATGCTCACCTGGACACCGATAATCATATTGATATTCATGCTCATACTAATACTGATATTGCTGTGTGACCGTGATACCGAATCCGATGCTGATATTGATACCAAAACGGACGTCGAGACAGAGGCGGATATTGGTTCTGATCTTGGATGCTGGTACTGCTATTGATAGCTATTGATACTGATATTGATAACGGAGGATTTTTTTCCTTTCCCCACGCTGGACTCAGCTGCCTTGCCCCTCCCCCAAAAGTCATCCTGAAAATCACTCCGTTGGGTTGCAGGGATGTCCTGCCTGGGACGGGGTGGGGGGGGCTAGGATGAAAAGAGACCCCCCTGCCTCCTTCCGGTGTGAAACTGACTTCTGAGTTAAGCATCAGTCGCCATGAAACACACACCAGGACAGAAAACTCGCCGTTGCAACCCAACTGCGTATGGGACAGGATGGGGTTCTGGCATGTTCACCCCCAGAAAGGAGACCCATCGCCCTGAGCCGTTTCTCCCCACTCCCACCCCCGGGGGATCCTCAACCTGCTCTCCTGCAGTTTATATTCGTGGAGCCAAACACTCTGTGGCCTTTTCTCTCTGGTTCTTTTACTCCTTTTGGCTTCAGTACTGTCAAGTCACAGGTCGCAAGCCCAGGACTCCACTCTCAGAAGACCCTAGAGAGAATTCGAGGCTTGCCACCTGGATGCGGGGTCCCCATTCCGGGGTCTGATGTGCGATTGATTCCTTCAACACAGGTTGTCATAACCCCACATTTTAAATAAAAAAGCTTCTGCTTTTCACAGAATTATGCTTTTTCTGCAAACACATCTTCCTTCGTAATATTGTCGAGCTGAACCAATGACTAGTCCCTTCTCACAACACCACGAAAATGATGGCTCTTTGTATTTTTCAATTTTTTCCTTACTTTTCTTCTGTGTTGATTTCCTAACTTCGGGGGGGGGCGAATTGGGCTTCTTCATCGAATAACCTGATGGTGCCTCCTTTTCTTCTTGGAAAAAGAATCACAGCACTTTCAGCTGTCGAAACTCTAAAAGCTCATGAGAAGGGGTGTGTTTCTTGCTACCGCTGAAGCGATGGGCCCCCTCCCCAGCACTGACTGGCAGGTCGCTTTGCGTCCTGGTTTGCTCAGCAGATCCCTTGCTGCCAATGTACCTGTCCCCCTGCCAACCCCAGTGAGCTCCAGCCACAAGTGGACTCCGGTTCTGAGGCCACAGCGTAGGCCCCGCCGCCCAGCTGGGTCCAGCAGAGACGCAGGGATGAGGCACTGCTTTCGGAGAAAACGCACCAGGGACCAAACCATCTCCGGGAGGAGACGCAGCTGGCGCGTAAGTAGCAGAGGCCCGCTTGTAGCTGCCCAAGACGCAATTGGTGACCGTCCCAAAGCTTCGGGAGCGGGCCGCCCTCCCCAAGCCAACGCCCTCCTCCTCGTCCTGCGGAACACATGGGCCAAGGGCGCCCTCGCCCCCACCAATTTCAGGGCGAGCAATTTCCGAGCGCAATTACGCGTCCGGCGCGCAGCTCCCCGAGCGCCGCGGCGATGCCCGCGGCGCCGTAATTGCATCCAGACGGTAACCTCCGTGTGGCCCATGTCCCGGCCGTAACCCGGGGCCGGCCCGTTGCTCCCACATGTGGGACGGTTTTCCCGGCTGATTGCAGCGACCTGATGAAGGGCAAAGCGGGCGGGTGCCGGTAGGAACTCAGGCAGCTGCTCCGGCGGCGAGGCGCAGGCAGGCGCGCGCGCGCACAGAGGAGTCTCACTCGCTCGGAAAAAGCGGATGAGGTTAAGACCAGCGGGAGGTGGGGGAGCGCGGTCGGGGAGGGGAGGGGAAGGAGGGGAAAGAGGGAAATTGGGGAGGGAAATGGGGAGAGGGACGGCGATGCGAGGAGCAGAGCAGACAAAACAAGATCCCGAGTGATTTGATCTGAACTCCTGCCTGCACTTCTGGGCGCCCGTCCCCTCTTCCTCAGTGGGGACGGGGCCCAAGTGCGTGCGCCGTGACAGGGGACAAACGTCTGTGTCCCAGGGACCCGCTGGCCATGACCCCCCTATGCCCCACACCCTTGTGCCAAAGATCCAGAGAGAATCACCGCCCAGAATGTTTGCTGAGCAAGGGTGGGGGGGGCGGGGCGGTTGGTTCTGGAACCAGCACCTCCTCGTAGTCAGTGGTTTGCAAACTGTGTGCGAGGCTCTCACAGGTCCGTTTGCAATAAGGACGCTGCGTAACAAACAGCCCCCAGGTCCCCGGGGCTCCCCAAACAGCAAAAGGCTTGGTTCTCGCCTCCTTGCCGGTGTCTGGTGGATGTTTGGTCAGAACCGGGAGGGGCAGAGCCCCCAGGATCTGGGCGTGAACAGGAGGCCACGCTCGATGGCACACGCGTTTCCACTCTCCCAGGCCTCTCCTGTGACTTGGAATGAGATGCGCCTCGCAGGGGGTGCGTGCGGGGAGCAGAGTCTGGGAGCCGCGGGGAGGTGACGTCCAGACTCTGCCGGGTGAAAATGCAAGGGAGCCACCCCTGAGTGGCGTGGGCGGTGGGAACCAGGGAGCCCCGCAGTGCTGAGGGCCCCACACTCCCAGGTGCGCGTTAAGGTCCCGCAAGACGGAGTTTCCACACCAGACGCACAATCGTGGGACGTGCACCTCCGAGCGCCCGCCTGCAGGGGGCGCTGGATCAGGGGGGGACTAAGATGTCAGCCAGCGGCTTGCAGACAGACAATGGATGTTTCTCACCGAGACACGTGCACCCAGTTTTTTAAAAATCTGCATTTTATTTTACTAATTTTTTTATCATGGTATAATACAATATAAAATCATATAGTGGCAGGGGGGCAAAAGTAGGTTTGCCGTTGCGGCTTTGTGAAAGAGTTTATTGCTGTATTATTAGTGTTTTAATTACTTTATTATTTTCTATAGGAAGAGTGTAGACCTATGGAAAGCTCTGTCGGCAGGAAACACTCGCCCCCGCCCCCGCCCCCAGCCCCAGGCTCCCACCGTCCAGTCTCTGCCTCTGTGCATCTGGACCCCCTGAGGGGGACGTAATCGGGCAGTATCTTCCCTGCAGTGACGGATTTATTGGACTCAGCCGTACGTCCTCAAGCCCCATCCCCGTTGCTGTATCTCTCAGAAGGCGGTTCTTTTTCACGGCTGAGTAATATTCCACCCTGCAGCCGGATCTCGTTTTGTGTGTCCATCCACCTGTGGATGGACAAAAGTAGTCCAGTTGGACACGTAGATTCTCTTCCGCTTTTCAGGTACGTTTAACGTGCTCCTACAAACGACAGTTACACCAGAAAACAGGTCTTTTACGGCCTTGATTAAATGTATTCCCAGGTATTTCATTGTATAGGGTTTTTTTAGTAGAGTTGTACATGGAATTGTTTTCTTAATTGCTCCGCCGCATAACTCGCAATCAATGGATACAAATGTATCTGATTTTGGAGAATTGCTTTTGTGTCTTTCTGCTTCGTTTTGTTCGTGCATCTCTTCTAGCAGGTTCTCTGGTGGGGCTGCTAATGCGGCCTCTGCAGAACATGTTATTTTCTGCATATATGGGCGGTTTTACTTCTTTTCTTGCGGTGCGGGTGGCTTTTATTTCACCTGAAACAGATATAGCGTCCTATGGCGTATCAACTATAAGCAAAATAATAATAATAATAATAATAATAATAATAATAATAATAAATAAATGTAAAGCAGTAAAAGGAACCATGGCAGGGACTTCACATCTGCGAGGAGAAGGGCGAGGCGAGGGGCCTGGCTCCCTGCCCCGGAGGGATCGGGTTACGGAACGCCCCCCTCCCCATTTCCCAGACACCACCATGCCCCCCCCCACTGCATGGTGCTACTTTTCATGGCTTTTTAAAAATAAATAAATAAATAAATAAATAAGTCTCTGTTCACAAGTCCACTTCGACATTCTTCTGCCCCGGCCCGAACCTGTTCCCAATTTCTCGTGCCAACAATGGAGAATACACGGGTGCACTCTCGGTGTGAGCGCCGCTGACCTTCGGCGGGGAAGGGGGCCCCCCACCCCCCGCCGGCGCGCTCAGAGGTCGCGGCTCTCTGGGCTTTGATGTGAGGCCCGGGACAGGCATTTCTCCGCCCAGCTGGGCAGCACAGCCGCCCCCCCCCCGCCACCCCTCCTCCACCCGCCTCAGCGGGCTGGGCAGGCTGGGTTCGGAGGCTGCAGATCCAAGCTGCACACATCAGACGCTTGTGTTGCTCACGTGCGTGAGCGGCTTCCGTGCACTGGGGGCGGGGGGGGGGGAGTGTGGAGGTGGTCGTTACCCAACTGAAAGGGGAGACTGGATGAATGTATTTATCCCGCAGGACTTTGCAAAAACAATTCTCCGTGTGTGTAAAACAATGCCTCCGTCTCTGTGTGTGTAAAGAGAAACAAGTATATCATAGACAGATACATAGATAAATAGATATGAATTATATCACATAGTTGATAGAAATGAATAGGCGTAGATGATGGATTTATGATTGATTGATAGACATAGATGAGAGAAGGATAGATAAATAATAGACATAGAGAGAAAATCACAGACTAAAGAGAGGACATACAGACAGACATACACAGATGATAGATGGTAAAGATATATGTGTATGTGTGTATACGTAGATGATGGATGCATGGTGGATACACAACGCATGGATGATTGGCGGGATAGAGGGCGGACTGATACACAGACAGATGATACAGAGACAGTTTGTGTTTTGCCCGTGGGGCTGGGAGGGGGCGGAGGCCCTGGGGATTTGGATGTTTCCACCTGCCCTGGGTGGGCTCCAAACACATGTCTGCGTCCAAGTTCCTGGAGCCTGGGAATAGCCCTTATTCAGAAACAGGGTCTTGGCAGGTGGGATGAGGGAAGGGTCTGAGAGGAGGTCGTCCTGGGTCAGGGTGGCCCTGCGTCCAGGGACAGTGTCCTGAGAAGGGACAGAAGAGGAGACACAGACTCGGAGGAGAAGCCACGTGGAGACGGAGGCAGAGACAGGAGGGACAGGGCCACCAGCCCAGGGACACCTGGAGTCCCAGGAGCTGGAAGAGGCGGGAAGGCCCCTCCCTGGAGCCTGTGGGGGGAGCACAGCCCTGGGACACCAGGACCTCAGATGCCTGGTCTCCAGGACGGGGCGGAGGGTGGATTTCTGCTGCTGGTTTTAGCCCTCAGTTGGTAGTCCTTTGTCACACAGGTCCGAGGACCCCATGAGAGACCCTGGATCAAAAAGAAGTCAAGACAGGCAGGCCCACGCGGAACATGCAACCCAGCTGGGCGTTCCTGTGCCAGAGCCTCACCCATGGTCCTCGGGACAGGCTCCCCCCGGGGCATGGCGTTTTGTGACTCTCCACACCAGAGTCGGAAAAGCAGCCTCAAAGTCCAGTCCGAGGGAACCGGTGTCCCCAGCACACCCCGGAGGGATGAGAAGAAGTGGCGGGAGTGACACAGACAGGTCGCCCAAGATGGTCCAGGGAACATCCACGGGCCTGACTTAGCCTTTCTCCACCCACACGCTTTGGGGGTGGTTCATATTCGCTTCCAGAGAACCCAGAATGCCCTGCTCATTCAGAGAAGTCCATGCCTGGACACTGGGGGGCCCTCCCCGTGTTCCACAGCAACCCCAGCGCCCCAAAACATGATGCCGCACAGGAGGGTCTTCTTAGAAAATAAACCCCTTCATGCAAAAGAGACCCACTGATGGGCTTCTCTCCATGATCAGGGTAAGCAAAGCAAATCTAATTACCTCAGATGAATTCAGGGCGAGTGTGTTGGGCTGACCCTCTGTGGAGGAGTCCTGACATCATTCAGACAGTTTGCACATATTTATACAAATTCTCATGATTCTGTTGGTACTGTCCGGTGCGGCTGAGTTCACCTCTGGCCTCTCCGTGAATGAGGCCGTTGAGTTATGCGGCCTCATTCACGGGGCCCCTGTGTGCTGGGGGTGTGTCAAGCAGAAGGGCCCATGGTCTCAGAAGCCAGATGAGAATTCACAGGGTGCCCCAGAGCCAGCAAGTGCCAGGAAAAGCAGCGACATACTCAGGATGTCCCTAGGCCAGTGCACACACCTGTCTACATGTGCAGCTTCCGCTGCAGCCCCTGTGGACAAGTTTGCAGATACAGCCATGAGATGCCACGTCATCCCTTCCAACCTCAACACTGTATGTCCCTGACAGAGGCCACCGGCCTTCCTGAGAATGACATCACGGGTTAAGGGTCAGCGGGCAGGTGGCGTGGGTCTTGGTTTTGGTGCGTGAAGCCGACAGGGGCTGCTGGTGCAATAGGAGCTGTTTGGAAGGAGCTGGGAGCTAAAGCCCTGATCTCCCATCACACCCGGATCTGGCAAAAACGACAGGTGGGTTTTCAGGATGAGGACGCACCCTGAGATGGATGAGGCGCCCAGCACCTTTCGGGGCTGAGTGTAGCCAAGTGGTGACTTTGCTCAAACAGAAGCTCAGGCACTGGATACAAAGTAGCACCTTGTTGAGCCAAAAGCTCAGGCACTTAGATACAAAGTAGCACGTTCATTCAAACCGAAGCTGGGTTACTGGATAAGTTGTATCTATTCCAGCAGAGGCTACCTGAGACTGGAGCCCCGGACTGCAGTGGTGGCAGCTGATTCTGGCCAAGCTCAGACCAAAGACAGGGAGGCAGGGACACACACCCAGACGGCATGCAGTGGCCCATTTGTGACCACTTTGCTGTGGGACCTGAGGGGCTACTTGCGGCCGGCCCGAGGCCCTGGAAATCTCAGAATAAATTTGTGAACTCGCTGCGGAGGAGTGCATAAAACCAGATGAGGCGTGACGGGATTAGGGCCGGTGAGTCCGAGGCCGGCGTGGCGGGAAGCCAGCTGCCAGGCAGCCTCGTGGGGCCCCTCCAGACCACGGTTCCAATTAGATCCCCGGATGACCTCATGCGGAGGGTATGGCCCGAATATTAAAAATTCCTGCAGCGAATGAAAGGAGCCTGGCATCGGGGAAGGGGATGGGGGGGTTGCAAACAGGCTTCATTTTATTTCAACACTCGCCCGGCCAGCCGGAGAGGAAATTGCGAGTTCCTGGCAGCGTGTTTCACTGAACGGCAGACAGATTTACAGCACGTGGAAGGGACAATTAGGATGGGGGTCCGCCAACTACAAAGCAGGGACATAAATCCCCGTAATGAGACGGGGAAAGCGCCGGGCGGGACGGAGCTGCGCGCCGGCGTCCAGAGGCGAAAATGTCAAACACCGCGGGTCGCTGTGAGTGCCCTGGACGCCAGATGGCCCTCGGCTCGCCCCCGCTCCCTGGCCCCCCGGCTGCCCCTGTCTCGCCTGTTCCCAAGCCTGTGGGCCTAGAACATTGCTGGAACATGCTGGTACTGATGGTCAGTGCACTAAGAGTCATCAATGCCAACAGGGACATCAAAGAGGGAGGGACAGAGGTGACTGACCTGTGTCCGGACTGGTGAGAAGTGGTGGCCGGCGGATATGATGGCAATGTTTCCAAAAATGCACAGCTACCAGAACAATATGGTGCTGTGGAATATTATGCAGCCAGGAACAGGAATGAGGCTTTGACTCAGGCTGCAGCGTGACGGGTCTTGAACACAGGAGGCTGCGTGAGAGACACCAGACACCCACAGTCCCATGGTGTGGATTCCGTGTGTGTGAACCGTCCAGAGCAGGCCGACCCTCGGGGACAGAGAGGGGGTCAGTGGGGGTCAGGGGCTGGGGGAGGGGGCGGGGTGACCCTTCATGAGAATGGATCTCTTTTGGGGTGAGCAGAATAAATTCTGGAAGCAGACAGGTGTTGGGTGCCTAATATCGTAAGTGGCACACTTTGAAAGGATGAATTTGACGTTCTGACAAATGAGACACAGATAATAGCAAACAGATTCTAGATAACAGATGGACTCATGGCTGATGAGTGATATATGGGCGTGGATAGACACAGAGAAGTACAATAGGTGCATAAACAATAGTCGGTGCACAGAGCAGACAGGGACGTACACGGCAGGCGGATAATTCAAAGCCTCTCCTGCCCAGTCAGGGCCTGTCAGCCTCACACCGGGCTTTGGGGCTGCAAGGCCCCCTCTGGTGGGGGGGCATCCTGGTCCCTGGATGGTGTGGATCAGCCCCCCTGTCCCACCCACCAGCTGCCAGGTAACACCCCCTTAGTCCAGCATGACACAGCAGACAGTGGTTTCTGCCTGTGAGTTGGTGTCCTGGGGCCCATTGGGACTCCAGTCCCTGGTCCCTGGGGCCACAGGCCATGTGTGCCCTGCCTGAGCCATGCCCCTGCCCCCCCCAGACCCCCGGGAGCAGGGTCGAGGCCGTGCCCCAGCCTCCCCTGGTGAAAACATCACTGCGGACATTTCGGAAGCCAGGAGCTGGAGGCACGGCTGGGGCAGCTGCGGGCCCGAGCCTGTGCATTCTGTCCTTCTGGGTGTCTGGCGCAGGCTGACCAAGCCGTGGCGTGAGTGGGGGTCCCCACAGCCAGGACGCCCAGGCTGATGGGCCCCTCTGTGCCCCCCACACTGGCAGGGCCCTGGCACCAATTCAGCGCTTCCTTTTTCTGCCGGGAGCACAGAGGTCTCTGATCGTTACCGACCGTGGAAACGAGCGTGGCCAGGCCTCCGCTGGGTTTAAGGAGCCCTCCCCGCACTTGAGTGGTGCCCGTGTCGAACTGCTCAAACCCTTTTCCCTCCATGAGCCGGCCCTTTGCGTCCGCAGGCATGTGGGACAAACGGACGAGTATTTCTGCTTCTCATGGAACTGGGCAAGGGAGCTTCTTACCGACGTGGGGTTTTTAGAAATGAGAGGACAGCTTCTTCTGCGCTGGACTGTCCACCTGCTAAGGGTGAAGGAGGCCAGTCAAGGGTCGCTCCCTGGCACTTGAGAACGTTGTCCTGCAAGGGCCCGTCTGTTTCGGAGGCGAAGCCATACATCCAGCCTGACCTACGGACCAACCTCCCCATGCACGTCCCGGCCACGGACGCAGGCGCCCTTGACGCCGCCAGTGCCCCCACCTGCCCTCAAGCCCCCCGAGGCCCCGGTCGAACTGGGACCGTTTCTGTATTTTTGAGGGGATTTAACATTTTTTAAAAATCTACAGCCGACGTCCAATATTATATTCGTTTCAGCCAGACGGCCTGCTGGCTCCACATTTGCGTCATTTACAAGGTGACCCCCCAGTGATTCGCATACCCACCCGACACCCAGCACGGTGACTGCAGTTTTATCGACTGCGTTCTCTCGTGACTGCTTTTGTGCTTCCCCACATGGTGAAGATGGCACAGCCCCTGCTCCTGCGGGAATGCATCTGCAGGGACCTAAAACCCCAACTGAAGGGGACGTCAGCACCCCCCTCTTCCTCACAGCGGTGTTTACGACGGCCAGGTCGCAGCCCAGCAGTGGGTGAGCGGACCGAACAGCCGGAACACGTGTGCACAGTGGAATTCCACTCAGCAACGAAAAAGAGAGCTTTTTCCTTCTCGACCCGCAGAACATTATGCCGAGGGCGGTCACTCAGACAGAGGAAGACAAATACCCTGTGATCTCTCTCGTAGGCGGAATCTAAAGAACAAAACCCAAGAGAAACAGACTTACAGATACAGAGAATGGGCTGGGCGAGCAGTGGGGGTGGGGGGGGATGGACGCGTACAGATTGCTGTGAACACGGAATTCTATTCTGGTTTTGTGGTCCAGCCGTGACCACACAGATGAGCCCAGAAGTCTCTTCCGAAAAGCCCAACCAGGGCTTTTTCGCTGTGTCCAGCCCGAGAAAATTAGTGGCTAGATTTTTGGCGTATGGCTTCACCATAAAACGATGGTGACGTGTGCCCGGGACAAGCCAACAAAGACCCCTACTCTGTTCCTCCTTGCGGGACCCTGAGTGGTGGTCATTAACCGATTGGGTTACGGGCGTTTCGGGGGCTCAGGGGCAGCCCCCGGGGTTGTGGAGGGATTTCACTCACTTGTGGGCTCGGCCCTCCCGCCAGCCCTTTGGACTCCCTAAGAGCCGAGTGTTGAAATGCATGTCTGCAGACGCGCCGTGTTGAAATCAAGTTAATTTAACACCGCGTGCATCGCGGGGAAGGGGTTTGCCTTTCAACGCAGCAATCCCACAGAGAGAGCTGGCGGGGGAGGCGTTAAAAGCGGAGAAAGTGTAGGGAATGCAGCTGGAATGTCTCGCAGGGGTCGGGACCCCCCAGGCAGGGCTGAGCGGAGCTTGCCACCTGCTCCGGTCTAGCGAGCTGTTGGCACCGAACGCCGTCTCTGACCCGAGTCCCCAAAGATGAGGCGTGACCTGCGTGCAGGGTCCCTCAGCCATCGATAAAGGGCTGAGCGAAAGCTCGCCCTGCGGTTTCCTAGAAATGACATGAAAGACAACAGGCCACAAAGAGAGGAAAAAAATCGATCAATTGGACTTTCAGCCACATTTCAAAGAAACATCTTTGGCGTGCTGGAGGGCTTTATCAAGGAAGCAAAACTACGACCGACTGGGAGAAAAGATTCCCAGCAAACCATTTCTCCAACAAGGACCCAGCATCTGGAGTCTATTAAGGAGCCCGGAGACCCCGTCCAGAAAAAGACAGGTCACCCAGTTATATTCGGGTAAAACGCTGGCATTTATACGTTTCTCCAAGGGGCGGTGAGCCCATGAAAAAATGCCGAATGTCGATGATGTTTAGGGAAATGCAGGTCGAAAGGAGTTTACTTCCAAAGCGATGCACAGAATTATTTTTCCGTAGAGAGAGAGACAGGGGAGTTGGAGCGGTGGGTAAATGTGTGGAGCTCACGGACGCCTCCTGTGTGGTCAGTGGGCACGTGCCACGGTCAGCGGTGGAAAACGATTCTTTGTTTAAAAGGACATAGGATTTGCACAGCTACAGCCACGTCACGGGTGGGTAGAGAGCCAAGAGAAGGCAGCGACCGTGTTCCGAGGGAGACTTGTAAAAAACACGTGTTCTCAGCAGCCCAGCGCCCCAAGGCGTAGCGAGGAGGCCCAGGAGGCTCAGCCCTCTGAGGGACTCTCAGGACTCCACCCGGTCCTCCGGCACTGGACAGACATTGGGGGGCGAGGACACACGGGCCACCCGGCCACTCTCGCTACACCCCGAAAAAGGGCAGAGTCTCCTGGCACCGTGAGGCGCCGCTGCGTTGGGGGCCCGCTGAAACCGTGAGACAGCCGACATCCCGGGCCACGCTGCTCATAAGAAGTCTCCTCCGCTGCGGCCCCGTCGGGCTGTGTGACCGGGACGCCCAAGTCAACAGACATGTGTTTGCAGGGCCCTCTGTGCAGAAAGCGTGCTCCAGCCGGTGAGGACAAAGTGTGGATCAGGGTTTGCTTGGCCGTGGCCCCGGGGGCGAAGATGCCGTTCAGTGCACTGATGCGTTTGCTGTTAGTCTACGACTTAGTGTCCGAGGTCTGTCCAGAAGGCATCCGGCCTCCGGGCAACAGGACAAACACAGACACATTTACTGAGGAAGACACAAGGTACAAAGGACATTGTCCACAGGACAAGGACGCCTCAGTCCCCTTCGAAGCAGGGAACTGGGGACCTCACACGGTTCTGCCAGGCGCCATCAGCTGCCCGGCCGTATTTTCCCGAATCTCACCCATGCTCTGAAATCTCTTCCCTTTTAGCCATTCCTGTGTCCGATGTCAGGTCAAAATTGCGTACGCCTCATGCTTCATCAAGAACGAATAACCAAGCCTTAACTTTTCCGATATTTTGGGGGATAGTCTCCACAAAATAGTCACACTGGGTTTGCCTCTCTATCAGAATAAATTATGTTCAAACCAGGAATAGACCGCCCTGCAATATGAACGACGATGGGTGTCCTGTTCGGAAAGAAAGGTGTGAAGCCCCACCCTGGCTGAAATCCCCAGCGTGAGGTGGTCCATTAGGAGGCTTCAAAGTGCCATGGGCACCACAGAGTACAGATGGCCCTGGCCAGGTAGCTCAGTGGGTCACAGCACCTTCCAGATACGCCAAGGTTTCGGGTTCAATCCTGGGTCAGGACGCCTCTAAGAATCGAGCAGTGATGTACCAATAACTGAGACCACAAATCTGTGTCTGTCTGTCTGTCTCTCTGTCTCTGTGACATTCTCGTATCTCCCAGCTCACCCGCGCCAACAAAAGCCCATTGGAAAGGGGTTAACTGCACGGGGTTGAGGTTGTCCTTGGCTTTACCTGGTGTTTTCCATCCTGCACACTCATTGATGTTTTATGGACAGCGAGGTAAGGACTCACAACGCGCCTGCTGCCCTTCTCTCCGCACCCAAGCTCTGTGCTCTCAAACCCACTTTTAGGGCTTTGCTCAGCCGAGGTTCCCCCCCCGCTGATGCACGGAGAACCGGGCTGCCTTCGCTGCGTCCCTCGCGGCCTGGTCCTTTGAGGTTCTTCACAGCGCCTTCCCGGTTTTTTACGAGCTTGTGTTCCCGGGGCTGCGCGCGCGCGCACTTGACCCCCAGCAGCCGGGAACCGGCGCCGCGGCCACGTGGTGCGCATCAAAGACGCCCGCGCTTTGCTCTCAGACGCGTAGGAGAGGCGGTTTTGGGGAGGCGGGGCTGGGGCCCCCGGGGACCCGTCGGAACCTTTGCCGCGGCGAGGGCGCAGCGGCGATTAGCATTCTGTGCGTTTTCATTTGAATTTTATTTTCCAGCGGGGTCAGGGGGAACGTGTCCAGGGTGAGGTCGCAGCAATTAACTATCACGAGAGGCGCCTCATCTGGCTGCAATTGACTCGAAGTTCTCCCTGCGCCGCTCAAGCGGACCGAGAATGTGGTGGTTGACCCTGGAATCTGGGGAGGGGGGGGGGAGCGATAGGGAAGAAGGAGACTTTTCAAATAAAGCGTTTGGAACTCTCACTCACTGCTAAGGGAAACACGTGACTTGTGGCTCACGCGTGGTTTGGGGACAGCCGTGAGGGGAAAACACAGAACCTACGGCAGAAGGGCAGGAATCCCACGGAGATGAAAACACACCTGCTCCCCTTGCGAGGCGGAGCCGCAGAGCGTCAGGGCGCGTCGGGGCGCGTCCGGGCGGGGCGGGGCGGGTCAGGGCGGCACACACTTCCCTCACCGTCCCCCGCGGCTTGTTTTGCACCATCGGTAGGAAGGTTTATTCCACTGACTGAAGTCCGCCCCGTGGCGAGCAGGGGTGAGGGGTATGCGAGGCGTGAACCCCGCCCCTCCTCAGGACGCCCCCGCGCCGCCGGTGGGAAAGTATAAAGAGATTAGTGGGCACAAATGGCCCTGCGAGTCCAAGTGGCTTGCTCCAAAGTGAGGGCTTAAAACGAGGTGCATCGTCTGTCCGTCCTGGAGGCCAACGTCTGGGGTTGAGAAGACCCAGGGCCGAGTCTGTGTCTCCTCTTCTGTCCCTTCTCAGGACACTGTCACTGGACGCAGGGCCACCTGACCCAGGACGACCTCCTCCCGGATCCTCCACCTGTTTGCAGGTTAAGACCCCCTTCCCGGGCTCCACCTGTTGGGATGTGACGTCTCCCCTCCGAGAGATCGTGCACTTGGCAATGGGCTTGCATCCTCGTGTCTGCTTCACCGTGACAGGAACCAGCCCAGGTGGCTGCTGCCCCTCACCTGGCCTCCAGAGGGGCCGAGAGGAGCCCAGCACGTCCAGGGTCCAAGGGCTGCGAGGCCTGCCACCTGCAGACACGCCTGCGCCCAGCTGCTGCCGGGGCCTGGAGCCCGGGACCGGCCACGCCGGCCCAGCTGCAGCCGACCCACAGATCCTTCCCAACAAGGGCACGGAAGGACTGGAACAGAGAGGAACAAGATGGTTCGGTGCCCAGCGGTACCAGAGCGCCCTCACCAGGACCCAGGTGGACGAGGAGCCGCCCTGCCCCCGGTGTCCAGCCAGCAGAGCGGTGAGGGACACCTTCGTCCCGGCCGGGCCGCCCGGAGCAGCCCAGAGGTGTACCTTGCGCTGCAGACTCAGGTCGACGAGGACGGACCGATGTCCCCGCCCCACTGCCATCGAGGTGCCTGCGTCGGGGCTCTCTCCTCCCAAAGGCACGTCTCCCGGCCGCCCTGGGACGGCCCCTTTCTCCCACCCCTTTCCCTCCGGTCAACAGGCCTCCGATCCGAACCCGGGCCCCAAGGCCGCGCTTTCCCACGGGTGGCGCGGAGAAGCTCTCCTCGGGGACGCGTTTGCTGCACTAGCCCCTTTCTCTGCGGATACAGCTCAGGAGTATGGCGGCCGAGTAGAAGCACCCCAAACATCACGAAATGCTCATGTCGGCCCGTGGGCGAGCTTTTAAAAAAATACAAACCATCTGAGGACGATGAGGCGCCTTTCTATAAGTCCTCAATGACCGCGACCCGGGTTTGTGTTCTGTGCAGGCTCAGGATTGCTGGGACATTCTTTACACCGTGGGCACAATTTGGGGACAAAAATAGAGCTCTTATGTGCGAGCCCAGGGTGGAGGCGGGGGGAGGGGGAGGGGCAGGGTCCCCGAACTTTGTCTGCCTCTGGGGGTCCTGTGGAGGCAGGGAGGGGTGTGTTAGAAATGGTCACTGCACAGAGTTCAGGGGGAGAGAAGCTGTCCGAGCCGATCCGGGTTATGCTCTGAAAGGGAGAGTGTCCAGGCCGAACCAGCTGGACACCCAGGGAGCCCGAGAGGAAGCCGAGCCCCACCCTGGAAGTCTGTCAGGTCCGGCAGGTGCTGATTGGGTCGGGCGGGACCGGGCTCTGAGGCCCTCCAGGGCCCAGCACCACGGCGTTCCCCAGAGGAGGAAAAATGGAAACTCCGAGTTCTGGTACAGAGTGCTGCCCTGAACTTGAACCTTCACCCCAGTGAAAGCACTCGACCACCAGCTCCGTGTGACCGGCCCGGGGACGCCAGACACACGGTTCTGTGTGGAGTCCGCAGACCGGAGCTCGCGGGGGCAAGACGGGGGACCACCGAGAACTAGAGACCAGGCCCAGCTTGGGAAGGGCATCTGCACAGAGACCCAAGGGGCCCCTGGGCGCTGCCCGGGTGAACAGGAAAGGGTCCCAGGCAAGGGGTGCTGGCGTTCTCCGCTGTGGCCGAAGTGGGGGCACAGGGAATGCATTTCCAGCGCCTCACTCTGCTGGGTGAGGGGAGTGTGCGGGTGGGCCGGGGAGGCTCCCCGGAGTGGGAAGGAAGAGAAACGAACCTCAGGAGGTGTCCTTGCTGTTTTGTGGCTGAGTCACAGCGGACGTTTCGGGGGCACAGCTCAGGAACCCCCAACACGAGTCTGAAAAGGTTTCTCTCTGCGCCTCTGTGTTCCTTGCAGAGAATATTCCCAATCGCCGACCTGTTGAAGGAGCCCTGGTGCCCGTCGCGGCACGGGAAGGAAAAAGACGGGGTACAAACACACAGTGGAAGAGTATTCGCCAGAAGAGGAGTGACATCGTGCCCTTTGGGACAACGCAGAAGGACCCAGGGGGTATGATGCTAAATGACACGAGCCAGTCACAGAAAGACAAATAGCCCATGATGTCACCCGTGTGTGGGATCGAAGGAAGAAAATAAATGTAGGAAGAAAACAGAAATGGAGTCACAGACACAGCCAGCAACTGGCGAGGAGGGGTGGGGGGGACGGAGTGGAACAGGGGGTGGGACGGAGACCCACAGACGGAATGGTCACCGGAGGTCAAGTCCGGCGCGGGGAAGCCCGTCAATACTGCTGTGATCGCCAGGTGCCGCAGATGTTTCCAGAGCAGAAACCTGAGCAGTTACAGGGATGACACCGTGGGAATGGGCGACCTTAAAATATTTCCAGCCCGGGCTGGGAGCGCTCTGCAGACTCGCATCTGAAAACCGAGGCTTTTCAAACCTTTGTTGTCTGCTCAAGACGCAATTCCAGGTTGCGAGGCGGCCGCGGGCACCCCTGAGACTCTCGACGGTGCCCCAGATTTTTAGATGAGACGGGCTCACAGAGGTTTACGAGACAGCCCTCCCCCCGCATAAGAGATCAGAGCGAGAATTGAAATGAGCAGCGTACCACGCTTCCCCCAACAAGGCCGCGTGGAAAGATGGATGTAATTGTAAATAAGGAATTTATGAAATACAGTCGCGAAGGCTCGTCCCCGCAAGACGGCGGGGACGCCGGTGGCTGGCTTCTCTCCGGTCTGCATTTCGAGTCCTTGGCGCTTGTCTGTTGGGGACCAGGGGGGCTGCTTGGTTCAAGGGAGCCGGACACAGTTTGGCTGGATCTTGTCTGTGTCATTAAATTTCAATCTCCCAGCCGGGAATCTTCAGGCCAGGCACCGCGGTCAGGTGCAGAAGCCCTGAAACCAGACGAAGGGATGTAGGTCAAGACCTTGAACTTGGTGTAGCTCAAAGCACCGATGGAAGCCTCATCCGCACCGTCACCCGGGAGTCCAGCTGTAGCATCATTTCATGTAGCAATGAGAGTTGCCCACCCACTCCCTGATTTCTCCCAAACGGTCAGGCTTCCCATGGAAAGCGCCGAGCCCTCCTCCGTCCGCCAGGTTCTCCGGCGAAATGAAGACGCACTTGGAACAACGATGTCCACCTCCTGGGGTTATGTCCTCGGACGGTGTCGGCTCTGGGTGGAAACGGAACTGAGGCCCTCCCTGCAGACCTTCCCATCGTCCTTCCTTGCTTTATTTATCTTTCGTAGTTTTAATGCTTGTTTCAGGGAACCTAGGACACATGCTCTGTTACTTCGCGTGTGTTAAATAAAATTCACCAGGATGAACTCCGATAACGAGGTACCAGCAGTGCCTTGTGGACGGTCACCACGACAAGACATCAATGGTTGGAGACCCCGAGGTGCGGAGGGCGACAGGGTCCAGGAGCATTCTTTGCTTTCTGCTCAAACAGTCAAGTCTAGGCCCTGGCGGGGTAGCTCCCGATACACTGAGGCTGTGGGTTCGATCCCCGCTCCGGACACTTACAAGAATCAACCAATGAATGCATGGATATTCGGCAACCAATTGATGGTTTTCTCTCTCTCTCACATCAATTAATAAAAGACAGTCTAGTAACTTTTTAAAAATCCACATAAATAATGCATGTTGTACCCATGCAGGAGAAGATCTCCTTGCTCAGGAAACTTTGCTCATTCCCTCTCCCCCCCTTATATGTCTCCGTGTTGGTGCACGTGAACTCCGCCGACCTGAGACGGACTGAGCTCTGGGTGCTAACAATCACAGGGCGGACATAGCCCAGGTTGACCGAGTTGGGCGGGAATTCCTCCAAGAGCTGAGTGTATGTTTCTCCTCGGGGGTCCAGGAGGAAGCTCCGCACCGTGTGGGGGGGACGGCCCATCACTGCTGGGACCTGCCAGGTGGCACAGGTGCAGAGCGGTTTGCGGCGGATGCTGGCGAGGTGAGGGCCAGCGAGGAGGGACCCTGGGGCCCCATTGCACCAACAGGCATCTTCAAGCAGGTGCTTCCGACGAAAACAGACCCAGGTGACAGGGGGTAGGTAACCGAGGCAGCTGAAGACGGCTGAAATTGGTCCCCCACACGCAAGGGGACCTTGAGCCCTCACCCAGGGGCCCGGCGTTCATTCCAACCCTATCTTCAGAACCCTGCACCTCTGCCAAGAATTTTAATTGCCCCCCAAATTATACATGGAAATTCCAGGTTCTGAAAGTCTTTGTAAAATTAGACCCCGGATTCATCCTCAGAAGAAGGAAACCCAAACCCTTTTCATTGTGCAGACGCACTTATTATTCCAAAAGCAATCTGCGTATTTGCATATAAGATTCTACAGAACAGCCATCTGCTCATAATAAAGCTAAAACAAGGCACAGTTTCCCGTACAACAGAAAATCCCGTTATTAGAAAAAGTGTTAGCACGAAACGTTCCTGTCGGCAGATATATTTTTACAGGCTTGGTGAAATAGTTTATCTCCATCTACTCTTTGCGTTCTCCCACACCCGGCAAGGGCGCAGGTGGGAAACCGGCACATTCATTTTCTGCGCCGGAACGCCCGCTGGCCGGAGAGAGCCGTGTTCTCGGC
Source organism: Artibeus jamaicensis (assembly GCF_021234435.1). Lineage (NCBI taxonomy): Eukaryota > Metazoa > Chordata > Mammalia > Chiroptera > Phyllostomidae > Artibeus > Artibeus jamaicensis. Next base: position 299,970 of record NW_026521704.1, read on the forward strand.
ACAGACACGCGGGCAAATTCACTAAGTCTCGCCCTGTGGGCGGGGAGTCCTCGTTTCTCTAATTCTCCGCGTGCCGATGGACGCTATCGATCTGGGGTTATTAGATATATTAAGACTCCAAAGCTGCTTTGGAGAATAAAATCCCTCTGCAAGTTTTCAGAAACTTAAGAACATTAAAAATAATAATAACGGCTCATCACCGAACATTGGGCAAAACACAATTCTCTGTGATGAATAAAATCACCCTTTGCCGTGCCCCAGAAAAGCGCAGAAATGGCTGTCAGCTTCTAGCAACTGCGGCTCAATCGCACCAGCAGAAAGGGAGGGGACAGCCTAATCTTTGGGGTTAAATTTCTTCTGGAAAAATGAGCAGTGCCAGAAACCTTTGAAATAGCCCCAAATTGCTGATTGGCTCATGTGCTGAGAGTTATTTTTTCGTCTGAGGCAAAGTCACTATGGCATGAATAAAAAGGGAAATGGGGCCAGGAAAAGGGTTTAAATGATTACAATTATATCTGTCCATCACCAATTACGAGGAAATTATAACCCCCCCTCCCAAATGGACGGGGTGGTGGCGGGAGGGGGGTGGGTGAGGGGGTGGGCGACTGAAATCAATTCCTGCTTTTAACCTTCCTGACTCCCTCTTGAACTTCCATGCGCACGGCTTTATGGCTTTGAAAAGTCGAGTTGAATACAATCCAGGGAGGGCTGATCCGATGACTCACAGGTGGCCCCGGGCGGCACGGGTGGGTACCAGCCGGTTGGCGGACCCAGAGCGCATGCACGCACGCTTGGCTGAAACGGTGTTGCGTTTTGCGTAAGCATTTAAAGGGCACCCTTCTCAGGGAGCGAAAGGGTTCCAGGAGAGGGAATGGTGGGAGGAGGGTTCCGCGTGGCACAGAGCGGGCAGTTTCCCGACACTGAAGTCTTCTTGATCCTCCCAAACCCAGGGGCTTGGGAGGCAGTCTTGGTGGCTTTTCCGGGAGAACCACGTGGTCACAGACAGGGTGGCCCAGAGCCGTCCTCTGGTGGGAGGGGCCGTGTTTACCTGCACATCACCCCTCTGGGTCTCTCCCCCCACCCCTGCGCTGGGTCTTGTGCCTTCCCGCTCTTCCCGGGGGGCTCAAGGGTCAGTACCCAGTGACCTGAGTTCTGTTGCCGAGTTCCGTTCAACTCAGCAAACACATAGGTTCATCCACCTGTCCATCCATCCAGCCAGCCATCTATTAATCCATTTATCAGCCATCCATTTATTCATTCATTCATCCATCCATCCATGGATCCATCTGTCCATCTTTCTATCCACCATCCACTGGTCCATCCATTGATCTACCCTCTCACCCACCCATCCTGTCTATCTATTAATCCATCCTCCATCCATCTATCTATTAATCCATTTATCAGCCAACCATCCATCCATCCATCCACCCTCTTACCCACCCATCCTGTTTGTCTGTCTACCCATCCACCAAGCCCCCCACCCTTTGCTCCCAGAGAGAGGAAGAAAACATCTTACGATGAAGAGCTCAATGCCCCCTGGGGGCTCAGGGAGCTCCAAAACAGCTCTCAGCTAATTACTTAGAAAGAGGAAAAAAAATTTTTTTGGGGGGGAGGCGGTGTGCATGCTGGCATCCTTATCAGAAAAGCATCTTCAAGGAACCTTGGGATTCCACACGGTCCGTTAAAGAGAAACCTAGGAGAACCTCTTCCGCTCCAGAACCCGAGTCGGCCACGAGCTTCCAACGAGGGCGGAGGTTCACCCACCGTGCGCATTTCAGAGCTTGGCCGCCAGCCGCTTGCCCGCAGGAAGATGGCGGCAGGTGTTGTCTTTTCCAGCGAGGGGACCCCTCGGCGGGCTGGGTCAGCGACACCCATCTGCTCCCTGGGAGTCAGGGACGAGGCGCGGGTTGAGGGGGGCCTCGGGTGACTTTATTTCTCCCAGAGCAGTGCCTCCTTCTGGGCCGTCAAGTTTCTGAGAAAGCTGCAGGGCCTCTCATTTGCACCTGTGCCGCCTCCCAGGGCCCCCACGCGCCGGTCCTTGCTGATCACGCCTCACCACCAAAGGGCCTGTCACGGTCGCCTGACAGCTCAGGGCTGCGGACCGGCCCTCATTTGTCCTTCCTGCATCTCATTTCCTAGCCCTCCGTCTGAGTTCTGCCCGAGCCGGGGGTTCACCTCCCTTTTCAAGGAGGCTGTGATCTCTCCTGAGTTCCTGGCATGTGTCCGGACTGTCCAGCGCGGCCGCTCTTTGAGTTGCTAATGAAACTACAGCTCGACAGTGCCCCCGATCACAGGGGCACAGCCCCTTCCGGCCACCCCTTCCCGACCGGACACGAAATCATTAGCGATTATCCCGCCGCGCTGGAGTCCTCAGACAGTTGCTGCATAATGACCGCTGGCTTCCCCACATTTTCTCCGGTGACTTCGTGACACGGTGCCACCGAGCTCTCTGTCAGGCCCTAATGGGATTCAGCCGCCCGGCGCTCGCCTTTCCTTCCCTCGCCGGATGGATTTTTCTCGCCGTGAAATAAATTAATTTGCTTGACAGGATTCAGGAGCAGATCCCAAGTAGGTGGCTTATTATTTCATAACTCACTTCACCAAAGGCCGTATTTGCCCCGAGTACGTGAGTGGTTAATTCCGCTCCTTAAAAGCTCCGGGGCCCCCGTCATTCTGGCAACAAGAGAAGCCAGGGCCGGCCAGGAGCCACCAAGCTTCCGAAATAACACTCGGGAGAGCCCGCCTGTGGGTGGGTCTGGGGCTGTGTCCTGCGTTCTGCCTCCGGGATGCCTTGCATCTCCCGCTTTTTGTTTTGTTTTGTTTTCTTTTTGAAGCGCTTTATGTTTTCGGGGGGTGGGTTCTTCCCGACCCAGACGGAAGGCGGTGGAACGCAAACAGCCCCTGCATCTCACATCCTGGGGATGTTTTTAAAGCATCATACAGTCATCAGTGCTCTGAACGTGGGAGGTCAGCTCCGTGCCCGTTTATATGGACAGCATTTTCTCTGGAAGAGGGTTACCGCCACCCCCGAAACGCCAGAAACAAGGTCATTCTGCTCCTTGCGCTGTGTCGGAGCCGTTCCGGGGGCGCTGACTAAACTCGCGAGGGTTCTGTCTTCCTTCTTCCGGTGCTGGATCCTTGGTCGTGCCTGGCGAACAGCAAGAGACGTGCTGGTCTTCATCGCTGCCTCTTTTTTTAGCCTTTCGAGCTTGACCATGACGAAACCCACCAAGATGAGATGACGCAGGGCTGGTGACGATTCAGACCTTGTGCCTGGAAGTCAGTAACTTTCAGAAACTCGGAGACACGCGGTGGCGTAGGGAAACGATGACAGTAAAAAGAACAAGAAAGCAGGGGGAGAGGCGTGTTGGAGTAACTGCCCTTGGCTCTCTGCTGTTCTCTGGAACGACGGATCAGCAGACGAAGCAAACGAGGCCCCCCTGTTACCACCGTGGTGGGCCTGATCCAATCAGTTGACGAGCCAGATAGCCCAAGAAGGCGGAGGGAAGATTCTCTCGCCATTTCTAGCTATCTCCCTTTCTCCCTCTCCCTTGTCCCCCACACGTGTGCTTTTGAGGGACGAGCCCTGCGTCATTTCTGCTCGCTTTCAGAAGCCCCCCATGGCCAATGGCCCCAGGTTCATCCTTTCAGGGTGTCTTGGTCTCTCTGCGAAAGTAGGCAGGTGAGCCTCTGCCTTCTATTTATTTTTTTACCACAGATCCTCCACGCCACGCAATGCAATGCTTTTGCAAAAATCCTCTCTCTCTCTCTCTCTCATACACTGCAGTGTTCAAGCACGCCTTTTTAATTCAGCAAAAACCCGCCGCAGTCGGGTCATGGTGCCAATGGAGGCTGTTCGGCTGCTTTTTCTGCAAACTCGGCTGGTGTGCACAATGAACTTGACGGCACGGAAAATGAGCTCTGTGTACACGCTCGTCTCCCTGCCCAGCACCCGAGCTCCCGTTCACTACGAAACTCACACGCGGGTACAGCCGGCACGCTGTTGCAATTCTTTGAAAGATGCGTCAGAAAAAGACGGGTCGGACAATCAAGATGCCAGCAGCCACATTTTCCTTAGCCTCTCGACCGTAGTCAATAAGCCTCCCATGGAGAACTTCCTTTCTCGGTGATTTTCTCTTGGAGGGGGAGTGTTACTGGGGGATCCTTTTCACCAAATTGGAACGGCATGAATTCCAACGCAACATCATTCCGGCGGAGCCTCAATTTGCTTTAACACACACGCTGCAGAAATGACATTCTCCCCCACAACTGGTTTCACTTTTACTCCTTCTACAGGCATGTTCTCGGGGACGCGGCAGCTTGCCCTTGATTAGTTAAAAATAGCCTGGAAACATTTTGCATTACATTCCAAGCAGCAACTGTCTCTTTCTGTGTGTGAGTGTTCCGAGTGTCCGGCACCGCCTGGCACTGAGAGTTCTGATTTTTCTTCTCCCCCAGACGGACTGGAAGACTCGTCGGTGTGGCTGACAAAAACCGAATCGGAAAGAAGACTCCAGGACGACAATGGTGGATGGAATGGGGTTTAATTTCAGACGCTGTGAGGACAGTGGTGTGGCTGAGGGTGTTTTGCTCTCCTCGGCAGGGAGCTGTATGGAGAAGCAGTCGCATCCGAGAGACAAGGCGGCCCCCCGAGGACCCCACAGCCCCACAGCATTTTGCAAAAAACAAAGTCTGGACTTTGTGGGTGTCCGTCTGCTGCTGGCCGACACCCAAAATGTTCCCCTGAGCTGGGACGGAGTCCTGGTCAGACTCCGGTCTGCTTGTCCACGGGGATTCTCCGAGCAGGGACCCTGTTCCAGGTGGGACCTTGCGGCCCCGATGGACGGGAAGCCCCCGACAGTGGGCACAGATTCCCCAGGGAAGCTGTGCATCCCGTGAACTTTGTCTGGGTTTATGCAGAATTTCATCCAAGCAGAAAACCAGGTGAATATAGCAAAAACCAAAAACCAAAAACCAAAACAACAGTCCACAGGGGAACAAAGGGATGAAGTCATGGGGCCGACAGGTACCTGCCCCTGAAGTATCTCCCTGCACCTCAGCCCCACCCGTCCACGTCTGGGGTCACAGCCCGCGCCCCCCAAATGAGACCACCTTCCCTTCCCATCCTTGTAAAGGCCGGACGCTGAAACCTTCCGAAGCTGGACTTTCTGCGCAAACTTGGCTCCTCATTCCAGTCAGACGCAGCGTCTGTTACGGCAGCTTGGGTTTCACCAGGCGTAAGTCCGTGCCTTCATTTCCACGGGGTTCTTTTGAACGATATCTGCGTTTGCCCCCCTCCCACGGCTGGTATTGGACAGCCCTGCGGGGAGGTTCGCAAACGCACAGGTGTGGCGTCGCCGCAGTGCCTCCGCCGTGCCCTGAAATTTCTGCCTCGCGCACAGTGGGAGCCTTTGACAACCCCTCTCCTCCCTGACAGGACAGGACGTGAGCAACTGCTCTTATTCTGATCATCCGAGCAGGGACGAGATGACCGGTTTCTCAGGCCCCACCCCCCAACCCCGGGTGCACGGAGGCCTCGGGTCAGGGCGGTGGCGATGGCGTGATTTCCGAGGGTGAGCACTCTTGTCATCTCCGGCGAGGCCCTTGTCCAGGCAGGAGGCCCTGGGAGTCCAGAAACTTGGTGCAGTCCTGACGCAGCCCAGATGAGGGTGACAGGTGGCACCTCTGGTGGTCGGGACCCAGTTCCTCATGTTTATGTCGCTGCCTGGCCAGGACGGGCATGTGGATCGGAAACTGCGAGGGCAGCGAGGGGGGCAGACCATGGGGTGGTCAGGTTGGCCGCTGAGCCTGGGCCACGGCGGCGATGTGACAAATCCGACGTGACAAATCGTGTGAGCTGAGTGGGCCAGGATGCTGACACCTGTCCACCTGCAGCGGACACGGACGAGCCCAGGAGAGGGGCCCTTCAAGGTCCCCCTCGGACATCGTTCTCTTTAGTGTTGACAGAAGCTGAGCCAGGTCCACGGGGTTCCCTGCCGGGAAGCACACACCTCAGGGCTTTGCACAAACGCTCTCCCAGCCTGACATCTTTGCTGAGTCTCTTGGGCGGCTGGCCCCACAGCGCGATCTCGGGGGCACCTGGGACGGGGGTCTCGTTGTTCACCGTTCACACTCCCGGGGTGGGGTGTCTGCCAGCTGCCGAGAGGCCTGTTTCTCTTTGGGGTCTGTCTCTTTCCTCCTCGTCCAGCTCCTCCATCTGATAGGGGCCCTTTTGTGCCCCATCCCCTAAGACCCAGGGCCACCGGCGGCCGGGCCTACAAAACCCTTTCCTCTGTCCCCAAGAGCTGCGAGGTGTGAATTGGACTCTTGGAATGTGTCACTGGACACTGGGGAGGAGGGACGGGTCTCGTCCACACTCCCCGCTGTCCTTTTCTGCCTCTGTTGTGAAGTGGCCACGGTTTGAGCCGTGGCCGTGGCCTCCGGTGGGTGGGTCCGGCACTGTCAGCTCAGGCTCCAGGGACCAGCGTCAGGCGACTGCACCGAACTCTTAACAAAGAGTTTTCGAGCCAGAAAATGGTGCCTGTGCTCTTGAGCACTGATTTCTGGGTGGGTTTTCTCGGTTTTACATGTTTTGTTCTTCACGTCTGCACGGCTCCATAAACAAAGCAGGACAAGATGAGAGGAAACCTGGGTGTGGGTTGTTTATTTTTTATTTATTTTTTGTTCCGTGGAGGGAATATTCCTTGTGCCTTAATTGACGAAGAAACTAGGTCGCGGGGCGAGTTTTTTACATGGCCTGTTCTCTTTTCCCGGCTCCTTAGAAAACAATGTTTAAAATCGGATAATTACCAAATCGACTGCCCCAGCTCCCGTTTTCTATGATTTTTTCAACATGCAGATTTTTTTTCAAAGCCTGACCTACTCTCCTTTCCCTGAATTCCTGTCCTTGATTGAAAGAGAAAGACTTTTTAAGGGGTTGCTTATCACCCAAATGTGTCAGGCCGAATGGCATTCACGGGATATAATTGATGTTCATGGATATTAAAGAATCTCGATGGGTTTTTTTTTATTTTTAACAGTCAGGAGGCCCCTGCAACCTCACCTTCCACTCTGGGGGCAGCTTCGCGCTGGTCGGGCACAGCGAGGGTTTTCTCTCCTGTCCGTGGGAGGAGACCTGGGCCGACCTCTCTGCTCCGGAAGGTGCAGCTCCAAAGATAATTTTCGTGGTCTGTGAGGACAGCCAGAGCTTCCTGGGGTGTCAGAACAAGGGGCGCCCCTCCTCTCCGATCCTTCATTTGATCCCACCTGCAAACCCCCTGCTCGCAAATAAGGTCTTTTATCAGGTTCCAGGTGGAATGGCATTTGGGGACCACCGTTCGGCCCATGAGGGATCTCGAACTGAAACTGGGGCAATGGGAGGGACCCCTGGAGACATGTGGACCGAGTCACACACACAGAACAAGGGCCCTTCTCAATGGGATGTCCCGGGTCACAATTTTCCAAGAGCAGGTGTGGGTTCTTCCCCCCCAGTCCCTTCTTTCTCACTCTGGTCGGGTGGCTCTGTGGATTGGAGCGTCGTCCTGCGCCCCGAAAAGTGTGAGGGTTTGATTCCCAGGCAGGGCATGTGCCTAGGTTGGGGGTTCAATCCCCGGTCGGGGTGTGAGCGGGAGGAAACCGATCTATGTCTCCCACTCATGTCGATGTTTCCCTCCCTCTCAAATCAATAAACATAGTCTTGGGTGACTACCAAAATAAAGTAAAATGAAATAGAATGAAACGAAGGACATATTCTTCCCACCCTTTTCTGTCATGCTACTTGGGTAGCGGTCACAGATTGTGTGGTCCTTTTAGTTTTGCATATTATTCTTATTATTAAAATGAGAAAAGCCTCAGCTCCTGTCGTTCACTGGGCAGGGCACAGCCCGTTCCCTGAAGGGCGACCACGAGCGTCAGCCCAGCCTCCCCCGCCAGGCTCAGAACCTGCCAACCCAGCCGCCCCCCCGCGGGCCCCTGTTCCTTAGAAAACATCCCTGCCCTGGGGACTGATTTCCACAGCGTGCTCACACCCTTTGAGAGGGAGGCAGGTGAGAACGTGCCCAGGTGCTGTTGCTGCAGAAAAGGTGACGAAGATGGAGCGTCTGTGAAGTGAGGACAGAGAGCGCTTGCCTGGGACTCGGGGGGGCGTGTCCGGGCCCCTGGGTGCTCACCTGTGCAGCAGGGAGGTCCCTTCTCTCTCCCTCCATCTGTGGCTGCAGCGAGGCACCAGTCCCCCATCGAGGCCCCCGGAGAGCATGGCCAGATGCATTTGGACCCGTCCCTCCTGCCACTCGGGACAAGTTCTCCTGCCTCGCCCCCAGTGACGACTCCCGGGGGCCTCCTGCTTGCGCTCCCTCAGGGGCTGTAAATGCCACCCGCGTCCCCAGCTGCTGGAATCCCCACCTCTCCCTCCCCGGGGCACGCCGGTGTCCACGGTGAGCTTCTCCTCTCGCTGCCCCACAGTGCTTCCTGCACACCTGGACAGGGTCGCGCAGGCGGGAGGTATTCCCCACTGATGTGTACGTCATGATCGCGGTGAGGGGCAGAGACACCACGGGGAAGTGAGCGTGAACAGCACGCCAGGAGAGTCACAGAGGTACAGGCACAGCAAGCCAGAGGCCGTCAGAAGAGGCTGGCTCTGCAGGGGCAGGGGGACTGTACCTGCTGCCTGACTGCCGGGCTGGGTGGGGAGTGGAGGCTCAGAAGAACCCCAGGCTGGGGCGCTGCACAGGTGTTTGGAAGGCCGGTGCTTGGACGGACTTGTGCGGGGATGTGCAAAGCATCCTCATTCACAGGAGCCAGGATATGGGAACCACCCAAGTGTTCATTGACGGACAGATGGGCGCACATGCCCACTGTGGAATATTACGCAGCCATGAACAGGAGCGAGTCTGTGACTCGGCTGCCATGTGGACGGACGTTAGACACACGGTGCTAAGAGACAGAAGCCGGAGAGCAAATGGTATAATTTAATTTATGTAAACTGTCAAGAACAGAGAGAGGCACAGAGACATCAAATGGGTTAGTGGTTGTCAGGGGCTGGAGGAGGGGGTTGGACTGTTTGTGGGGACGGGTCTCCGTTTAGAAAGACGAGAATGTTTTGGAAGCAGGGAGACATGTCCTTTGCACACCACGGTGGACACACTCCCTGCCCCTGCAGGGCTCACCTTGAAACGGCCCACCCTGCGTGAGGCGACTTGTGTCGCCAACTCCATAACCGCAGGTACGTTGGAGTCCCCTCTGAGCCTTGGTGGCTGGTGGTGGGCTTGGGTCCCTCACTGAGGAGCTGCCCGTGTGAGGGGACACGCGGGAGGTGGGGTTCCTGTCTGCACCAGACTGAGTCAGAGAGGGGGGCCCTACATGAAGCCGAGTCTCAGGTGTGGGGGGAAGGCGGACGAGGAGCCGCGATATTGGAAATGATGGAGAGTGTCCCACTTAGCAGCCGTGGGGAGTGAGGGCGCAGAGAACAATGATGGGTGGATACACAGATACATGAGTGAATGGATGATGGATGGATACAGAGAAGACTGATCATAAATAGATACATAGATAATTGACAGCTGATGGATTGATGGATGGATGAGTGGATGAATGGCTGGATAGGATTGATAGGTAATACATATAAATGACAAATAGATATAAAGAGGAGAGAGCAAGAGAGGAAAGGGAAAGAGAGAGAGAGAAATCCAAACAGAACTTGAAAGCATTCTCCCGCTGTTGGAGACAAACCTTTCTCATCTCTCAGCGGAGAGAGATGGGGAGGGAAGAAACCAGAAACCTCAGGTGTGTGGTGAAGCGCCTTGATCAAGCCGCTCCTGAAGGCAGTAGTACCGATGTTTGCATTCTAGAAGCTGACAGATTTGCTTTAACCGGTGAAGGCTGGGCTACCTCTGAGGAGTGCCCTGAGAAATCCCAATTGACATACACCCTGCTATTTTTTCTTTTCCAGACTTTTCCACGGCCCATCTGCTCAGAAATGGGCCTCTCACCTCTTGACACCACTGTGTCTCAAAGAGATGAAGTCTCTCTACAGAGGCTTATCAACCCAGCTGTTTCCTGTTTTGGGGGTGAGGCTGTATTTCAGGGGCGTATCAAGGCCACATATTCCGGCCCATAACCAGGCCCACGCTTCTGCCAATAGTTTCGAGAAAACTTGTATAGATGCCCAAAAGGACAAGAAATCACAAATAGTTTCCCTCTCAGAACGCCGCGTTCCAAAAAAACCAACTACGGAGCCGAGAAGAAAGAAATGTCAAACCATACTTACGTCATCGTGATTAAATTCATCAGCAAGGAAGAGGCCCGTGCAAAAGGTACGTTGACCCCATGGGGCCCGAGTTGGGGGGAAAGTCGACTGAGTGAAATCCGAAACAATGGGATTCTGGGAAGTTTCTCTCGTTGTTTGACGGATTGACTCTGAAAGGGTGAATGGGAAAGGCGGCGACTCAAACATCCCCGCTCCGCGAATAGAGCCCAATTTTCTACCCTTTTTGCTTTTGCTGTGTGTGTGTGTGTGTGAAAAAAATGCTTGAATTCTTCCAGAGCACAAGAAACACGAGGGTGAGGGATTCACGGCGAGCGTTCCTGCAGATGTGACCTCTCACACTCTTCAATGTCTCGGCTCAGGGATGAAGAAAACCTTACGGCAAGGGGTCTAAGTGGACAAAGGGTGGCCAGGGGTGTGTCAGAAATGCCACTCGGCATGGGCCGGGGAACAGGACACAGCCTTGCGTGGGCCACACCAGGGACAGAGCAGGGGCCTCCGGGGGCCCAGCGGGGGAGCTCGGGGATGGAAGACACCGTTAGGTGGTGTCCCGCCCAGTGCACCCTGCACGAGTGTAGCAGGTGCTCAGAGCCAGTGATGTGAGGATGCTGCAGGGCATGGGGTGCTAGACATTTGGGGGACTCTTTTGTTCTCTGCAGGGGTGGGGTGCGGTGGCCTGGCCCCCCCACCCAGAGGGGCTCTCTCTGTCCCTTTTCTCTGAGGCATGTCCCTGGTCCGGAGAAAGCCATGGGCAGGGCAGTCCGGCAGCACCCCCTGAGCTGCATCTGGGTCTCGCACCCCCTCAGCGGCCGGCGTTCCCCCCACGCCCCAGGACACACAGACTCAGCACCTGATGGAACCCCCGGCCTGTCTTCCATCTGGGCCCCCCCAGGACCGGTGCTGGACCCCGTGGGAAGCCAGCAGCCCGCCTGGCCAGCCAGGAGCCTCCCCCTGAATCGGCCCTCGCGGACGCGGGAGGGCTCATTATCCACCTGCCATTTAATTGTTATTTTGCCCACAGAAACGCCCCGAAGTGGCTCGGAGAGCCTGCCGCGCCATTGTCCTTTGCAGCTCCCGGAGGGAAGCAATCTTTGAGAGGGCCCTGCCCCCCCTTCCCCGGGCCTGGCGGGGCGGAGGCCGCGGGTTGACATGAAGTTCCTCCGTGGAGGGCGGACGCTGCCGGTGAGAGTGTGTGCGTGCGTTGGGGGGGAGGGGGGGCGCACGGCCCCTCTGGCTGCGGGAGACAACGGTGAGGGTTGTCTCCCAAGCCCCGGCCTTAAAAACCTGTGACACGTTGACACTCTGCCCGCTAAGCGGAGCTGACGGGCGCGCATCAGCCGCGAGACAGCGTGATGCAGAGTGGCAGGGATCATCCGGGCTGCGAGATGCACCGTGACGCCTTCCAGCGCGGGGCCGGCAATTGGGCCTCAGTTGTGGCCCGTGTTTGACGAGGCCACCGCGGAACTCCCCGAGAGCATCGCTGTTCCCCTCATTGACACCTCCGTCATCTTGGAAATCGGTGGCAAATTGTTTAAACTCCCCCGAAGTGCGGCGGCGTGAAGGGCTCCTTATTATCCCGTGTGCTGATGGGACTTGGGAGCGCCCCACGGGGCCCCGCGGCAGCCTGCGCAGGCTCCAGCAGGCGGGGAGCGGGACGCAGGGAGATGGCTGGGGTCTCGGGGTGCCCACCGTCCCCCTTTCTGTCTGTCCCCCCCCCCAAGAATCTGGTGGCCTTAATGAGACTCCGCGCTCGGAGCTGGGGGCTGACCTTTCCTGCCGCGCGCGGCTCGGACAGGCCAGGTTGAGCCTCGCTGATGAGCATCTGTTGGATCCGAGGTTGCCCGTGGCCCAGACGGAAATCGCTTCTGACAGGCCGGAGCTGAATCTCCGCCACCCTCCTTCCCGCCCCCACCCCCCAGCCTGTCCTTTAAATTTCCCCAAATGGGCTGTTTAATACCTGAGTGCTCCGGTCCCCGAGGAGGCTGTGCGGGGTCCCCGGCAGGGGAGACCGCGGCGATGACAGCCGAGGGTGGCCGGCCAGGAGCCCGCCCCGTCCACCCGACCGCAGGTGACCTCGCCAAGCACGCAGCAAGGAATTAGCGGAAGGATTTGAGGGGGTTTACGTCCCGGTCTGTCGTCCTGTCTCGGAGCAGGCAGTCAGTCAATAAATACAGAGGGGCCGGAAACCCGCGCTTGCCCTCGTCAGAGCTGCTGACAAAAACGGGGTGTGGGACCCCGCAGCCGCCGGGCGGAGGGCTCTCTGCGGGAAGAGGCCTGCCTGGGGTGCCTGGGGGGGGCAGGACACTTGCCTGAAAGGCCCCCCAAGCACGAAGCCTCAACTTGGGAGGAGACACAAAAAAGGAGCCAGCAGCTCCTTGTAAAAAAATGTGCATCGCCAGCAACGCCCGAAACAGCCGGATCCGCCCAGAAACGGAGCCAGCCCACAGGGGCTGTGGGAGCGTCCAGCCCCCACGAGAGGCCGGACTCCCCTTGTCCACAAGCCCGCTGCAGCGGCAGACCCTTCGCGGCCCCCTGAGCGAGAAAAGCCCACGCTGACCGGCAGGGCTCACTGTCCTTGCCTCAGTTCCTGCACTTGTTGTTGGTTTTTTTCTTGGGGGGGGCGGGAGGGTGTCTCATCTACAACGTGGCTTCGTTAACTTGAAGGTTCCTGTGCCCAGTCTGTCCCTCGCCCGACCTCGAGTTCTCGTGCGTCCCAGCGTCCCTGCGGCGATGGTTCGGGGTGCCCGCGCTTGCCGGTGGCACCCCAGCCCCCCGCCCCGCGCCCGGGAGGGAAACACCTGTGTGGCCGGCCCACGGGGCCCGCGGGGGCAGCCGCCTGGTCCCTGCAGCCCTGGCTCCGAGGTCACGTCCGCCAGCAGCTGTTTTCCCTCAGCACCGCCTGCTCGTCTGAACACGGCCCAGGACTCCGGGGGGCCGCGGGGCAGAGGTCAAACGCAGCAGCGTGGGGGCCCCCGGGGGGGCGCGGGGCTCACCAGGTGTTTAATATTATCGGGCTCATTTGCCGAAGCCCTGATGGGGCGTCCTCCGGGGTCCGGGGTCCAGTTAACCAGAGCGCCTTTCAAAGCCCGCCCGTCGCAGGGTCTGGCCAGTGGACGGTGGGGGCGCCCTAATGGGAGGAGGCAGGTGGGCCCCGGGCCACAGGGAACACATGTTTCGTGGCCTGGCCCTGCTTGCGGTAATTTTGGGGTCTCATTTCCATTTGTAAGAAAGATAACTACTTACATATGGAAGCAATAAATAAGAGAAGTCATTAAAATTTCTCTAATTTAGAGGGGGGGAAAAACGTCTTAATGAAGTAATGTCTTTGGCAGTCCAGGCCCAGCGCAAGCTATTAAAGAGATTGTTATGTTGCGAGCCTTTTTTTTTTTTTTTTAATCGGATGAATTTATGAATTGTTGCTGGCTGGGTCGCAGACTTGGGGAATTTGCTCTGTGTGAGCTCGGCAGCCGCAAGGGCGCAGGCCCCTTACCAACGACCAAGGGCGAGCGCAGGAACGCACGCGGCCGTCCCCACGGTCTGAAATGGAGACGCGCGCGTTCCTCGTTTTAAGTTTGGGGGTTTTGTTGTTGTGTTGTTTGCATTGTGTATTGCTGTCATGGAAACCGCAGGAGGCGCGGTCCACCTACCGGGCTGCGCGTAACCTCTGCGTGTGGGAGTCCTGCGGCGGGGCGCACTGTGCGCAAGGCCCGGGGTGACGGCGGAATGCGCAGAGCGGTTCTTGGGGCTGCGTCGTGCTGCGAGGCGTTTTTGCTGGGCCGTCGCTGCTCCTGCGGGGGGTTTGCAGGGTGCTGGGGCCGACCAGCCTCGGGGTGGGACTGGGGATGGGGGCATTCTGGGGAGCCTCTCAGACTTTGGGGACAAGAAGGAAGTGCAGGAGCTGGCACTGCGGGTGTTGGCGCCTGTCGTGAGAACCCCCGAAATTCCGACGTCTGAGCGTGTTCCTGCGCCCCTCGCGCCGGGAAAGGCCAGCAGGTCTGCCCGGGTCTCTCAGTGCCTCTGGGGCGCCCCACGGATGGGGTCGCCTGGGAAGCCCAGCAGCAAGCGAGCTACGTGCCAGGGCTGATTCCTCCGTGAAAATGCCCCCTCCCATCGAGACCCTGCACAGGACACACACCGGTCACAGCTCTTCAGTCACATGGCCCCCTAAAGTCAGGAGTCACTGGTTGAGGTCCTGCGTGCCCTAGGACCGCAGAATGGGGCTGCATTTGGAGATGCCCTTCAGAATGCCTCTGTCTTTCTAGAGGCAACTAATGTAAAATGAAGTCCCTAGGGTGGCCCTGATCCCGCAGGACTGGGGTCCTTGCAAGAAGAGAAGGTGGGGACACAGACACACCCAGAGGGACGCCTGTGTGAGGACCCAGGGGGGAAGATGGCCATCTGCACACCCAGGAGAGAGGCCTCAGGGGGAGCCAGGCCAGCCCACCGCTGGGTCCCAGCCTCCAGGCTCCAGGACGGGGAGGAAGAGATGTCTGTTATTGAAGCCGCCCTGCCTGCGGTTGCTCCTAGTCATGGAAGCCCCTGTGAACGCATTCACGGATGTGTCTGCCATTCTCAAGTGCCCCACGGAGGGATGTCCGTCTGGCCAGCAGGGAGAAGAGACCGGTCAGTTGCAGAGAGTCCGGTCCTGAAAACACTGTTCATTTTCTGCTCTCTCCCTCCCGCTCATCCTGGTGGACCGTGTGCTCCCGGCTGATTGATCGCTAGGGAGAGAGAGATGGGGTCAGGATTTGCCCCGGATGGCGTCTGGTGACAAAAATGGCCCCAGAAGGGTCACCTGGGATCTGGCTGTCCAGGGGGAAGCTCTTCGGGTTGGCCCCACGCACAGACACGGGTGGGGAAATCATCCTGCTTCGCTGTGACTTTGCCCATTTTACAGCCCCTGTGAACCCCTCCGCCGCCCCAGGCAGGTGGGGACCTGGGAGGCTGTGGAGCAAATTATCAGGAAGGTGCTGACCTGGGCCCACGTCCTGTCCCCTCTCTGTGCCCTTCTCGCCGGGCAGGTGACCAGAGACAGCTCTGAGCTCCCCTCGCCACCCCTCTTTGCAAACCTTTAGAGCATCAGCAGTAGGTGAGCCACCTTGCAGCGGACTCACCCCAGGGAACCGTCAGGTGACCTGTGGATCAAGCCCGGCACCCACAGTCCAGTGGCCACGCGGGTCCCCGATCTTCTCTCAGACTGAGTCTGTGCCTGCACATCCGACCGTTTGCTCAGACAAGCGAGCTCTCTGGAGAGTGGACGGTCCATCTTCTGTGCCTCTGGCAGCTCCATGGACGCCGGGAGGCCCTCCACACCTGCGCACAGGTAGGCGATCCCGTGATAGCCGCACACGTGTCCAAAACCAAGGGGGCAGAAGGTCCGGGAAATCAAACGAACTCCTGAGAAGGTTTGCAGAGAGCTAAGGCGTGCGGATGAAAATACACAGCAGGCAGGATGCCCCTTAAAGTTGAGAAAGGGGCGGTGAGCCCACAGGTGCCAGGTGCCCCGTCAGGGTGGGCTGAGCTGGGCGCCCCATGGCGGGTCTAGATTCTGTGACCTCGATCGTAAACCACCCACACTGCGCAGGCCCCCCGATCGGTGGGGCCCGTGCCAGCTCTTAGGATTTGCCTCTTGGTCCTACTCAGGATGACTGCGGCTTCTTTTCTTTTCTTTTGGAAAAACGGCTTCATGTCTGTGCCCCAAGGTGTCAAGTCAGGGTCTCAGGCTCTGTGCACCTCCCCCCACATCCCTTGGAGCCTTGCTGATAATAACCAAGGTGTGGAAACAAGCCCAGTGCATGTCAACAGAGGAACGGAGAAGCAAAGTAGGCCGGACATAGCAGCTGGGGTGTGGAGTAGTATACAGCCCTGAAAAAGGTGGAAGCCCCGATAAATGTGAGAGCACAGACCTACAGGACACTGTTCCGAGTGACATCATCGAGTCCCAGGAAAAGCCACGCTTCACGATCGCATGCATGTGACGTTTGTGAGGGAGTCCAATGCAAGGAAACACACAGGAGTTCCGGCTGTTGTGTCTGTGGGTTCATTACGGGGAAAACCAGTGGTGAAGGGGGCAATGGAGGCGCCATGCTACTCCGCTGTGGAGGTGTAAACTCTGGCCCTCTCGGGGAAGACGCAGACACCCCGGCTCTTGTTTTTCGGGGAGCAGACGTCCCTGTGAGGCCTGGCCCGTGGCTGACCCCACCTCTTGGCCCTGAGGAAGGAAGATAGAAACTTCAAGCCCTGTTTTCTCTGCTCCGAGGACAACCCGGCATGTGTTTTGACTCGAAATCCTCTCTGATGGTTCCATTATAGTTGACATTCCATATTATATAGTTTCAGCTGTGCGTCCTAGTGGTTAGACATCTATAAAGCTTACGGACTGGCCCCCCCACTATTCCCAGTCCCCACCTGGGCCACAGACAGTTATCACAACAGCATATTGATGATGTTCCCTGTGCTGGACTTTACACCCTGTGGTTACTGCTTGTTTATATTCCGTATGGTATTGCAACATCCGATGGTGCCTTTCTCTGTCTGACTTAGTTCACTCAGTCTGGCACCTTCTAGGTCCGTCCCCGTGGTGGCAGAAGGGGGAGACTTCACTCTTCTTTGTGGCTGAGTCATATTTTGTTGTTTTTATCCAAATCAACCCAAAACACTGCGTGGGACAGACACACCCCCCTGCCTTCACTGTGGCGCTGTTTACAGCTGCCAGGAGCAGGCAGCTGCCCTGGTGGATGAAGGGCGCTCCCGGGTTTTGCTGTGTGGTTCGGGGTGAACAATGCAGGTTCCGTAGAGAAGCCGCTGGCTTCGGACATTTGTCCCCTCCCTCCATCCTTCTCCCTCTCAGTGGCTGGTGACATTCCCTCCCACGCCGGGTCCCCAGGACATGACACATCATGGGCCTCACGTGTCCCGAACACGTCATTGTGTATTGTGGGGTCACAGGGCTCTGCTTTCTTTCTTTCTTTGATGTATTTATTGATTTGAGAGAGAGAGAGAAACATCGATTGGGTGTTTCACATGCATGCCCCGAGCAGGGGTCAAACCTGGAACCCCTGGGTGTACAGGACAACACGCCAACCAGCTGAGCCACCCGGCCAGGCCAGGTGACACCATTTTCCTGCCGTGTCAACCGAGGGACAAGGCTTAGCCAAGCGTGGGGCAGGGAGCAGGACACCGGACACAGGACAGACAGTCAGCTGAGCCTTCTCCTGCATCTGGGCGCTTCCTGGGGACCCGAAAGGGGTGTTTCGACGTGAGCCGGGCTGGAGGCACTGTGCCTCCTCCGTGCACCAGGCACCGTGGGTGGAAAGGGGCCTCCCTCCCTCCCTCCCTCCCTCCCTCCCCGGCGGGCGGGGGGGCTGCAGGGAAGAGGGAGGCACTTCGGAGGGGGGCGCAGGGCTGGAAAATCCACCGCAGACTGATTTTATATCCTGACCACAGTGGGTGTCAGTGGAAATACCTGGGTGGGTTTGTGTGAATTAAAACATTTATGGAGCCCCGGGCTCCTGTAACCTCTTAGGCGTGTTATTAAAGTCCCGTTAGTAGGAACCTGGGCCCCGTAAACTCCCTGGGCCCCAGCACCAATTAAAATAATAAAAAACAAGGAGTTGCCACAAGGTGAAGTGTGTTTGGCAAAGGCTGCTGCAGGGAGGCGGGAGTGGGGGGGTGGGCGGGGACGGGGGAGGCGGGGAGGGGGGCGGGCTAACTCACAACGCTGCTGCCCTGCGGACAAAGGCGTGTCTGTGCATTGGGGCCGAAGGAGCCCGAGGTCCGTGAGGGCCTTTGGGCGGAACCAGGAGCTGTCTGTCAGCTTCAGGAGCCAGAAGAGGAAGCCGTGGAGAAAGTGTACGGGTTTCAGGTGGAGCAGACAGTCCCCACCTCCCCTGGGCCGTGGGGCTGGGCGGGGGAGGGACAGGACTATCCCCTGGGGAAGAAGAAGTCAAAGCTTCTGGTACATTCTGCACCCAGTACGGGGGTACGTGGTCAGGGCAAGGAGTGGACCTGGGTCCTGGACAGACCCACATAGCTCTGCGCCCACAGGGCTGCTGGACAGGTGTGTGCACCTGTGGGCTTCAAGGATGGAGACCGGCCTCACCCCGCCCGCCCCCCTGCTCATCCTCGCCTCCCCACTGCCGTCCCCGCCTCCCTCCTGTCTCTCATCTGCCCCCCACTTTCCTTCCAGGGCCCCCAGCTCCCACCGCCCACAGACTCTCAGATCCGAACGTCCTGCCTTGAGGTCCCTTTGCACCATCATTTTTGGAGGCAGAGATGGCCACAGAGTTCTCAGGGACAGAAGGGACATTTGTAGTGGGCACAGTGGCACACCCATAAAAGACATAGTAGGACATCCATAATGCACACAGTAGGACATCAATCAATAGCAGACACAGTAAGACGCCCATAGTGGGCACCTGGCCTGCAGGCGGTCTGAGGTCCCCACGTTTGGAAGAAAGGGCAGACCCTTGGGCTTCTGCGCCCAGGCTGTGGGCTCCCCCACCTTCCAGGGCCCTGTGAGGTCACCGCGTGTTTCTTAGCTGCTCCGGCGGAGGTGGTGGGGGGCACTCGGCCGGCCCGGGGTTTGGGAACCTGCTAAGTGGAGCTGACAGACCCGCCAGGTGGGACCGAGGCTCCGTCCTGGGGGACCGCGGCTGGGGGCAGGCCGGCCTGTCTGCGCCGATGCGAGGCAACATCTTAAAACCATTTTCTGCGCCTGCCGTCTGCCACGGTCTCTTCTGTGAGTCTCCGACATGTTCTAATTCATGAATATTTTGCCGAAATATTAATCCATGTGTTTCCGATTCGGCAGCTGTTCACTCAGGGGGTTGCTCTCAGTTTTTTTTCTCCCCCTTAAAGGTTGACACTCATGTTTGGAGATTACAGGAACAAGTGAGTTTTGACAACTTATAGGCAGGGGCTCGGGGGCCGAGAGCGGAGGCGTCCAGATGTCGGACGCGGCGAGCACGCAGCTTGCTTGTCTGCCTGCTGGTGGACAGAAGGGGCCGGCTTCGTCCTTGGGCTGGGCCAGGCCCCCCACGCCAAAGAGACACCACTCTCTCATACCCCCCCCCCTTCAAAAAGGTCCTGAGCATCCAGGGGGCCACAGCCAAGATGCGGTGCTCAGGAAAACATCAGGAATCTTTACAGCTTGGCCAAGGGGTCACAGATGGGAGTCGTCACCAAAAAGCGAGTTTTTGCTTCAAGTGGGACATCGAGCCAATTTATTATGGGTGAGAAGAGGGTCTTAACCTGGATTATGATGGGGGGGTGTCAACTCCATTCATCACATGCTTATGGATTTTTAGAGAGACCGGAAGAGAGAGGGTTAGAGAGAGAGAGGAATACTGATGTGCGAGAAACATTGATTGGTTGCCTATGGCACTAAGCGATGTTTGCTCATGACCAGTGTTTGGCTGTGCCACGACCGGGGATCGAACCTGCAACCCAGGCACGTGCCCCTGGTCCGAAATCCAGCCTGTCAGTGCCTGGGACGATGCTCCAACCAAGTGAGCCCCCAGGCCAACAGGAGCTGGGCGATTTTACGTAAGAAACACACGTGTTACCCGGGTTAGTGTGAGCCGTGGGAAGGGTGTGGGTGCCTCACATTGGTCTGTATTCGCCCGAGTGCACCAAGAAGCGGCAATCAACAAAAATTGTTCATCTCCCTTTAACAAAGTGTGCCTGGTGCTCACGCCTTTATCTGATTTCCACCCCTTACCTGAGAGACAGGAGGGGGACAGAGGGGGAGACAGAGAGACAGAGACAGGACCCCAAACGAGAACAGCTCCAAACCCCAGGGTACACATAGTCAGCTTCTTGGACCAGAAGAAAGCTCGTGCCTCAAAGATGGAAATCCCATCCACCCATTGCCTTATAGATGACAAAATCCCCGCTCCTCTCTGCTGCCCACCCGACCGCCCGACTTCACAGCATTTCTGGAGACACCGGTGACCCTTTGCTGGGGTGGGCGATGTTGTCAGCCTCGGGGGGATTGTCCGTTTGTGTGCAGTGAGGGGTGGTTTGGCCGAGGGCTTGTTCCTGGCCAGCTGAGCTCAGGACGCGTGAATGTGAGGATCTCGAGGGAGTTGTGTCCGTGTACTCGGGGCGCCCAGCCCCGCCGTGTCTGCTGCGGAGTGTGTGTCTCACGCTGACCAGAGCCGAATTCAACCAACCGGAGGCGGAGGGAGGCTGCTCCATCCAGCGGTGGGGGCTGCTTCCCGTGGACGAGGCAGAAGAAGCAGAGAAGAGGAGAAGCATCAGAACAAACCAACAAAACAGAAGCAGACCCCCAGGCACCGAGAACAGCCCGAGGGTCGCCACAGGGTGGGGGTGGAGCTGGATGCAAAACAGTGAGACCCGGGAGGTGCTTGTAGAAGAGGAGCTGATCAATGAGCGTATCAGTGAATGCATCCATGGCATTCATTATAAGTGTTGTGCGTGATCCTGGTAGAGTGTGCACAGGATGGCACCCCCATTCCCACCCTCCCCCCACGCAGTCATGACAAGAAAAGAGCTTATATTATCCAGGTGTCCATCATCTTCGCTATGAGGGTTTCCGATACAGTGAGGACTCGAATCTCAGGCAGACAGCCCCATCAGGGTCCCGCTGTCCCTCAGCCCCCCCACCACGGACACCCCGTCTCTGCCTGAAAGCAGCGGCCAGCCGGCGCAGGGAATGAATACTCCTTGAGAGGAAAGAAACACGCCCTCTTTGCAGCCACACCGTCCTGGGGCTACTTGTTACGCAGCAAACGCTGCCCATCACACGCACATCTTTCTCCCTTGAGGCCAAGGTCTGGATTCCGGTTTTCATCATGTGAGGACCAAATTGGACGGAGACAAAGCCTTGCTGTGAAATACACGCAGCAGTATGGGCACGGCAAGTCGGGCTCTGGAAATAGGCCCCTGAGAAAGTACATTTTGGGGTCATCCAGACGATTGCTGCTACCCTCGACATGAAACAGCACGTTCATTAGCGAGTGAAGTCGTGAGGCCTGCGTGCTTTCACCCGGCATCTTTGCCTTCCTTTGGGGCGATGACTTTGTGTCCAGAGGGAGAAAGCCTGTGCCAATATGCAAATATAAAAAATATTCAATTAGGGGACATGGATAAACAAGAGCTCAGCCGTCCTCGGAAACGGCTTTTAAAACCCTATCGTTGATTAAAGATGGTATTTACTGGCATTTTATACCTCCCCCCAGTGGGTCATAAATTAATAATTTGCTGTATTTATTTGTGGTGCTGCCTATGTCTCCTGTCAATTATTAATGAGTGCATTTATTGTGTATAAATAATAAAATCTCCATCTCGTCGCACAAGTGATGCTTCACGTTAACCTACAGAGAAGAGCCCATAAATAATAAAATAAAGGTGAAGTAAGTAATGTTCGCGGGGCCAACAAGCATTTGGTTTTATGCAAGGATTTGAAAGTGGTACCTGGAAAGGCGGGGCATGACTTCACGGGGCTGGAAGGGTCGGTCTTTAAAGCCTGATGCTTCAGACAGCTCGAAGGCCCGTTGCAAGGAGACCACGGGTGTATAGAGTGTGATTCCACGGGTGCATTTGCACAAGCATTTATGGGCCCTCCAGTCCGTGCCAGACCCTGAAGGAGGAGGGGCAGATGTGTGCCACCCACGTAAGGCTCACGGGACTGGCACTTGCCTCAAAACCAGAGCCACATCCAAGGAGCCGTGAAGGCCACTTCTGGGTGCAGACCTGACCGAGCTGCACTGGATGTGTGTCCCGCCAAGTTCCCAGCAGCGCAGCTCACGAGAGCAGAAAAGGAGAAACCGTGCACCGGCCCACGGGTGGAGAACATGCGGTTTCCACAGAGAATTGGAGTAAATTATGCAGCCTGAGTGTGTGTTCCTATCTCCATCCCTCCCTTCCCTCCACTTTCCTTCCCTCCATCTATCCATCCGGCTATCCATCCAATCACCCATCCATCATCCACCCATTCATCGGTCCATTATCTATCTATCTGTCGTCTATCTTCCCATCCACTGATTGACAGCCGACGTGACTTCATCCTCAGAGGACCACTGGGGAAGGTCTGGAGACATTTCTGGTGGTTGCCTTTGGGCCCAGGGGCCCCGGGCATTCGGAGGGTGGAGCCCAGCAGGCTGCGCCTCACCCTGGATAACACGGGACACCCGCAGCAGTCACCCCCCCGAGAGGTCAGCAGTACTGAGGCTGAGAGACTTGGGAAACAGACAGATCATTTAGGTCCTGGGTCTGTGTCTGGCAACTGCCCAAAACGCTTCTTTCCTACACTTGATTTTCCGAGGGTCACGCTTTCCCTAAATAGTACACACAGCTTGTAAACAAGCCCAATACCCTCAGTGTGGCAGAAGCCCCGTGGCCTGTCTTTAGGGGGAACATTCACCGATGAGCAGCCACGTTGGTGATTTGTTTGGGGCACAAGGAGCCGGCCGGCAGGATCCTCCGGGGGCTCCCGCAAGTCACCGTGGCTCTCCTCCGGGGCCAGAGTCATTGTGAGGGAGACAAAGAGCCAGCAGGGACCCTGCAGGGACCAGCTGGGCAGGGGGCCGGGCCTTTGTGCGGTGGTCTTTCGTATTCAAATCCACCGCCTCCTCCCTGGGCTCCGGCCTCAGCAAACACGCTGCTTCTTGGACCTGTGACTTTGAGAGCCTCTTCCGGGGGGGGGGGGGGGGGGGGCTGGGCACAGCGCCCAGACCCCCAGTGGCAGACCCAGGCTGCACTGGAGGCAGAACCTGCTGGCCAAGGAGACGGCCCAAGAATGTCTTCTCAGGGGCTGCCGATCCAAGAAAAGTGCAAACCTTTAGGAAATTCTCATGAGTTTATCTGAGCCACACAGACAATGGCCAGGAATCAAACTCTACATGGATTGAGAAAATGCTATAAAAAATGACTGTTTCGTGGCTTTTTTTATATGCTGAAATCCAAGGAGGACATGGAAGAGGGTCCCTGAAATCCATCGGGGGCCAATGAGGGAGAAAGCAAAGCGGGGGACCCCTGGGTTTGGAGGAGAAGTAAAAGCCAGACACACACGCTCATCTCCACAGGCGGGTGAGTTCACGGCGGCCATTTCCAGCCCTCGGCGATGGCGTGTGGGGAGAACAAGGTGACAGTGAGGGACTTGGGGTCTCCCCTGGCGGGCTGCCTGTGCTTCAGGGGTGCAGAGAAAGGGGCTGTGGCATTGCCAAGGTGTATCATCACAGGCGCTAAAAGACAGCAGACAGGTACCACCCAGGTGTCCAGATAGACCTTTGTCACGGGAGATTCTGGCCCAGGACATGACTACCCATCATGGGTCACTTGTAATGACAGAGGTTTCATTTCAGGTCACCCTCTGGGGTTCCCTTCAGTCTCCGAGTCCCCAAGGCCTCCTCAAAGGCCTCCCCCAACCTCCTCGGATGGATCATGAGGCCCCTTTTCCGTCCCCAGTGCTCATGGGACCTGGCAGGGTCTCTCTCTACACAGCCCGCTTGTATAAATGGGACTCGTTTGCACAAGTCTGTCTGAACGCTTTTCTGGACATCTTGCAATACCATTTTGGCCAAGACGCACCGCAGGGCTAGCAGCCAGGGACCCGAGTCCCCCTGGTCACCCCCCCCCACGTTCATGCTCACGGATGAAGTCGCAGCTCCGGGGAGGACGCCAAAAATGCAGGTAACAGGCCCAGGATGCGGCGGTTGGCTCAGCAGAAACCCGGAGTCCGCCGGGCGAGCGTCTGAGTCCACAATAAATGAGGGGAAATCCAGAGGCTTTGATAGTTATTTGCTCTTAATGTTGTCTCTCCTTTCCCCCCTCCCTTCGAACCCCGGCGGATGGCATTTAAGTGGCTCTTCAAAGACTCCCAATTACCTCGGTGTATTTATTTCATCCTCCACAACCACACCGGCAAAGGGGTATTTTATAGCGCATCACAGATGGCGGGCGAACAAATAAATACGCAGGGGCCCGGATTCCACTGTCCAGCCCCTGCAATGCCTGCCTGGCCCCCGGAAAAAAAAAAAAAACCAAACCCAAAATATGTTAAATGCTATGCAAACGTCTGCTGAGTTTGTGATCTCGTTCAGATAATAATACACCGCTCGCCAGCAGGCAGGGGTCTCAGACGTGGAGCTGGTGGTTGTGCAAACAGCTGTGTTATTTTCAGGGTGTTGAGAGCCCCGGGCCGGGCAGGGGGACCAAGCACCCCGGTGCCTGGCGCCTCCTTGGGGCGCACGCGGGGGTGAAAGCTGAAATATTGTCGGGCTTGTGGGGGCGAAGGGTGGGGCCGTGGGAAGCTGGGATTTCGTGCACTCGGTGGCCTCTGTGTGTGTTAATTGAGCGTCTACTATATTCTGGCCACAGAGCGGCCATGGTGAAAAATACAACCTTGGAGTGTGGGTACAGGAATGGTTATCTCTTCATTCTGTTCCTTCTCTCTCAAGTTGGCCCACAGGGGAGCCGGGGTTCAGGACACGCTCCCCCAAGATACGGCATCTTGGTGTGTTGGATACTTTGAGCTGAAGGAGTTTGAGAAAACAGGACAAGGAGAAACTTGGCTGTGACCTTCGCTCCCTGCCCCTTGTCTCCTGAAACAGGCTCATGGGACAGACCCCTCCCCGCACCCGGACACGAGGGGCATCGTTGTCCCTGAGAAGGACCCAGCGGGAGGTGTCCCCAGCTCACGGCACTTCGCCAGCTCCCGTTGGTCTTCCCCTCTCCATGCAGCCAGCATGATGTGCTCAAGTTCAATGGTTTCTTCCAAGGCTGCCAAGGCACGGAACCCTCACCCCGAATAAATCCGCACGCTTCTCCTCCGCTCATCTGTGTTCCGCACTTTAATTTTCAGGCTCAGACCCTGGCTGGGCTGCTCAGTGGGTTGGAGCGTCCTCCGATATGCCGGGGCTGTGGGTTCGATCCCTGGTTGGGCATCGGGTGAGTGCGTTGGTAAGCGGAACAGCATGTCTGTCTCCCTCCCTCCCTGTCCCTCTGTTTACTCCTCCCTCTCTCTACGATCGATTGCTAAGGATTCTGGAAAATTTCAGACCCAGCCAGGGGCCCTACGAGGGTCCCGCCACGCTGTTTATTGCCCCACAGTGGTCATCCGGGGACTGTCACAGGGAGTTTTCTCTCGCCATGCCTCAGTGTCCCCATCCTGGAATCCGAACGCCCGAAGCGGAGGCACAGGTGGAGACGTCTGGGGGCACAGCTGACCCCATTCGGCGGGTGGTCCTCTGAACGCCGCCCTGTGCGTGGGCGGGGGAGCAGGGACATGGGGGTGGGCACATTCGCTCCCCACCCAACACACCGCTGGGGGAAGGTAGGTGCAGAGGGAGTTTGCTTGGAGAATGGAGATGGGAGTGAGCAGGTGCGTGGGCACACCTCGGAAAGGCGGGCTGGTCCGCGCTGGGGGAGGTCGGAGGGCAGAGTGCAGCCGACCTAGAGAGGTTCACGGTGCAGGGGGTTGTGCTGGGCATGCTGGCTAGAGGCTCACACAGGGCATGGGCATTATCGAAGCCGCCTTGGGGAGGCTGAGGGGGCTGTGGATGAACAAGAGAGAGAGAGAGGGTCCCAGGGAGAAGGCTAGAGGAAGCATTGCTCCGGGGAGACTGGCCAGGATGTGCTCATTTGCCTATCACAGACCGGGCTTCAGCAGCAAAGGGATTCATAACATAGTGACAGACAGTGGACGGACCTCACCCATGTCCATCACGTGGACGCCTGGGGAGAAGTCCCTCAGAACCAGCCGAAGATGCCTGCTACTGTCCAGTCATTCCCGGTCAGTTTTGGGGGGCAACAGAGAAAGGACAAACAGGAAGTGTAATTCAGGGGAGGCAGAGCCACTTACGAGTATTGCTGGTGAAATCACGGTATTCTGTGCCCGTGGAAATAACAGTAAGAAAGAATCGTGAGATCGGAGAAGAGGTGTCCGTGAGCGTGGATGACAGACAGCAGCAGACCACACACCGGTAAACAGCTGCCCTTCAGGAGAAACAAGGCAGAGAATAGGCAAACAATGGAGACACAAAATGTGAAACTATAGCATCATCGCAAAAAGATATAAAATGCTGAGGGAGAAACTTGACAGGGGATGTCGCAAATATTGGCAGACTGACCCTAAGAAACTTTCTTTCTGGCTGGTTCTGATTGCAACCCTTTCAGTATGCCAATATTTACCAAATTAAATAGGAGCTTCGCCTCTCCGGAAATTTTTTCTGGCAAGTTTGCACATGGGAGAGGGATCACAGAGTGTTTTTGTGGGACTAGACCGGCGAAAAACGCCGAGCTGTTTCTGAGGAGCCGCGAGGAGAGAGAACATGCGTTCGGAGACCATAAAACCCTTCACCAAAGACGGGGAAAAAAATGGAAGCACTCACAGGCCTGCAGATGAAAAGACAAGCCCCTGACAAGGAAGAAATGCCCCGAGGATTGATGATGTGAAAAACGCAGTTTTCCTAATTCATTCCATAAAACCCCAAAAAACTGCAGGGCCCCGATGTGTCACGAAATATACACTAAATAAAAGGGGGCCTGAAGCACATATGGAGAATCCATTACACTCCCCCCAAACATCATGAATCCATGCAGGACTGTTTTGAATCAAAGATAGGGTTTCCCCCATAAAAAAAAATATATATATATATATATATAAGCCAAAGGGCAGGAGACAAATGGCCAATAATGAGAAGAAAATGTTCGACTTCAGTCAACATTATGGAAATACTTTCTCTAAAACAAGGAGATCCCATCTGAGTCTTGCAAACTGGTGTTTCTCCCCCCCCCACTCCCCCCACCCACCTGGGACCCCGAGTGTGTGCTATCCTTGGAAACTTGCCCGCCACCCCCTCTGACTCTTTGATGCAGAAACTGGGTTCTACTAAGCGCTGTAAAATTTTTAAAAAGCAGAGCAATACCAAGAACAAGAACAAGAAGGACAGAGAAATGTGTGGAGAACGGTATTCCGAGGGCGGTGTCCTTCAAGGAGACCACGCTCTTCTTCGGACAGTCTTTGCATTTCCCACCCGTCCCCGTCATTGTGACACTGGCCGTTGAGAAGGGACATGCCAGGTAGGGTTTTGAAAAGGACAGAAGGGACCTTTGAAATGAGTCATGGGTGTGGGGGCAGCGGCGTCCGTGGCTGACTCCATCGTGATGGGGACATGGAGTGAACTGGGCAACGGATGGGAAAGGGGCCAAGGGGGCGAGGGAGCCTGTGTGACCCGGGAATGTTGGGGTCCCCATTCCAGGAAGAGGCTCATGAGAAGAAACGGGATCCAGTTCTGGGGACTGTCCCGAGACCCTCGATCACGGGGCCGCCTGCGTCCACAGAAATGGCGCAGTCGTGAACGAGGCCTGCATTCACTCCTCCCCACGTGCAGAAAAAGCAATAGAAGAAGGTTGGGGTCCGAGGTGGCCACCCAATGCCGCCCAGGTCCCCAGGAGTGGGGGGGGGGCATCCTGGCCTCACCCCACGGGGCAGTAAAGCCCACCAGAGATCATGTTGGGGCGTCTGCTCTGTGTTGGCCGAGCTTCCGTGGGTTGGTGGGGAGAGAAAGATGTCCCCAAGCAGCGGTACATGGTGAAGACATTCTTCCCACGGTGTTTGGCACAAAAGTGCAGAAACAGAGAAAGATGTGGGTCCTGGGGAGAGGCAAGGAGGCTGCGGGGAGCCTGGCCTGGAAGGCGGGACCCCCCAACAGACTTGCTGCAAGAAAAGGGGTCAGAGAACCCCAAAAGGACGCAGCTCTGGGGATGTTCCCGTTCGTGGGCATGTGGGCATTTCAGGGGCGCGTGATGGACGTGAACCGTGAAGCAAGGCTTCCTGGGCACTTAGAGAAGAGAGTTTGGTGAAAGCTGGAGGGGCGTGAAGGGCACTGATCTCAACACCCTTCCTCGCTGCTCAGCGTGTTGTGGAAAGAATGTGCCGTGTTTCTGGACCTGTCACGGGGAGCAGGGAGTCCGGGATGTGACGGTCCCTACCAGATGCTGGACCTGCCTCGTGAAGCCTCCACTCTGTGGTTTATCTTTTTGTTTTCTAAATTTATTTATTTTATCTTTCGGTAGCAGGCTGTGCCATAGCAGAGCGCATGGAATGCATTTAAACTGAAAAGAAAAAAAAAACAACCCAACACGCTCCCCTATTTCCGAACCCAGTTCTTGGAATTTTAAGGGTGACCTTGGTATGGAACATAAACATAAAATGCGTATGTGCTTGGCTTCCTGCCTGTAATTACCTATCAAAAGTTCTGGGTTTCCATGAAATTCTTTATGACGCCAAAAATAAAAAAAGGGGTGTCACGGTGGAATCTGGCCCGTTGCCCCCCACCCCCCGGGGAACAGGCACAGGTCAGGGGTCCTTGTTCACGTTCCTGAGATGAACCCCGACATGCGCAGTGCAGGCGCCCTGGCTGTTTTGACCGTATCAGGAGATGTTTGTTTTTTATTACTATTTCCCCTGGAGCATCTGCTTTCTGGTGCAGCTGGAGGACAAGGACCCAGAACCGTGGGGGACGAGCTGGCTCCCAGCTCAGCTGTGACGTGGGGAACCGGGGCGTGTGTTCCCAGCTCCAGGCGCGTACAGTTCCCGCCACTGGTCACGACCGGTGAACGTTCTCCCGCCTGAGAAATAAACACGCCACAGGACCCCCGACCCTTTGATTTTTGCTCCCTTGTGCCCTCTGTTCCTCCCGGAGACCTTTGATCACCCAGGGTCCTTCGCAAAACATGTCGGCTTCTATTCCAGCGTCCAGAGAAGCTGATTGTTTCTGCGTCCTGTCATTTCCTGTGGGCGGATGGGCTCCGCGTCTCGAATTTCTCCTCGCGTTCCCGAGACCCGGGGTTGTGTGCCCCTGTTAACAAGTTGGACGGGCTGCGCCGCCCGGCTCGGACGGGACGTGTTCACCTCCGTCCATGCAGAGCTGGGGAGTTGCCGGGAAACAAATGAGAGCCCCTCGTGTCTTTCAAAGGGTCGCCGATGGTCTGGCAAATCAATATAATTCTAATGGATGTTTCTGTCTGCTCGACAAATAAGCCCTGGGCATGTGTTCCCCATTTCTCCCCTTCCTCTTCCCCTCTGCTTGTAATTTTTGAACTTGGCTTCGTGGTTGAGACACAGCTAAATCAAACTAATTCTGGAGGACGACAAATTCCAGGTTAATCGGAATCGGTGCTTGTTAAGATAAAGACGGAGCCACATCTGGTCCGGATTTGCAGGGCGCACTTCTCGGGGCCGGCGCTCCGGGGTAGCTGGGTTGTGGAGAACACCTGGGGCGGCATGCAGCACGCAGGACAATCCAAGAACAGGCCACAGGGCTCGTGTCAACCGAGGACCCCTGCATCTCAGGTTCTCCACACCGCGCTGTCCTGAGCTGTGGCTGCTGATTTTCTGATGTGTCGCCTTGAGGAATAGCCAAGTTTTCTGCCTTTGCCAGGAGGAAAACACTCTTCCTCTGTGTTCTGGAGAGCCAGGCAAGCCCCTAGGGAGCTGGTTCCAACCCTCAGAACCAAGAGGCGACCTGAATGCCCATAATGTGGTATTAGAATGCAGGCACATCCATCTTGCCCCTCTGGGGTCTACCAGATGTCCCATGTTCTGCCCGGCCTCCAGAACAAAATCCACACTGAAAAGCAAAGACTATTACTCGGCTTCAAAGGCGATAATAGGACTCCATCCATGCCACACACACCCCCCCAAAAAAGATGGAAAATCCCTTTAGAGCCATTTAATCTCCACACTCACACTCTGGCTTCTCCAGGCTTTATTTTGCAAGACGTTGCGTGACCTGACTGCATGTGATGTCATTTTAGGAAACTCTGTTACTCCTCAAGAGCCTTCCTCAATGTCTCCCCTGTCCCTGTTAAGGTTTAATTTGGGCCCTGGCCACGTGGCTCCGTTGGTTTGAGAGGCATCCCGGCCGCCAAGGGGTGGCAGGTTCGATCCCCGGTTGGGACACATAGGTGAGGCAGCCGATGGACGTTTCTCTCTCACGTCAGAATCAATGGAAACATAACTTTTCAGACACTGAACCCTGGTACTTCTGCTCCTTCTCGGAGAAGTCAGCCCCGCGCCCGCGGTCTCTGCAGGAGGGCTGACGTGAGGTCGGCCCCTCCGCAGGTCCACACACGTCATCTCAGGGGACCGTGCTGGGGCTGGAAACCCAGCCTCCTCGCCTTCCCGGTCTCCAGTCCAGAGTCGGAGATCCCTCAGCCTTAACGACCCGCCGAGCTCATTAACGAAGCGCGGGGCTGCGGTAACTCACTCGTCAGGGGTAAATTAACATCTTTATTGCCCTGCCTCATTCATTAGAAAAGTGGTCTTTGTCACTCGCCGTCCCTGAGATGACATGACGGATGGCCTCGCCCGTGGTGAGTGGGTTCGTCAGCATCGGGCCTGCCGATGTTTCCGCTGGACTCTGTCCATCACTGGAGCCATCGAGATATCGAATTAAGATCGACTGCTCCATGTCGGATGAACTCACTGGGGTCCTCATTGTATCTGCAGGGACCGGTGCGGGGACACTGGCCACACCAGTCTGCACGGCTTCCTGGACTGCAGGCCAGGTGGACACACCACAGGGTGAATTTTCTGGCCAGTAGACTTCTATATGCCATCGTCCCTCACGGGGCTGGGGGACTGGGAGGGGAGCGAGGCGTTCCCCAGCAGCATAAAATTGAGGGGGGGTCCCCAGTGATTTCCAACAACCAAGCGAAGGCCCACCAAGACACAGCGAACAAACACCCACATCCCAAACAGCAACAGGAGCTTCACGGCAGATAAAGACACGGAGCCGTGTGTTGGTACCTCACAGGTAAAGACAGGTACAGCTGTGCGCCGCGCTGTAGCCTGAAAGCAAGAAGAGAAGTTCTGATTTTGCCTTTTTTAAAAGAGAAAAGAAGTCACAGGGGTATAAAGTCCAGAGTCAGTAAAATTGTCATGGCCCCGTGTGAGACCAGGTGGGCACTGGGAAATACCAGGGGGACCTCTCGGTGAGTTATATGAATGTCTAACCACCACACTGCACCCCTGAAACTCATATAATATTCCTTCCACTGTCATCAGACAGCTTAAAAGATTAAAAAAGATATAAGAGGAGGGCAAGTTCACCCCGTCACACCCCAAGAGCCAAGCCGACATGCGAATGGAGGGTGCGTGCCCTCCACAGTCCCAGCAGAATGAGCCTTGTTCTCCAAACACGTTCTCTGGCTTTCCTCTCTTTTTAATACTCAAAAAATATTTTAATATCATTCCAGTGGGGGAAAAAAAAGCGGGTCATAAAACTGCAATATTTTTTTTATTGTGGTACGAACACTTACCGTAAGATCTACCCTCTGAACTCAATGTAAAGGGTACAGTAGAGTGTTATTAACTCCAGGCAGTGTGGGGCCGCAGAGCTGCAGAAATTACTCCTCTTGCGTAATCAAAACTCGATGCCCATTAATTAGCCATTTTCCACGTCCCCTCCCCCAGCCCCCGGGAGCCGCTCTTGTGGCGTGTGATTCTATCCGTCGGGTAATTGCAGGTTCCCCAGGTGGGTGGCGCCACGCGTGATGTGTCGTTTGGTGACTGGCTCTGTGTCACCTCATGCCCTCGAGGTCCCTCCAGGTTGTCCCAGGAGACACCCATCCTTTCTTCTCAAGCCTGAATAAGATGTCCTTGTGTGAGCGTATCGTACCTGGTGGACGGCTAATGGGAATGAGGTAGTTCTTTTCCCCCCAGCCCTTCAGGACCAACACCTGAGTGTCTGACTCCACCTTGGTACTGTCTCTGTGAGCTGGGCATGTCCCTAAGAGTCCAGAGCGAAGCTGGGGGCCGCTGCCGTGGCGTCTGGAGGAGTGTCCACGGGGTCATGTCCGTCTGCTGGTCCACATGCGCTTAGTGGGGTAGACCAGATGTCCCATCTCCCTTGCCTGCATTCTACACCTGCCATCTTTTCCCCTTGAAGACACAAGGGCAAAAATGATGAAGGATGTTGGTCAGAACACCCCCCAGGGACTCCACGTGTCTTTGCTCACCTCTTAAGCAGACTACGTTTTACCCACCAGCATTTCCGGCTACAGAGTTTTGTTGTTTTGCATTGCTTTGCGTGCTCGAAACTATTATAGCAGAGCTGGCCTTATGCTCTGATGCAGGACACGGGACCCCTCCCAGTGCTTTTCTCTCCCATGTGGTCAGCACAGGGTCCATGAGGACACCCCTGGACAGGCCTGCACTGTGAGGGGGGGCTGGAGCATCAGCCGTCAGCCCAGAGTTCTCAGGCGCTCGGTAGGACGTGGACACTGAGGGGCAGAGGCGGGAATTCCAGACTCCGCCCTGGGGTAGGCGGGCTCGGTCCTTCATCGAACCGACACTCAGCTTCACCCAGACCCCCATCGTGAGGTAGGGGCCTGCAGAAAAACCCAACATGGTTAAGAACTGTCTCGTGTCGAAGCTCACATGAAACCCACACCCGCAACCTTCCCTGAAATCATCTCCCCGCGTGGCTGGTACCCCCCCCATGTGCCTCTCTCTCTGTTTGCCTGGGTGTCCTTTGGGACACAGGTCCTCTTTCCCGAACCCTGTGGAAACCAACCTCCCTCCTCCTATTACTGCTCAGACCCGGTGCTCCTGCCGGTCTGGGGCGTACACCCGAGCGCCCGCTCCCACCTGAGGGACTCGCAGAAGCCACGGTCTCACCGCTGTGATCCACACCTGTGTCCTCGTCACTTGGCTTTCATCCCTTGTAATGACAGCTTTGCCCACGGGGACACAGCACCCCTCTGGGTCCTGGGTCAGGTGGCCCTGCGTCCAGTAACAGTGTCCTGAGAAGGGACAGAAGAGGAGACGCAGACTCGGAGGAGAAGCCACGTGGAGACGGAGGCAGAGACGCAGAAAGGGAGGGATAGAAACTTCGACATGAGAAACACCTGTCGGTGCCTTCTCTCACCTGGAGCAGGGACGGAACCGCAACCCAGGCCTGTGCCCTGACCTGGAATCGAACCTGCGACCCTTCCTTCTATGGGAAACCAGTCCAACCCCGAGCCACCCAGCCAGGGCATAATGACACATTTTCCGTGAGACAGAGAGGGTTGTGGTCGGCAGAGAAGGCTTCCCCGTGTGAGGAAAGCACCTGTGCAGCTTTGCAGGGGGGAGGGAAGGTTTCGGGCAGCGCTGTGACCCTGCCATCCCTCTGGGGGCCTCGCCGGGCCCGCGGTTCCCTCGGAACTCCACGGGCTCCTGGGTTCGACCTCCGCACCTGTGCTGGGGAGCATCCCCGGCACCCCCTTGGCACTACACAGGGACGCACCGCACTCGGGACCTGCCCCTGCCTCGTAGCTTCACCCCTGAGTTCTCGACCGTGCGTGCATGACAGGTTGTCCCGTTCTGCTGTTGGAAAAGGGGGGCGATGTCAGGATGGAGGCCTGGGGGCCGAGCTGCTGCAGAGACACTGGAACGCTTTGGGCGCAGGCTCAGGAGGTGCTGTGGCCCCGTGCACGTCCCACAGAGGGGCAGCTGGGCCCCTCCCCCCAGAATTGCCCCTCACCTCACCCCCACGCCCACACACATCACACTTGTTTCATGAAAGCCCACAGGACAGTCGCTTCGCACACGTTTTGTCAGGATCCCTTCTTGAGGGGACCTGAGCCTCCTTTCATTGTACCTCACACCAAAACGCAAAAGCCCCAATCCTGCGGAGCTGATTGGAGGGGGTAGGAAGTTCAGGGCCCCCACCCAGAGGACCTGGGCTGGTTTTGTGCAGGCGGGATGCAGGCACGTGACAAGGGCGTGGAGATTTGGGGTGCATTCTGGGCGGGGGAGGGGGACTTGGTAAGGTGCCCGCAGACTCTGCCCAGAACTGGGAGTTCCCGGGGGTGCAGTGGCCTTAACTCATCTGAAGAGAAGACCGGGAGCGATTTAGGGCTGAGATGGTGCGAGTTAACATCTCTCTCCCCTTCCCCGGCGCGGCTGGGAGGCCACTGCCGCCAGGGTGGGCGGTCCAGCCACGACGCCAGTTTCTCTTGGACCACGGAGACGCGTGGAGCCGGGTCCGGCCACACAGCGAGCCGGCGGGGAAGGGCCATAAAACGCGGGGGGTCCGCCCATCCGCAGCCCGCATTTGGACAACAGGGGTTTTATGACCCTGACTCAGCGCCCGGCGGGGGGGGCGGAGGGGGTGCGTGGGAGGCGTGTGGAATGGGAACGCTGGGGTCTTAACGGGGTCATTATGTTGCGCGGCTTTTCCACAGGCTGCGGACCTGGTTGGTGGGCTGTATTCCGAGCCCCCGATGTGGAGGACCACGGGTCCGTTTGTGTGGAGAAGAGTCCAAGCCACGGCGGAGTCCAGATCTTGCGCAACCAATCCGAGGTTGACATCAAGGCCCTGCGCTGGGCATGCGGACTCGGTGAAGTCAGCGGCTGTTTTGTTGGCATGGCAACCGCGCCACGGGGCCCTGTGTCTGTCCTGGGCATCCAAGGTCAAGGCAGGGAAGGAAGCTGGGGGAGTTTTAATAGCAATCGAGCCCGTTAAGCGAGCTTCTCAGACGCACAAGGCAACAGTGTTTCTCTTGTCCGGTGCAACTTTGCAACACGCAGATACTGTAACGGCGAGGGCGGCGTGGTTGTGCGCGTGCCGTCCAGCGCACGGTTTCTCCAAAGGTGCTCACGGCAAACAGCGCAGGTGGACAGGTGAGAGTTTGCAGGGGGCCGTCGTCTTGTCCGGAGCACTGCGGGGCGGGGGGGATCTGTGTGCTTTCTGCGTGTTGGAACCCACGTCCCCCACCGAGGCCGTGCGCAGCGGTGCGGCCTGTCTCCGCCACGGACATTTAAAGTGGGAAGTCAGGGGGCGCCCGGAGAACCGTCCCAGCCCGGTTGTGAGGGAGGACGTGCCGGACCACGGTCGTGAAAGACTCGGTGTTTTCTCTCGCACAAACCGCGCGCGCGCTGTGATAACATTGGTGCAAAAGAAGTGGAAAGCCGAGCAGGCTTGGAGCGTCGTGCTGGGCTGCCCTCCCTGGAGGGCCTCAGACCTCCAGAGCTGGTGTCCGACCCTGGGGATCTGTGCGGTTTCTCAGGGCCAGGGCCTGCGGGTTATCCCTCCGCGTAGGGGTCATCCCTTCGCCAACTCGCCCCAGTGGCCACAAAAGATGACAGGGCACCCCCTGGCCTCCCAGACTCAGAAGCTGATGCCCTTCGAAGCTTGTTCTGCCTGGGGGTCATTGTTTTGTGTTGCTTTTTAAATATTTTATTTTATTTATTTTAGAGAGGAGAAAGACGGGGAGAGAAATATCCATGCGCGGTTGCCTCTTGCGCGCCCCCTACTGGGGACCTGGCTTATAACCCAGGCATGTGCCCTGACTGGGAATCCAACCCGAGACCCTGTGATTCACAGGCTGGTGCTCAATCCACTGGGATGGACCAGCCAGGGCGGGCTCACTGTTCTTCATCCATATCTGCACCCTAAGCGTTTTCGTGACCTGGAACTTTCAAGTCACAGGTGGGCTTTCTTCGACCTTTGGGGATTTTCGTGGAAGGATGTTTTCTTGCCGGAGCAGGGACGGACGTCCCGGAGGAGGAAGTGGAATGTTCCCGGACACCTCCATCCAGTTGGTATGGACACCTGCCCACTGCGTTTTTAGGGGTTCAAATCAGAGGCAAATGATGGTCCAGAACAGGTGAATCAAAGATGTCGCAGTGAACGTGAACTGGCAGGCGTCATCTATCGGCAATTGTGGAAAGACACTTTGGTCCCATGGACACAATAAAGTTCCACAGTTTGGCGGCTTATACAACATTTGAGACATTTATGTCTCCCCGTCCTGGAGGCTGGAGGCTGAGACCCAGGCTCCCCCTGAAGCCTCTCTCCTGGGCGTGTGGACGGCCATCTTCCCCCTGTGTCCTCCTCACACGGGTGTCCCTCTGGGTGGGTCTGTGTCCCCATCTCCTCTTCTTACGAGGACCCCAGTCCTGTGGGACCAGGGCCGCCCTAGGGACTTGATGTCACCTACATCATGTCTATATGGACCCATCTCCAAAGGCAGCCCCTTTCTGAGGTCCTGGGGCGTCTGGAGGGTGAAAATGCAGCCACAGCCAGGGCGTTTTATGTGGGACCCTCGCAGGAAAGCCGGGAAGCAGGCAGCCTGAGAGCAAGACCGCTTCGGGCCGGAGCTCTGGGTGCTGGGCAGCGTGTCCCGTCAGGGCCAATGTGGTGCCCCCGTCATTGCGGGAAGCCATACAAGGATCTAGAATTCCTCCCACGCCGTGCGGTTGGGGTCCATCCGCCTTTGAGGTGAAAATCAGACGATCACTGGCAGATCCGGGCGGAGGGGTCCCGGAGGACCGGCACCGCGGACTCAATTAGCCGGGCTCTCTGATCAGCCAAGGCGCGGTCTTGGCGGGACGGCGGCCGGCCTGATCAAAGCCGGCCTCCGCCGTGCTGACAGGTGAGGCGGGGGGCGGCCCGGGCGCCTCGCCGGCCCCTTCCTCAGCAGCAGGGGGGGCGGAGAACTGCCAGGCTCCACGGGCTCCGCCGTGGTTGCCGGGGAAACCGGAGGAGATGGGGAGACGCTCGGGGACAGCGCGCTGGCAAACGCACGTGGACGCCCATGTTAATCAGCGGGCGCAGGGCGGATGGCGGAGGGGCACAGGAGCGTGGCCCGGGGCCCGCGATGGCTGAGACGTGTCCTGACTGCCACGCGCCAACCGGGACCTCACCGGTCAAGGAGGAGGATGGGGTTTTCGCTTTCTGATCTTCTGGAAGACGCAGCATTTTCCACACACAGTGAAAGGCTTCGGAAGGGCAGCGTCGGTAGGAGGACCCCCGAGAGCTGTTTTCCTTCGCTGGGCATGGACGTCCCCAGCCGGGACGGGTCCCAGGAAGGAGCCCGGGATGCTTCAGTCCCCTGGTCCTTGGGGCTTGGCGCGAACAGAGCAGCGTGTGCCTCTGCTCCATGGGGTGTGGTGTCCTGGGTTTGCACGGGGGGCTCCACACGGCACTCTGTCCATGCGGAGCAGATGGTGGGAACCGCCGGCAGTGAGAGCCAGGGGTGTGTGCGTCCGTCCTGGGTGGCACCAGGAGGAGGTACGGCCCCACCTCCAATGCGCAGACGGCAGACCCGACCCCAGAGAGAAGGGAGCTCGCCGTCTCCACGGGGACCCTCCTCGGGTGGCCCCCCAAAAACCCAGAGCAGTTTTTGAGGATGCATGATGGATGCGTCCTCATGTTCCTTTCCGTGCTGGATGGAAATGCCGTGCGTGTTGACTTGTTCAGTGAAAGTGTGTCTATCTACACAGTGTGACATGCACAGAGGGCCAGCGATGCCTCTGTGAACTTTTACAAAACCCTACCCCCAGCTACAGGTCCTCAGTCCTCCCCCCGTCCCCCACCAAAAGCTCTGCAATAATCAATCCTTTCCACACCGTGGCGGGGGTGGGGGGGGAGCATAGAACCTTGTCCCTGGAGCCCACGATTCCGTGATGTGAGGAAATGTAGGCACCCACGCGGCCGTGGACGGACAGCTGGGGTTCTTCCCGTTGCCATGACGAATCGAGATGCCCCTGGCTGCCCATGTGGGTGTCTGTGGGTGCCCAGCGTGGGCGCAGAACGATTGTTGGAAGTGAGCGGAGCCTGTCAGGTGGTTCTCCGGCTCCTGGAAACTCTCTGTGCTGAGGAAGACTTCAGTCCCCACCCTGCCCCCCACAGCCACGCACTGCCCATCAGGGCGTCCTTGGTGTGGTCTGTCCTCTTGGTGGAGACGTTCACCGGCAGGAAAGCCTTGTGAGCCTCACTAATTTTGGGGCTGAGGGAGCCCGGCCCCTCCCTTCACCAGCACAGACCCTTCTCCTCTTCCTTCTGAGGTCCAGGCATGTCCCCATTTTTCTACACACTCAGGTGACGTCCACCAGAAAGAACACGGAGAAATGCAAGGTGTCCCCATGGCCCACGCAGGATTCTGTGTGGGGCCCAGGGAAGGGGGCGGTGGCTGTGACGTGGACGGTGCCCCGGAGCATCTGTCCATCTCTCCGTCCATCGAGGGCGCCGGTTCCTGGCGGCTGTCATTACCCAGGGAAGCTGCAGGAGCCGGGAGAGCGGGGCGGACCGGGTAATCTATGGAGATGTAAGCTAATGACTTAATCGCTGGCGTGTGTAAATCGCATTATTGGAAAAGAAATTACTGGGGAGATCGGATTACAGATATTTATCTGCTAATAGCGCTGATTAACTGGTGATGCTAATCTGTCATTTTGAAAGCTGATATTAACAGCATCCATCTCGCCGGAAAATAAACAGTTTATAGGAAATAAAAGTTGGGTGCGTGGATGGCGCAGAGAATCGGGGACGCTGGCCCCCAAGGCGTCCGAGGGCTGCGTCCGAGGGTCGTGTGTCCGGGCGCCCCTTGCGAGCGTCCTGGGGGACGAGATGCCCCAGGTACCAGGACAGGTGGCGTTGTGTCCTGCTTCCTGAGGGTCCCAAGGTAAAGAAAAACGCCTGGGACCCACCTGTTCCCGGAAACTTCCACAGACTCCCGGGAGCAGGTCCCCAAAGGAACCGCTGACACGTTTCCTGAGAGAGGAAGTCTCTCCGTTGAACGGGTCCCTCGAAAGGCTGAGGAACCAAGGCTTCAGGGACCCAGCGGGGACCTGGCGGCTGCCACTTGTCTCCGCTTCGGCGAAATAAATACTCGTGTCTCCAAGAGCATCGATTTGTAGCCAAGGAAAGGCCGGGACCCCGGGAGTTGCAACGTGAGACCCTCGTTGCCATTCCTGGGGAAAGCCACCATCCTGGGCCTTACCCGTCCGCACGGACTTGCGGAATCCAAGCCACGGCGATTAGTAATTGTCCCCAAAGGCTGGTGTTCTCAGAGCAGCTGGTTTCCCGCCCCTCCGTGTTTATTTTTTAATTTTTATTGTTTAATCTTTTCCTTGCTGTTCACTGACAGTTTTTCCCATTTCCCCTCATTACTCTCCCCTGCCCTGCGCCCCCCCCACATGGAACCCTCCCCCTTTCCCCCACCGTGGTCATTGTCCATGGTCCTTTACACAGGCTCCTTGTCCCTCCCGTTTTTAAAAAATATTTTATGTATTTATTTTTAGACAGAAGGAAAGGGGGGGAGAAGAACACTGAGGTGGGAGAGAAACATCAGTTGTTTGGCTCTGGTACGTGCGGTGACCGGGGACCGAACCCACAACCTTTGGACTCACGGGGCGACACCCCACCCCCAGGGCACACCCGTCGGGGAGCAGAGACACACTGAGAACATAGTGCAGACTCTGCGGACACAATGTATACAAACTGCAGACAGAATGTGCAGCTACAATAGGTGCAGAATATGCAGAAATATATACATTATGTATACACACACGTCACGTTTTATTCATCTATACGATGCTTCACAGACGCACAGATGGTGGACACCTCCAATCTACAGACGGTTATTTACAAAAATCACGACAGTTCTGGCTGACTGACTGAAAAAGCGTCCCTGAACCCTGGACGCATTATTTGTGACTGCATTTTGCGCGGTAAACACTGCTTCCAACGGAGATGTTCACATGGATGAAGGCAACCTGGTCCCATCCTGTCCCAAGTTCACGTGGCATTTGTGGAAAATTGCCACCCAGAAAGCTCTTCCGAGGACACTTTTTGCAGCCGGCTGAGCCCCTGAGAACCGTGACCACGGTGCATGGCTGGTTTCCACGCATGCTTCCTGAGTCACGGAAACAGTCCGGGGGGACAGCCCCCCGCCCCCCGGGCCGGCTGGGTCCTCTTCACCGTGTCTGGCTGCCACACGACCGTTTTGGGGGTGTCCCCTGCAAAGACCAAGCTGGTCTCTGTGGCCGTCCCCACCCCCCGGAGCCCACGCATGAGGTGAGTGGGTGCATCGGGCACGTCCCACCTGCCCGGGCAGGAATGCACCTCGTCCCTTTTTAATTGTTCGTCTCCTCTTGAGGGTTTGGGGGCCGTGGGAGCGAGGCCCGGAAGTATGGGAGGCGAGTCAGCTTTGGGAACATGTGCAGTTTTCCCGGGCTGTTCCCGC
This sequence comes from Artibeus jamaicensis, assembly GCF_021234435.1. Classification (NCBI taxonomy): domain Eukaryota; kingdom Metazoa; phylum Chordata; class Mammalia; order Chiroptera; family Phyllostomidae; genus Artibeus; species Artibeus jamaicensis. The sequence goes on from NW_026521704.1 coordinate 340,219, forward strand.
TGCTCCAAGGAGCAGCGTGCAAAGGCAGCAATGAGCGTGACCGATCGTGGGCGCAGATGAGTCCAACGAGCCCACTGAGCGCCCAGGTTGTCACGGGGGGTCCCTGCAGAATTACAGTGGCCGGAGGGACCCCCGTTGCCTGGCCATTTCTAAGCATCCCCACCCACACACACCCAGCCTGCCCTTGCATAGAGCTCCGCAGAAGCACCGGCGTCGGCGCGAGAGAGCTGTCTTTCCGGTGCCGAAACGAGGGCCGTCTCCATCCGAGGAGGCATCACGATGCCTTCCTGGGTCAGGAAGGGCCTTGGCGAGCGCCCTGGGCGGAGGAACCGGAGCTGTTTTCCCTGCGCGGAGGAGCCGGAGCTGTTTTCCCTGGGCGGGTGGGAGCTGGTCCGGGTCCGCAGGCCGTGCAGCGCCGCAGCAGAACACCGCGGCGTGGTTCCCGTGCTCCCGGCCGCGGCCTGGTTCTCTGGGAGGCCCCGGGAGGGCGCGGCCCTCCTCCAGGAAGTGCCGGGGGATCGCGTCGTGCCTCCTTGTGGTGCAGAGGGTGCTGGGCCCACGGCAGCGGGGCCCGGAGTGACTGGGGACCACCCAGGAGGCACCTCCGCGGCAACAAAGGGTGGGCTGTTCGCTGTTGTTCGAGAGGTTCCATGTGCAGAGACGGCTCGTGCGGAGGAGTGGCGGTGGGATTCGTGGGGAGGGGGCGGAGGGGCCGGCCCGGACTCCAGGGTGAACGGGACAGGGAAGGGTGAGGGCGTGACGGTGCCACAAACACGCCTGGTCCTGTGTAGGCCTGTGGCGCCTCGTGGCCCAGTTACCACGTGTGGAGGAGAGGGCACACACACGTGTCCCTGCAAAGAGACAGTTGACCAGACGCGAAAATAGAATCGTGAGCCAGGACACCAACTGCCAGACACGATGAGTCCTGGAACTGGTGGAACGAGGACTTCTCCCTCTCCTCTTGCTCCTCCTCTTCTTCCTCTTCCTCTTCCTCACCATCATCACACTCCTCACTTCCTCAGCAGGCTCCCAAGACTCAGGAAAGACACCAGGTGACTCCACTGTGCAGCTTCCAAAGAAAACACGACCACGCCTTCTGCAAACCATGCAGTTGGGGACCAGAACCGGGGCCCCTGGCCCACCTGATGGACAGATTCACCAAGCGGGGAGGCTTCTCTGCTGATCTGGGGCTCGTCGGACCAGAGCACGGGCACCCATGCGCACACCTGGGGGCCTCGTCTTGCCAACAGGGCCCGTCCCTGTAGCCGGAGAAGGTCAGGAACTCCCCGCGGGCTGGGGAGGGCCCGTGGGCCCTGAACTTGAGGAAGGCTCAATGCTTCGACACAAGCAGGCACAGGGGGTGGGGTCTCCATGTGCCCCCCCCCCCCGTGGGCCTGGGCACGATGTCATTCTTTCTCCTGACAGTTGTGGCAGCTGCGACCTGCTTTTTATCAGGGGGCAGTGGGACCACACCGCCACCCAGTCCTGGCCACCGTGTGGCTAGGAGGACGGGCTGGCAGTTTAGGGCGCGCACGGGGACCGCAGTGAGGAAGCTGGTGTGCATGGGGGGCGGTGAACTGGGCTGCCACCTCGCCCTGGGCTCTCTCTGGGACACACCGGCGGGGCAGATGCTGGGACTCGGAGTCAGATTCGGAACGGCTCCAGTCAGTGGTCCAGAGGGTGCCGGAGGTCCTGGAAATCATTCTGGGTGCAGGATGTGGAGCAAGAAGAACTTTCTGGCGTCTCAGGTCTGGGGTCGGCACGCGGAGCCGTTCAGGGACTTCGGAGCAGGGCCCCGACTCCGGAAGGAGACCTTGGGAGGCCAGGCGCCCAGACAGAGGTGGCGGAGTCGGCTGGGAGCCTCCGGGGCCCCGAGAATGAGGACTCGGGTGAATCTAAGAACTGGGTGCCTGGCTCACTCTGCGTGGGTCTGCACCGCGCCCACAGGTGACCTCGGAATAGAAACATCTTTCGATCCGCTTCTCCTGGCCTAAGCTGCCCGTGGTCTGAGCTGCCCACTCACCACGGCCTCATTCCAGGGCTGGGCTTGGGGACCGCTGAGGTCCTTCCTGCCGGCGACCCACGAGGGACCTCGCTTGCTTCTCCCGCTTTTGTCCTCGACCCTCCTCCGTGCACATCTGGCCCCTGTGGCTTTTCCCCACAGGGAGGTCAGGAAGGTGAGGGATCAAGAAGCACGGCCTTGACCCTGCGCCCGGACTGAGGTGTCTCTCACGGCACAGACACATGCCTGCACACTCGCCAGCCCCCCAAAATGCACCCCACCTTCCAGACTCCTCTCTGTCCCCGTAGGGGGTGTCCCTCACGCTTTGAGCTCTGCCGCAAATCACACACTTGTGCTGGCGTCTTTTTAGAAGCTGGTGGTTGTTGCATCCGTCCGAATCCTCGCCCCGGGGAACAAACAGGGGCCAAGGAGAAGGAGGCAACGGCGTCATCAGCGAGGCCGGCCCGGGAGGTCCCAGGGTGTGGGATCTGGAGCCAAGTGAGCGAGGGTTTCTGCCACCACCTGGGGCCCTTCTGGGGAGCCGTCCCAAGGCCGGGCCTGGGAGGTCTGGGGGGGCGCGGGCAGATGGGGGCTCAGGTTTCACTCGCCTTTTGGAACGGCTCACCCCAAGGCCTCTTGGCTTCCTGAGGAGATATCTCACCTTCGCTGGAACCCGACCGGGCCTCCCCGCCCTCCCTCACGAGGAATGTTTGTCCCCGGACAGTCACACCCTCTTCAATCGGGTTCCTGTCCCGCAGTCGACCAGGAAGCAGAGTCAGGGAGAGGACAAGCGCGTGGGTACGGCAGCCCCACTTCCCACGGAGGCCCCCGGAGCAGGGACAGTGGACAAGACCCAAAGCTGAAAACAGGACAGGGAGAGGGAGAGGCCCAGTGGGCTGGGTGCCGAGGGGCCGGGTGTGTGGCTTTGCAACTGACAATAAACCCACGACGCCCCCTGGTCGGCTTCCCGGAGGGGCTGGCGTGAGCACCTGTAAGCCAGTCGGCGCCGGCTGCTCCCCCCAGGGAGGGACACCCCGTAAACACGGCCATTAGAAGCAGTGACCGGAATAGGTGGCTGGTCACAGGCGCTGGGCAGGTTCTGGCCGCTGCATAGCGGCCTGTGGGTGGCTCATCCGGGACTTGGGTGTGTGGGATCCGAGCTACACTCCTGCCACCCCCCGCAGTGGCCACAAGGCCCCCGGGGACCCGGTGCATCTGGAGAGGGGGGGAGTCTCCCGCAGTTCACAGGGATGTTTCTCCTGACAGTGCTCACCTGGCATCTGTGTCCCCACCCACAGGGGGGATGTGGAGTGACGTCCAAGCCCGCCAGTATATCTCTCAGCAGGACCCTTTCGAGACTTAAACTCCCCGAAAACCCCACGAAAGACGGAGCACACCTCCTGCATTTATTTCTCCCCGCCCGAGGCACCGTGAGGCGCTGTTAAAATCCCCAGTTATTCGTCTTCGGCTCAAGAAGAAACGCAGGCCTTGTGTGTGATCATGTAGCCCATTCATTACCTTTTCAGCGGCAGGTCTGCAATCTCGCAGGCCTTTTTTTTTTTTTTTTTTTCTTTCCGAGCCACCACGTCTTCCCTTTCCAATTTCTGCCGCACGGGGCCCCGTCTGCAATGCCCCCGGCCAGCCTGCACTTCAGCGGTGCCCTGGAAACTCTTTCAAGTTCGGAAGCGTCTGCTCAAGGGATGCGCCCACGCGGCCACGTCCCCAGCAGGGCCTGGGGCTCCCGTGGTCCCCGCAACATGCGTTGATAATTCCAGCAGCCCGTCAGTGGTGTGGCCTGCGTCGGCTGCGCTGTGTCCCCTCTGCAGTGTCATCGGCACCGCAGTTTCCATCCCACCTTCCCCGCGGGATTCTTGGCTGCTTTGTGTGTGTTTGCTTTTTCCTTCCCTCCCTGGTCCGTCCTGCCTTTTGTCGGGTGGGTGTGGGGAACTCAGACCCACGGGCCAGAGTTCCTTCTGACGAAATGCAGACAGAGCTCATGAAAGGTGAGGGTTGCTTTCAGAGGGAGCAAGACTAAGCGGGGGGGGCCTGTGTTTAAGGAGTTAAACCTGTCATTACTTAACTTGAAAATAAGTTGATGCTCGTTTTTTATTGATTTTTAGAGAGAGAGAGAGGGAGGAAGAGACAGCAATTGATGGCTGTGTTCCTGAAACTAAGCTATTGCTGACTGTCCATTGTCATAAAAAAAACAAGTTTTAAAAAGCTGTCCCACAGAGGAGAAAACGTTGAGGCAGCGACAGTGTCCTGAGAAGGGACAGAAGAGGAGACACAGACTCACAGGAGAAGCCACGTGGAGACGGAGGCAGAGATGGCAGGGACGTGGCCACCAGCCCGGGGACGCCTGGAGTCCCCGGAGCTGGAAGAGGCGGGAAGGCCCCTCCCTGGAGCCTGTGGAGGGAGCGCAGCCCCGGGACCCCTGGGCCTCAGACGTCTGGTCCCCGGGTTGGGGGAGGGTGCATTTCTGTGGTTTTAAGCCCGTGGTGTGTCTCCTTTTATAACACCCACCGCAGGGCCCTCTTCCAGCTCCTTCTCTCTGCGGACCATCCGGCCATCACCCCTTCCAAGCTGCAGGGGCTCCGAGATGCGGGTCTTTGTGACTCTAAGTATCCGTGAAAATACAAGTCACGAGAGGGTGGCTGATCGCCCGCTCAGAGGGCGGCCCAGGCCACGGTGCCGAGGGCGGATGAAATGAGAAGACGGGTCCTTCGTGCGGAGGGGCTGAGGGGCTGGTGCAGGGGGTGCTGCAGGGGGTGAGAGGAACGGCAGCCGGGCCCCGAGGGGGGACGAGGAGAGTGAGTAACATGAGGGAGAGAAGGGGGTGGTCCGGCCCGGCCGGGAGGCCCCGACTCTCGTCCTGATGAGGCAGCGTCTGCGGCCGGGTCTGTCAGCGCTGCTTGCAGGTCAACCCTCCTGGGGCGAGGACAGACAGTGAATCTGGGGGGACGGGTCCCTCCCTTCCTTTGTGGAAAGCGCCTGGACCGTGCAACCCCCCAGAGACAGAACCAGATCGGTGCTGCTGGGACCAGCGACGAGCCTGGCCTGTCCTTTCAGGGCTGGGGGATGAAAACGGCCGGTACCTGCGTGTGCGCCACACTGGGAAAGGGCTCAATGCCACCGACTTGTTGCCCTTGAAGAGGCACAGACGGGGAATTTCGGGTCACGGGTGCTTGGCTGTCACCAGAGAAAGTCACCCGCGGTGAGCAATTTGAACGCCGGAGAGAAGCCGGTGCGTGAAGGCGCGTCTGCTTTTGGAAAGCGGTGGGAAGATGAGACGGCCGTGGACACAATTGTCAGGGGTTGTGAGAGCCTGCGCCCACTCGTCATTCCTGTCGGCCGACCCCGTGTGCCTGGTGTATTCTGCTTTGTTCTGTTTTGTTTTCTATTCTATTTCACTTCTTTTCACTTTACCTTTTATTATTTTATTTTATTTTATTTTTATTTTACTCTTATTACTTCATTTTATTTCATTGTATTTTTATTATTTTATTTTTATCACTTTAGTTTATTTCATTTTTTATTATTTCATTTTTATCACTTTATCTTATTTTCCCCCATTTTATTTTTATTATCTTATTTTGTATCACTTTATTTTGTTTTATTTCTTTTTATTTCATTTTATTTTATTGTTGTGTTTTTACCGCTTTATTTTATTTAATTTTTTATGACTTAATTTAGTTTAATTTAATTTTTTATTATTTTACGGTCATGACTTCACTTTATTTCACTTTATTTTTTACTATTTTGTCTTTTATTGCTCTGCTGTATTTTATTATTTATTATTTTATTATATTTGATTTCCCAGGCAGGCTCCAGCAGGGCACTGTGGCCTTTGAGAAAGCGTGGTCAGCCTGATGCACGTGCACCCTGAGGTCTGATTCCTGATGTTGGTCCCCAGTACGATGTATGTGGCCAAGCCCCTCAGCTTTAAAAGCACCCCGGCAGGAGAGACCTTCGTGTGAAATTTTGCCGCCAATTCTGCACAAGGGGGGGGGGCGGTGGCCGGCCAGCTGCGCGCACACAGACACTCTGCTGAAACCCATTTCGGGGGCACACGGGGTTTTGACTCCGCTGCAGGTGCACACTCCTGACAAATCGCGATGAGGTGCCCGGCGTGAGTGCAGGCAGATCCATTAGGGGTCTGAGATGAGGCGGGGAGGGGGGGCTGCCCTTCCTCTGTGTGCTGGCCAACAGCACCTAGGGGGATCTCGGTTGGCCAAAGTCACCGAGACACCCAGGGGACAGGAGCGGACCTCAGGGTCACCGAAGGTTTGGGCATCTCGTGGCCGCACCTGGAGAATGACAAAGACATTTGCAGAGCGTTTGGGAAAGGCATCGCCTCTCTGGGCTGTGTTTTCCTCCCGGTCGGTTGGGCGGCTGCGGCCTTGCTTGGCAAACGCTCTGAGGATGAAGGAGAATCCGCCCGCCTGTGCCATCACCAGGAAAAAGAGCCAGTGTGAGAGTCAGCATTTCTGCCCCGAAGTTGCCCTTCGCCAAAAACGCTGAGGTCGCTAAGTGTCTAAACGCAAAGGCTGAGTACGGGTTCCTGTTCGCCGGGCCCTGGACTCTCTGCCCATAAAAATCGTTCCCACTGGGCGGGAGGCGGTGCATCCCCTCTCCAAATTCCACACCGGTCCTTCTCCATCCTGCCCCAGCTGCTCCCAGCCGGCCCCGAAATCCTGGCCAGCGCCTGCGAGGAACTTAATCAGTGTCTCTTCTCTTCTCTTCTCTTCTCTTCTCTTCTCTTCTCTTCTCTTCTCTTCTCTTCTCTTCTCTTCTCTTCTCTTCTCTTCTCTTCTCTTCTCTTCTCTTCTCTTCTCTTCTCTTCTCTTCTCTTCTCTTCCTTCCTTCTCTTCTTCCCTCCCTCCCTCCCTCCCTCCCTCCCTCCCTTTTTAATACGAGCGTGAATTACTGCTTCAAACTGCTCTCTCCTCCTATTAGTCTCTTTTTCTCTTTAATTCCGACAGCCAGCATCTCAGTCGCTGCTTCTTCATACAGGAAAAGGCAGCCCGTCCCATCAGGCACCATGCGTGTGCTCCGAGTTCACCTGCCGTGGCGGTTCAGGTGCCAGAGGCGACCTGAAGGGCGCTGTGCCCCACAGATGGACACCAACACATAGACGAGGGCAAAGCACAGGAGGGAGAGCTCAGCCTCGTGCTGACGTGCCGATCAGTGGCGGTCAGGAGGGGTAAAAGGAGTGGGGCTTTGCAGGGTGGATAGGAGTTCGTTCAGATCCTGTGGGAAGGAGAATTGGCAAAGAGGAAGCTGCATTGGCAAATGGCTGGAAGTGTGAGCACGAAAGCCTTTCATGGGCTGAGAAGCTCAGGATGCCGGCCAGAGGCCAAGTCCTGGGCAAAAGGGAAGAGATTTTGTAAAGTCAGAATCAAAAAGATTCGTTTCGTTTGTGCTAGCAAAGGAGGTGTGCCGGAAGCTGCAGTTCCACAGCTGAGGGGCGTGGATTCCTCGAGGCTGGACTGTACATTGACAGGCATGTGCTGTAACCTAAGACTTCCATTTCAAATAGTCTAATCACAGGGGGGTTTACTGATGAATTTGAGAAAGAGAGAGAGAGAAATTGATTGTTTTTTTTTCCCCCACTTTTTTATGCATCCATTGGTTGATTCTTGCATGTGCCCTGACCAGGAATCAAACCCACAACCTTGGCACGTCGGGACAATGCTCTAACCCACTGAGCCACCTGGCTGGAGGCTATTTCAGAACAGGGCCCCTGCGAACCTGTTGCTACTCAGTTGCTGACGGGCAAATTGCAGCGACGGTGGAAGGCTCCTTTTGCACTGATTTCCTGGACAGAGTTTAAAACTAAGCAGAAATAAAATGAAGCATGGAGCCTGCGGCCAGCTTTGGAGAAGCACTCGGTCTCGGGGTTGCACGGGGTGCGGGCCATCGGTGGGCGGCCGCGCGGGCCACCCAGGGGTCCCACAGAGCAAGGCCACCTTGCCCTCGAAGCCGGGGCTGAGGTCTCGCCAACGCCCTAGGTGGTTTCGCAAACGACCATTAAGTCATTTCCTCTCCTCCACGCCTCTCCCGCCAAGGAAACTATGGCTTCATACCCAGGCGCGGTTCCAAGAGGCTTGCATGCCTCACGGAGGGCTTGTAAATGTTTTATTTAATTGCCCTAAAGTGGGAGAGAGCTGTAAACGTGCTTTGGGGAAGATTCCGCGGAGTCGTGGGGTGGGGGTGAGGGCGCGGGGTCCCTCGCTTGGCAGCATTTGAGGTCAGCCACCAAGGGGAGGGCTCCATCCGGCTCGCTTTGGGGGCGTGGCTGCCGGCTCTGGGTGCCGGTGGGGGTGTGTGGATCCCTATCAGAGTCCCCCTATCGGGGGACACGGTAGGTCCCCCTAGACCTCACGATTCTGGGTAAGGTCACGAACTTTGTCGTTAGCAGCTGTGCTGAGATCACATGAACAAATGGCGCTGGGTGCATCTGAATCACGCCAGGAGATGATGCTCTGATGTGTGCATGGATTAGGTGGCGATGCCTGCACGTAGTGGGTCAGCATCTTCATCACCTCCCACAGTATGGTGGGATTCCCGGTTCATAGCAGGATGCGTAAAGCACGTTCATTGCAACAATAGCAAGAGAATAATAAACAAACCAAGAAAACAAACTGCCCCAGCTCATGTGGCCCAGGGCATGGAGTGAGGGCTGTGAACCAAAGGGTCCCTGGTTTGATCCCCAGTCAGGGCACATGCCTGGGTTGCAGGCCAGGTCCCCAGTAGGGGGCACATGAGAGGCAACCACCCATGAATGTTTGTCTCCCTCTCTTTCTCCCTCCCTTCCCCTCTCTCTAAAAATAAGTGCATACAGTCTAAAAAAGAAATAAAGAAAGTGAACAAACTGGTAGATACAGAAAACACAGTGAAGGTTTGCATATTAGAAGAGGAGAAGGGGGGGCCAGGTGAGAACGGTGAGGGATTAAAAAGTACAAATTGCCGGTCATAAAACCAGTCACAGGGATGGAAAGCTCAGCGTGGGGAATAGAGTCAGTAACACCGTAATAACTAAGTATGGGGCCGGGGGAGCCCTGGGCTTGCGGGGATCACTTTCTAAAGTGTATAAATGTGTAACCATCACACCGTACAGCTGAAACCAATATAATATTTTTATTGAATTTATTGGGGTGACATGCACGTGCCAAACTATTGAAAGTAATATAATATCAAATGTCGACTGTAATTTAAAAATTAAAATTAAAATTAAAAAAAAAAACCAAAAACCAAAAAGCCCCGGCTGGTAGCTGAGTGGGTTAGAGCGTCATCCCCATACACCAAGGTTGTGAGTTCGATCCCCGGTCAGGGCACGTGCAAGAATCGACCAACGATGCATCACTAAGTGGAAGAACAAATGAATGTTTCCCTTTCTCTCCCTCCCATTCGTCTATAAAAACAAGACTTTAAACAATAAATGAAATTGAAAGCATAATCCTGTGACTTCAATGGGGATTTTCATGGGCACTGTTCCCAGGGGGACACAGAGAGGGACCAGAGACATCTGGAGGGTGCTCAGCAACACTGGCCGTCAGAGGTGCAAAGGAAAACCACAGTGAGGTACCACTTCACACCGGTCAGAATGGCCGTCATCGATACATCAGCCAGCAGCAAGTGCTGGCGAGGGTGCATAGAAAGGGGACCCTCGTGCACTGTTAGGGGGACGGCAGACGGGGGCAGCCCCGGTGCAAAGCAGTCTGCAGCTTCATGGTAATGAAAACATTACAGAGCTGGAAGATGCGCCGTGATGCTCACATCTCTGGTTCTTCAGCATGCTGAGCCTCCGGCCCTCCTTCAGAAGTCGGGTGGAATGCATTTTATTCCTCACACGTGCGGGGGTCCTGGGGGGGGCTACGTGGGCATCGTGCAAAAAACACAAACCGCCAGGGTGCTGGGTGGCCGAGGCATCGCTGGACCAGGCACCTTGCTTAGGGAGCAGAGTTGTCCGCTGCCGGTGCAGACCCTGGGGACGTGTTCCTGCCCGTCCTAAACTTTATGTCTCTGTAGACCCCTGGAGGCTGCTTTGCCCCGGTCCCTACCGGCCCCTGGATGCCCCCCCTCCAGCTGCCTGCGTCCCACACCCTCGGGCTGCCTGCCCCCATCCTGCCTGAGACTCCTCCGTGTCCACAACACTTTGCCAGTGGGGCTTTGCAGGGGGGATGAGGGGTCACAGAACATGGGTTGTGGGGGCAGAGTGTGGGCACGGTGGTTGGCTGTCAGGGAAACTGAGTCTGCTGTAGCAAGGTTGGTTTTGCAAGATGCCCCTGGAGTCTCCATGACGGGCTGCCCCTCAAGCCTGCAGCCTGGCGCTCACCTGCTGGATCGGCGAGCTCCCCGCGGGCCCCAAATTGGCACCGACACCCCGACCTCGTCTCGTCACGATGCCCGTGGTCCCTGCAGCACGATCCGCAGCAGCCACGAGGTGGAAGCAGCCCCAGCACCCATCAGTGGATGAATGGATGAGGAAGCTGTGGTCCAGGCACACCGTGGAGTATTACACAGCCATGAAAAGGGACAAAGCTCCAACAGCAGCTGCAATGTGTACAGAATTTGGGGGACATGGTACTACATGAAATAAGCCAGTCACAAGAGGACACATACTGTGGGGTTCCACAAGTAGGAGGGACTGAAATTGATTATCAGTGAACTTAAACATGGGTGCTGTCCCCGTGTAAACAGGGGCAAGGAGCAGCAAGTCACGCGTCCTCTTGGGCGCAGGAAGGTTCTAGCCGGGAGCAGGACCAGGCCCTGCAGACTCAGCTCACCGTCCCCGCCTGGGAGGTGGGGCCCCCAGTAGGATCTCCGGGAGACCCGGTGGATTTTATGAGGGAAGCTGGCGTCTCCCCACAGCCCGCCCCTCACTCCTCTGCTCTGTGCGGTTGAATTCCTGTTCTCTGGTTTACGCACCATTTTCACTGTTGCCTGGGCCCTGGTCTGATATGTGAGTTTCCAGAGGGCGGACTCCGGGGTCTTATTTCTGTGCCTGGGGTTGCTTCAGACGCAGAAGGTGCCCCATAAGTGTGCCTTGGAGGGGTGCAGGGAGAGGTGTCTGTGTGGGTGGAGGGAAGGGTGGACGGACGGATGGACTGACGGACAGATGCATAGACTGACAGATGGATGGGGAAGCGGGCTGTCTGTCCACATGGACAGCTCGGTTCCTTGGCTTCTGCAGCTTGTACGAGTCGCCCGCCTTTCCTGACCTCTGGCTGTACTGTCCCCTTCGCCACACAAGGTGGGGGATTCAGTGGTTCTGGGGATTACGATTTGGGTGTGTTTGGGGCCACTGGTGTGCCCTGCGCCGTCCAAGTTCTTTCCATTCAAGTTTCTGAACATACGGTCCAGCAGGAGGGCGCAGGGAAAGCAATAAGGTCATCGTAGGCTTCGCCTACTGGGTTCTGTCTCGCTGCTGCGGACCTACTGTGTGTCCCCCAGAAGATTCGCCTGGCGAAGCCCTGTCCCCCAAGGTGACGATATTCAGAGGTGAGCCTTTGGAAGGGAGTTAGGGTTCCATGGGGTCCTGACAGTGGGGTCCCCACAGGGTGCTAGTGTCCTTATAAAACGGGACACGCCCACACTCACCCATGTGAGGGGGGACTTGGCAAGAAGGTGTCTGCCTCTCCCAGCTGGGAACAGACACCTCCCAAGACCATGACTGTCCCTGACCTTGGACTTGCAGCGCCCAGAACTGTGACAAATACGTGGGTGCTGCCTCAGTCCCCAGCCTGGGGCGTTAGGTGGCTGCACCCCGATCTCTTGGAAGAAGCTCTGTTTGCCAGAGAAAAACCAGCCCTCATTCTTCGAAGATCCTGGTGCGTGTGAAGCTGGGCCCCAGCCAGCTCCCTTCCCGCCTCACCGTCCTTGACCCATTCCCACACCGGGGCGTGTGCGTACAAGGGCATGAAGGCCCTCCCCTCCTCCGGGATGGAATTACTAGAGGACCAGGGTGACTCATGGGCAGCACTGGGTTCGTCACAGCCTGGGTCCCTGCTCACCACCGACTCCGGCCTGCAGGGAGCTGTTCCCTGATCTGCTGTCCCAGCCATTTGGGACAATGGCCTTGTGCCCGGCCCACTCAGCATCGCTGCCTTGCACACCTAACATGGGCGGCATGTCCTGGATTTGCGGGCTGTGAGCTCCCCATTCCGTTTGGGTTTCTGCGAAGAGAGAGCGCTTTCCCGTGGGCCAACGCGAGGCCCTCTGGTGGGCCGTCCCCAGAGGGGTCGGGGGGCCGCAGGGGGAGGCTGCCGTGTCCATCAGAGCCTCCATGAAGACAGCTTCTCCCCTCCCAGGCTGGGCTAACGAGGCAGGAAGCCCAGCGTGACAAGGGCGTGCTCCCAAGACGGGAGGCCACAGATTTCTCGTCTCCCACAAGACGAGACAAGACAAATTGACCTTCGTGTGGAAATGTTCCCTCCCGGTCGGTGCTCAGCCACGGCATCTCCAACCGGGAGGACTTGTTTTTTTTTTTTTTTAAAGATGCCCGTGCCCTGCGAGATCAGGGCTTCCATTGGAAACTGCAGACTTGGCTTCCTCATTACTGCGCTGTCCGTCATGTCTCACAGGCAGACAGGGCAGAAGGGGGGACAGGGGACCGGCACCCGTGCTGGGCAGCTTGGCCCCTGCCTCAAACGCTGAGCTGGCCCTGCCGGCCACAGCGGGGGGGTGTCCTCAGACCCGGAGACCTGCCCCCGGACAGCTGGGGGAGCCGGGCGGAGCGTCCCCCTGGCGCACGCAGGCTGAGTCGGAGGCGCAGGGAGCGGGGGGCGTGTGCCTCCCTGGCAGCCGCAGCGCGCACAAATGCCAGCTTGTCATCCTCGTCAGGTGCGAGCGCGCCGAGGCGCAGGCAGTTTTTTTGAATGCTACCCGACCGTCAATTAAAATACAGGGAGGCTGACATGTGCCCAGAGCAGGGTGATCAAAGCCGAAAATGCCCATACAGCTTCTAACATGAAAACAGTGTGTTTGGCGGAAGGACTGACACAGTGTAACAGGTCAGATAATTATGAGGAAATCTATGATATATCTGTTGCGATTGCTTACCGCGTCCCCATTATCACAGCCATCAAAGGCGGCGGCGAGGTCCCGTCTGCCGGATCCCGGCGCCGGTGACACCCGCGCGCAGCTGATACAGATGGCTTCTCCCGAGCGACTGAATTAATTTGACATTAAATAGGTGCTACGCTTACCGGCTTGTTTAAATATATATTTTTTAATTGCACTGGGAATAGCCGAGAAGCGAGCGGGGGTCTCGTTAGCGAGGCGGCTCCCACCCGCACCCCCCCCGCGCCCCTCCCCACCGCAGGGCCCCCGCGCGCGCGGCGGCGTGCGCACCCTCTCCGTGCACGGGGAGCTGTTTCATGTCGTGCATAGCAATTGCACACAGGCACCCACGCGCGGCGGCGGGCTCTTGTCTGATGCTTTGCATGCTAATTACTCTGCGGGAAGACCCTGCTCCCCCTCCCCCGCCGACCCCAGCCCCCAGCGCGGGGGCACGCGTGTTAATTATGACGGGGAAGGCCGCCCCCGCGTCCTGCGCCTTGATGGGTTTATTAAAGCTGAAGAAGGGACGCATGGGGCGCATGAGCGTGGGTGGCTCAGGCTGCGGCTGCAGCGACAGTCGTGGGAGCGGTGGCCCGGCCTCCGTGTTCCCTGCGAGGCTCGCCTGCTAATTGCTTCGGCGGCTTCTGCATTCCCGCTCGCTGGCTGCTCCCCGCAAAAAAAAAAAAAAAAAAAAAAAAAAAAGCTAACCAATGACAGCTTTTTACAGGAAACCCTAATAGATTTCAATTTATCGCATCGAGATGATTGCAATAATTACAGGAAACGAGGCGCATCCGCTACACCCTTCGGGGCCGTCTGGGCCGGGTCTCCTCGCGGCTGCACCGCCCGCGCACGTGCTGACCGAAGGCTCCCTGTCCGAGTGGGTGTGTTTGCAGGGCGGGGCCCGCGGGTGGGCCCGAGTGTGGGTGGGCGTCAGCGACGCTGCGATTCTCACGGAAAGCCGGCAAATCTCTCCCACAGAATAAGGTTCAAATCAAAGCAAAGGAGGATTTAGAAATCAGGAATTTCTACCGCCCCCAGCCTGCTAATTGTTTTTGGTGCCCCCCCCCCCGCCGCGAGTGCCTTTCTGCCCACCAAACGTCTTGCCCACACAGATATGCCTCGCAAATGTCTCCGTTGCTGAGTGAAGTGAACAACCAGTCCTCCTTGCATTTCCATTTTAATGGGTTCCCATTATCTCGGTGGGGGAGGGAGACGCTTCCTTCACCCCCTTAATCAGGCAGCTGCCGGCCTGGCCCCACGGATGTGAAGTCCCCGGCAGGCTGCAGTGTCTGGACAGGCGGCCTGGCCTTATTTGTCACTTGGTGCCAAGCAGAATGTCACACGGAGGCCGCCTCTGAAGTTCACGGCGGAGTCTGATACAGATCGGAACAGCACGGATAGTTCCAGATTTTCAGAGGTTCAGACAGGCAAGGGCTTTCTCTTTCCCTTGGTTCTGGGCGGTGAGGACGAACTTTTACACGTGCTTTTTTAAACTCTGGAGGGCACGTGGGAAACACATTCCCCGCGTTTCCGAGTGGTCACCGAGGCAGCAGGGCGGGGGCAACGCCACGCTCTGGGAGCGTTTGAATTCAGCGCCTTCCAAGGGTGACGGTTACTTCTACCTGTAGCTTGTCAGAATGGTCGTACTTCCTTCAAAATCATAATTTTTTCTTTCACTCGTTGGGCTCGTCGGAATTTCACAGCTATGAGGTTTGTGTAGCTGCACACAGCTGTGTAGAGCATGAAAATGACTTACCTGTGCGGTAAGGACAGTCTCTGAAACTCAAGCAGTCTGCCCCACCAACTCAGGATTTGGGACCGGGGCGGACAAATTGTAAGCAGGAAAATAGCAAATATTTCAGGCTTTCTGGGCCGTACCGTGTCTGAAGCAAGTACAAAACCCTGCCATCATCACGCAAAGGCCGGCAGAGATGACGCATCCGTGCGTGAACATACCTGTGTCCCAATAAAACTTTATTGTACAACAACAAGTCAGGGGCCAGAGTCAGGGCAGGTTGTTGATTTTAATGACCCAAGGGGATTAAATGCAATCATTCATTGGTTTGCCTACCTCAGGGGCATTTGGCTGGTTCAAATCTCATCCCAAATATGTTTTTTGGGGGACACCCAGCTCTGCCAAAATGGAGCGCAGCTTTTCTGTTTGCTCACATCCTTGTTAGCCAATGCGAACAAACACTGTCATAAATTCCCAAGTGAAACCTGAGCCCGGAATTCTTCCTCCGCATCTTCTCAACAGAGCACCCGAGCGTGGTTCCGCCCACGGCTGGGCAAAAATATGAGACAAAGCTTATGGGCTTTGTTTTTTAACTTCGATCAAAAGAAAGGGGACAAGTTCACTTATGGGTTGCCTGGCCTTGCAGTGACCTTCAAGGCTTCATGCTAATGTCATCTAATGTGCCGTGTTTTCCTGTGTACAATGCACACTTTTTTTGCCCCAATTTTTGAGCGAGAATTAAGGAGGCGTATGGGATGTCGGTAGTACTAATTCCGTCTGCATAGAAATGTTTTTCCTTCTTTTATGTATGCTTGTGCATTAACAGTGTACCTCTAGAAAGCAAGAATGACCTCCGCGTGCAAAATAATACCCCGGCATACAATCATCACTTTCCTTCCTAAATATAAGTAAATAACACATGGAATTAAAAAATGAAAACCGAGAGATGTTTTTCCCCCTGAAAGTATGGGCCAAAACCGTGGGTGAGCATTCCACATGGCAAAATAGGGCACATTCTTCTTTCTCGGAAGATATTCTTGCATGAACCGCCAAGGGCTGTTGGTCCGCGGCCCCGTATCGGGTCCCCGGGACCGTTCCTGCAAGTACCGGCAGGCCCTTCCTGTGCTGGCGTCCAGTGCGGACGAGCACGTGTTATTCCAGCCCAGCTGCAGGCCTGGGGCGTGAGTCCACTCGGTGGCCTCCACCAGTGACGGTGCCCTGGGGCATGACGGTCTTCTGCCCACGCTGCCAGCAGGTGCCACTCCCCGGGTGCCCGGTGAGCCCTCACGTGGCTGAGAACCCTGGATGTGTTTTGCCCAAAGAAGGTCCCCCGATGTCCACTCTGCAGGTGGCTCCAATCGGCAGCATCCAGCCTGGCGGCCCGCAGGCCTGCTGGGGCTGGACACCCCTGTGGACAGGCCTCGGTACCCCGGCAAGTGACACCGTTTCCCACCTCGGTGCAGGGAAGTGGGCTGGTGGAGAGGGTGGCTTTTTCTGGCTGCTGGCTGAAAGGGACGTTGGCGGGCAGGAGGGGTGGGGCTGTCTGTGCACCCTGGACGGGTTGAACAGGGAGGGACCCCGTGACAAGGGGGTGCACGGCCTCGGGAAGTGGGGAGAGGCCCCCAGTGCGAGCCGGCAAGGATGTGGCATCTCAGTCATCCAAACACGGGGACTGGACTCTGGCCACAGATGAGCAAGCCCGGGACAGGGTCTCTGGAGCCCGAGGCTGGGGCCATGGCCACCCCAGACTTTTGACCGGCCCGACCTCTGAGTCACCTGACCCCCGACCTGCTGGACATCTGACCCCTGGACGCAGACGAGGGAAGACAGTGTCTCCTTGGAACCCGGCACGGCACTGCTTCTCACGGACGTGCCAAGAAAACAGCTTCAGCTGCGGCTCTGGAATCGTAAAATTAAATGTGTCCCCCCATGAACTGCCCTACTGGCTCATTACGGGGGCCCAGATTAGCAGGCCATAAAAATCACAATACCCCATTTCTCCCCCGATGGACTAAATCACTTGCTTGTCCCCCTAAACGACATCTATATGGATTATACCCATTAAAATGTTTTTCTGTTTTTCCATAATGAAAGGTTGTAGAACTTCAGGGAGAACAGCTCCAGGCCTTAGGACTGGCTTACAATGAAGGGACTGCTGTTGATTATACGCAGTTTTCCCTCATTTACAAGGGTTTAATTGCACGTAACAAGGAGCAATAACTTCCACGCTCCACCGTGCCTGCGTCAATACCTTCGTGGTCACACAGCTTGGTGGGAAGAAAGAGGAATTAAACGGCGGCTGGTCTTGTGTTCATCCATGTGGTCCCCACGCCTGGGAAAATTGCACTGTGTCTGTTTCTTTATTAGCAAAGTCGGGGGAAGGCAGGACCCACAGGCAAAGACGGAAGGAACCTGACATACGCAGAACGAGCCGATGCGCAGGTCAGTCATCACAAGCTGATTTCACCACACTGTCTAAGGCACGTTGCTCTCTCGGGGGCTCAGGTGGGCACCTGTCTGCACGGTGATGCGTCTGGTGGTCCAACCGTCTTCCTCTGTCTACCTTTGGCCTTCTGCTCTAAGACAAAACATGCGTCTACCGTGTACCATCTCTGAGTTCCGCTCCTGGGCACCGTGACAGGCACGTCACCGTTTAATTAGCAGCGGTTTCTAGTTTGTCTGGGTGGGGAGGGCTGGCGGGGTCATAAATTCGTGGCATGGCTTCCATTCACGGAGTTTTAGACTCGGCAGAACGTGTCATCCACACGTTGAGATGGGAAAGGGCTCTTGCAGAGCTCGCGCACGTTTGATCCCACAAGAATACGTGTTCTCTCTCTCTCTCTCCCGTTCTCTTATCCGTGCACCTGTGTGCTTCTTGGAAGGAAGGAAACCCACCCAGAAAACTGCTACAATTCTTTGGAAACTGGAAACCTGGAGGTGGAGGGTCAGAGCTCCACCGAGCTCTGCCTGGGACTCCTGGCGCGTCCTGGGCCTGTCCCCAACCCTGTCCACACCCCCCCCATCCCGGTGGAAGGAGGATGCAGCTGCTCTGCAGGTGTGGTCAGGAGTCGCCGGCTCAGGTGACGGTGCAGAGAGGACGTGTCTGCTTTCTGCTCGGGGGACTTGGAACACGATGCTGCTTCACGAACGCTCAACGGTTTGTGGCCGCGAATAAATGCCCGCGTTCCCCTGTGCACCTGCGTGTCTGCCGTCACAGCGCGGCCCCCACCAGGGGTGTCAGTGCTGACGGGCGGCTGTGCGCTCAGGTGCACACAGACTCGGGGTGGATGCAGGACAGGTGTGCTCAGGTGACGAGAGCTGTGAGTGTAAGGGGGGCTGTACCCACATCGAGTCGTAGGTGCAGACGCAGAGGGACAGACGTAGATGATAAATATCAATAGAGAGAAAAGACAAATACAGAGACATAGAAACAGACCTAGGAAGGCAGAGATGACACACAGAGATTATACAGACACGGACGATTTGGCGGCAGAGAACTAGAGGAAGTAGACATATAGATACAGATAATAAGTGGGTCATAGACATACAGCTGATACATACGTATGATACAGGCATAAAAACGGGTGCATACATGTCGATTTAAACATGTAGATGTCACAGCGATCTCCTAAGAACACGGTACAGACCGGTAGCCACGGGCGTGTGCATGACGCAGACAGACACACATGTGGGTACCGAGTTGGTTCAGGTGGGACTGACGTGGGCACGCAGTGGTCTACAGAAGACATGGGTGGGCAGGTCCCAGGGCTATGGACACACAGGTGACACGTGTGTAGAGATACAGGCACACATGACATTCGCACACACGTGCAGAAGACCACGTGTTTGTGGACGGGAGAGGGGTGCCCGCAGGGCTGAGACCAGAAGAGCACAGACGTCGCTACGGACAGCAGGCCGGCAGACACAGGTCCTCGCCAAGGAGGACACGGCTGGCCAGGGAGCCCATGGGCAGTCACTCAGCGTCCCAGTGACCGGGGACCTGAATGGAATCCACGGGACATTCAGAGCACGCTGCAGTGTACGCTGGGGGACGAGCAGTGCGTCTGAGGGGGGCACCCCACCCTCTGCGCTGCCCTCAGGTAACTCGCCAGGGTGGACACGGAACCGGTTTAATCTTTGCATTTAATCCACACCCACGTAAACCTCAGGGGGACCCGAGCCTGGCTGTGCAGGGAAGGGCCGTTGCTCTGGACACCACTGGTTCCCACGAAAGACTCAGCGAGTGCTCTGTGGGCCAGGATGCGTCCACCCCATCCAGGGGTCCCGGGGCTGCGTCCCCTCCACAGGCTCCAGGGAGGGGCCTTCCCGCCTCTTCCAGCTGCTGGGGCTCCAGGCGTCCCTGGGCTGGTGGCCGTGTCCCTCCCATCTCTGCCTCCGTCTCCACGTGGCTTCTCCTCCGAGTCTGCGTCTCCTCTTCTGTCCCTTCTCAGGACGCTGTCACTGGACGCAGGGCCACCCTGACCCAGGGCGACCACCTCTCCCATCCTTCCTTCCTCCTGTCCTGGGATTCTGGGATACCGACTTCCACATGGAATTTAGGGGGGACGCAGCTCAGCCCCTGACAAAGCCTTTGCCGGGACCCCAGGGTGGAGGGTCGATGACAACCTTCCTGGCAGGTGGTCTCTAGGTGGCAATCCCGAAACCTGCCTGCACCCCTGCCCCTCCCAGGGGGGGGGGGCTGAGTCCCCGGGACTCCTTCCCCAGCTGCAGGTCCCGTGAGAAGAGACATAGGACCTTGACCTGTTCGCAGTTGGATTTCTGTTCTGCTTTTGCTCACGTGTCCGGGAAAATGAACTGGAGGCCGCGGTGCTAGGAGCCATCCGGGCCCCCGCTGCCCACACGGACGGTTCTGGACGAACCCCGCGCTGGACCGCATTCTGCACTGTACCCACGCCCTTGCCTGGGTCTCTCCAGATGAACGTCTTTCGAACCCTCGCGCTTCCAGCTGCTTTGAACACGCGGCCTTGAACCTGTTGGACCAATGAGTCGCTTTGGATCCTGAGTCTGAGAATGCGCCAGGATAAACGTGCGCAGCTTCCCGCCAGCTGTTTCCAAGCAGTGCCCCCCCAAGAAGCCCCCAGAAAAGGCGTTGTTTTATTTCATGTACAGCCATGCCAACACCTGGCTGGCGTGAGCGTCCCGGGCTGGGACGCCAAGAGCCTTTTGGGTCCGACCGAGCAGCCTTCGGAGGCAAGGACGTGACTGACCGACCTTGTCCATGCCCTGCCTCTCGCACGCCCCCCCGACCTGGTGGGCGGGAGGGGAGGGGCAGCGCCGGGCCAGCTGGCTCCTTGCAGGTGTGGCCAGAGTAGGTGATGCTTCCACGCGGCTGGTGGGAGTGTTCCCCACACTCCTGGACTTCCCGGGGGCAACCCGAGTGGCCGGGCTATGTCCCCAGTGAGGAGGAAATGAACGGTCACCCTTCTGGCTCGGTGGCACCGTGGGTGGCAGCATTGTTCTCTGCACCAGAAGGTTTTGGGTTCCATCCCCAATCAGGGCGCACACCTAGGTCGAGGGTTCGATCCCCCGTTGGGGCAAGTCAATAAAAAAAGCAACTCGTTGGGTGAGGATTCATAAACAACTCTCACGTGTCCCCCAGCAGCCACGGGGTGGGGGGTCACACGCCACCAACGGCACCCTCGGGACCAGGCCGAGAGCAGGGGGCTCCATCTCGCATCCTGTTTGTGGGGCTGACAGTCCCCCCCCGCCCATGTGGGTGTCTGTGGGCGTCAGACGTGCATTCGAGAACTCGGTTTCGGAAACAGAAATCGCAGTTTCCTGGCGCGAGAAAGAAACTCGGCCCCCGGTGCCCGTGAAGGAATCGCCTACCAAAATATTCCCGGTGGGTCACCGGCCAGGCCAGGCCAGGGGACCCCGGGGGAACCGGTGTCTGCGGGGGGCGCGGGGGAGCCCCAGTGGGGACGTCAAACTGGCAGGTGGATGTGCCCCAGGACCGCATCCGCGGCAGCGACCCCAACAAAAGATGTGTCGGGGGGGTGGGCGCCTCGGGCCTCCTGGGGGTGCCGGGAAACACACCCGGGTGCGTGTGCATGCGTGTGCGTGTGCGTGCCGGGCAACGACCAGCTGTTCCCTCCTCCGTGCCGAGAGGGAGGGTCGACGCGCAAACCTCAATTAAGCCTTTAAAAAGGCCACCTGCCCAATGGTGACTGGGGCGTCGTGTAAACAAACCCGCGATGTTATCTGTGGCATTGTGTTACAAATTAAAATGAGATGAAGCCACCTACCGGCTACCTTGGCTGCGTTTTGCGTGTGTGTGGGGGGGCCACCGTGCGCGGGGGTGCGGGCGGGTGTCTGGTCTGTGGGCCTGACGAGCTCTCATTATGTCGGCCTGCGCATTACTTACCGCGCCCGGCATAATCAAAGCCTGGGGGTACGTATTAATTATCCCTTTGAATAGTGATGAAATTTTAAAAAGCTCTGCTTTAGGCTTCCATCAGCAGCACATGAAACAGGGACGTCGCCCAGCTTGTGCGAGGGGTGCCATGTGTTTGTGCATCTGTTCGGGATATTTCAGTTGGAGGCTCAACAAGCGGGGGGCCGGCATGCAAGGGGGGGGTGACGGGGAGACGCGGACGGAGCCGAGTTGTGGGAGAAGAAATAAGGCCCCTCGCGGGGTCGGGGAGCAGGGCTGCCGGGCGGGGGTCCCCCCTGGGGAAAGGCTGGTGGCTTTCTGGACACGGGATGTGCGCAGGTGACCGGTAAGAGTGTCCCTGTGACTGCCATGCCCCCAAGTGCGACCCTCTCTGTGATGTCCCCCCGCCACGCCGGGTGGTTTTGGGGGTGACTCTGAATTTGCACGGGCCGGCTCAGCAGGCTTTGGAATGTAACCAGAACGTAAATGCCATTGGTGGGGGCTGGGGGGCGGAAAGAGAAGGGTCCCCGTGCCTGGGGTGGGGTGGCTGGCGAGGGCGGGGCCTTGGGAAGTTGAGGGGAGCTGTTTTGCAAAGCTTGGTCCGAGGGTGACGGTTGGGGTGACTCCGGCAGGTGCTGTGAGGTCAGAACCTAAGGCCTGGCCGGGAGGGTCAGTGGGTTAGAGCGTCGGGAGCTGCGCCACAAGTTTGTGGGTTCGATTCCCGGTCAGGGCGTAGGAGGCACGGACCCATCTTTCTCTCTCCCACTGATATTTCTCTCTCTCCTCTCTCATTCCCCTTCTAAAATTAATAAATGGATTTATTAAAAGAAAAGGGGGACACCCCAGAAGATTGAGTGATAAACGGACGAGAACCTGATGTGGGGGCTCCCGTCCCCCTTGCACAACCACCCATGCCTTTCATCCCCGCGTGGGCCCCCAGTTGGCCCTGTTCCTGTTTGCTGCTTCCCAGTCCCGATGTGTGAGGCTTTATTGGACGTCTGAGCATCCGAACTGACCACCTGTTGTTGCTCTGCCCCTCCCCGCGTCTGGGCTGCGTCCCCCCGGCTGCCTCGGACCTGCCAGACCGCCCGGGGTGTGAGCTGGACCTTCCCTGTGCAGTGTAACCTCCGCTGAGCGGCGGCCGTGTCCGACTTTGCTCACCGGGGGGTCCTCCATCTCGCCCCGGGCTGGTCCCACCCCCTCGGACGTCTCAGCGTTTTATGAATCTCAGGCTGTGGTCAGGGAGCCGGGCTGCGTGTCCTTCCCCACACGGTGGACCGAGGGCTCACTCTCCCAGGAGTCGGGCAGGTAAGGACTCAGCGAGGGCCCAGGGACAGGTGGCATTGATTGGGCTGTGCAAACGGATGCTGGCCCAGGGTGACGGCCGAGTCCCACCTCGTCCCGGGACACCTGCATTCACTGGCAATTGTTCCAGGTAAGAAGGTGCGGCCGGGGAAGGCCACACGAATGCTGCCCACTGCACATACTCTCAGGACGCAGGGCTCTCTGTCTACAAGGGTGACCCCAGAAGTGGCCGCCACCTTGGATGGCCACAGCCCTGTCAGGGTGACCCACGTCACCTCAACTGATTGAACGCCATCTCGCAGGACAACCCAGGACGGACCCAAGGGACCCCCGCGGCACATGAGCACAGGGTGGTCCCGCAGCAGAGCTCCCTCTGCACCTGTGGGGAGTAACCTGCGTGGGAAAGATTGTCCCTGGGAGTGAGACATTTGAAAAGGGGGCCCCCACCTTGGGGCAGGCAGGGGCCTGTGGTGCTCAACCCACTCCTTCGCAAGAAGCAACTGGGCCGAGCTCTGGCCACATCCCTGCCCGAATGGCCACATCACCGCGTTCCCACCGAGGGACCCAACACACACACACACATCAATTCTGCAAGATGGCGTCCGTGAGGGAGCCAGGCCCCAACACCCCCCCCCCTGCCCTGGACGCCGCTCTCGGCCCCTGTGGACGTTTGAACAGCCGCCCAAGCCACTCTGATGCTGTCTTGAAGTGACCAGATTTATTTTTATACGCTGCCTTGATTCTCCTATTTTAAATTTCCTCCCCGGCTCCCGGGTTGGATTTTTCAGCCTGCAGCGAATTTTAACAGCGGAGTTCGAAGCGCCCTAAAAATAGGGCGCTCCCGCCAAAGTGCTGACACCCGGAATGTCCCCGAGGACCGAGCTTCTGGGAGCTATAATTAAAAGGACAGGCGGCCGCTCCGCCTTTGACGAACCTAAATAGCTATCAGGTTGGCTTAAAGTCCCTTGGCGCTCCGGGAGGCTGGGGGACTCGCGCTGTGACCAGCACGAATCACCGCATTCCCACGACAGGTGAGGAACACGGAGGCGTCGGTGCCGACACGGATAACATGTTCCCTCGCGATGCACTCTCACTGGCCAGTGCGTGGGGTTCGTCCCCCTCAACAACTTGGGCAGACGCAGCTGCGTTGCTCCCCCAACGGTCCCCGCCGCACCCACCCCAGGCTGCCCCCCTCCCCGGCCGTCAATCCTTAAATTGGGTGTTAGGTCATAAAAACAAACACTTCCCCTCTGCTGTCCCTTTTCTAGGCATCTCATTATTTTATGTGTCTCTTTTCTGGTTGCGATCTGGGCCACTGCTTTTTACCCCATCAGCGTGGGGGCATCTGGTATGATTTCTTTCTTTCTTTCTTTCTTTCTTTCTTTCTTTCTTTCTTTCTTTCTTTCTTTCTTTCTTTCTTTCTTTCTTTCTTTCTTTCCTTCCTTCCTTCCTTCCTTCCTTCCTTCCTTCCTTCCTTCCTTCCTTCCTTCCTTCCTTTTTTCTTAATAACATTTCCTTCTCAGACTTTGTGGCATGCCTTGATACACAGTCTCCTGTTTTATAGGTTGGATTTTATGACCTTTCTACTCTGTTCTTCTTGGTGGGGTCAGGTTCTTCTTTGTTCTTTTCTTTCCTTTCCTCTGCCTCTTCCTTTTCTTCCTTCCTCCCTTCCTTCCGGTTCCTCTTGACTCCATTTCCATCACCCTGTCAGGGGAAAAGTTGTCTCCAAGCCGGCAGACCGAGTGTGGCTTGGTCGTTTGCTTTGTTCGGGTACATTTACGCACGAGGAGTTCTCTGCGGATACTTCCTTCCGCATATGCGGAGTGGGAGCCCCCCAGGTGACCTGGAATTGTGGCATCAGCCCCCAGGAGGTGACCGAACAGGAGCAGCAGCCTACAGGAAAGGCCAGAATCTGCGGGGACTAAGCTATCCGTCCCCATCGTCACAGCGAGATAATGACCGTCCATGTGAGGTTGGAACAGATGCGTCTGTGGTTGTGCTTTTTCCCAGATTTCAGAGGGGACCCCCTTCCCGGGAATAGAACTGGCGGACGCCCCTGCATAAGCTCGGCCGCCCCGTCACCCAAACTTCTCCACGGGTCCTGGGGGCGCTGCCTGCGAGCCCATCCTCCGGGCTCGGCAAGTCCTGGGGACTCGACGGTGGAAGTTTGAGAGGCTCCGCTGGGTTTTGACCGCATGCTGCTTTGCCACGGGGAGCCCCAGAGGTTTGGGAACTTGGCGCTGTGACAGGCTTTGGGGCTTGGGGAGGGGGACGCCTTCCGTCCCTCGCTGTGAATGGACCGAAGTCTGGGTTTGGGCTCAGAAGTCGGCTGGCTGGAGTCTCTGGCAGGGCCTGGCAGGGGGAGGAAGGATGCGTGTTCGTCTGTCGCCCTCTGCCGGGCAATTGAGGGCGTCTCTCTCCTGACCGGGAGCCCGCGAAGGGGGCAGACAGCTCCGCAGGGTGGGAGCAGCCAGGCGCACCCCCAAACCCCAAAGCTCGGACCCGCTGAGGGCGCAGAGATGAAGCCTGGGGGCTTCTGGTTGCAGCTGGTTCTGCAGAACTTCTTTACCACCACAAAGGCGCCGCCCTCCTGCACCAAAGATGCGGTCCTGGGGGGGGGCAGACAAGACCCACGAAGCACCTCCCGCATCTAAGAGCCCCCCCGCACAGCTGAGGCTGATTCCGCAGTGGCCAGGCTGCAGTGTTGTGCGCGGCCGAGGGGGGCGCTCTTTCCCCGGCAGGGTTACCCGAGTCCTGCGGGAAGAGAGCAATGGCCAAACGGCGGGGAGTCACGCCAGACGCCCACCCCAATGACATCACCGGGGAACTGGGGACGTCACTCTGCTGTGAGGGCAGTGCCCCGGTCCTCGGACTGCGGGGCTCGTTCCGAAGGCGCAGCCCCTGTTGCCGACTGGGTCAATTTTATGGAGTTTCAGTGCGTTTATGCTCTGGGTTGGGGGCGGGGGGTACCAGTTACGGTTTAATTTCCTTTCCTTGTGTGCGTGTGCAATGAAAACCCCAGACTTTGCAAAAGCACAGAGGTCCAGAGCCCCTGCCTGAAATGGCTCTGGAGGAATGGCGTTTTGGGTTGTTTTTTTTTTCCTTCTTTTTTTGGCTTCTGTGATACATCAAGTTTAAGTGATATCAACACACAAGCAGGGGGCCCCAGGGCTCCCTGTCTTCGCTGCAGATGTGGGGGTGTCCAGAGTCCGGCGCACATGGCTAGCACACGCCAGAGGGCCCGCCCGGCTGGGCGCTGGGAAGAACCAGAAAATCACCGCGCGCGTCTCATGTGCTATAGCGCGTGCCGGGCTTTGCATTTTAAAGGTAATAAAAATATCAGTTGTATTACGCAGCTCAGGGGCTGAGAACAGCCCCTACCTCTGCACAGGACAAGGCGGCGTGTGCTTGAAACACGTATACGCAGAAATGCACCCTGATGTGGAAAACACCCCCCTCCAGGTGGGGGCACACAGGGCTCCTCCGTGGGCCGGACAGGACAGGTCGGGCTCCGCTGTGGAGAAATCTGCTCACAGGCCCGGCCCTGGTCAGGGTGACTCTGCAGGGACATTGGTTCTGTCCCTTGGGGTCTGTTATGGGAGAGATGAGTAGAAAGATAAATACATGGTGGGTGGATGGATGGATGGAGAAATGAATAGATGAATGGATAGATTAATAGACGGATGAATAAATCAATGATGGGTAGATGGATGGGTGGATACATGCATGGTACAGATGGTAAAAACATAATACATATATAACAGGTGAAGACACACATAGATACAAAGTTTCACATGCGTCTGTGTGTCTATGTATTGTCTTAGTCAGGGCTCTTCAAACAAACAGAGCCAATGAGAGATATCAAATCAGATATATATATAAAAAGTGACCTGTTATAAAAACTGACTCCCCTAATGATGGAGGCTGAGGGTCTCACGTTCTGCCAGTTGGTGCCGGAAAACGGCAAAAGGCGAGTGCTGTGATTTCCAGTCTGGGTCCCAAGGCCTGCGATCCGCAAGCTGATGGTAGAAGTCCAAGTTCAAGGCCAGAAGGGGACGGAGGCTGCAGCTCAGTCCGTCAGGCCCTCACATCACAGGCTCCCCTCCGCCACCCTTTGGTTCTGGGAATGCCTTCAACGTATGACGCACGGCCCACCGCAGCGGGAGGGCAACCTGCGGGCTGCAGCCCACCCCACTCAGATGCCGTTGTCGCCTGCACAGACCCTCCCAGGCACGCCCAGCCCTCCCGGTTATAGTGTGTGTGTCTAGGGCCCTTCTGGAACATTCTCCCCCACACACCCACCGTCTCCGCCTCCCTGCCCCCCCCCCGTATTTAACCAGCAAACAGGTCGCCTGCCCCCTCCCGCGTGCGCCCTTCATCCACAGTACCTACTGTCTTTGAGCCCTCCCCCCCAATTTTGCATTTGTCGCAAGGGCCGCCAATGGGCCGTACGGTGACATCTGTGTCTTCGTTCTGTGTCTGTGACACTGCGCAGCACGGGACAGGGACGTTGGCGGGATCAGGAGGCGAGGCAGTCCACGCCCGGGCACCCCTTTGAAGGGGCCCACCCCACTCCTGGACGCTCCCCCCCACCAAGCTATCAACATTCTTTGCCCGCCTGGCTTTGTTTGCGCGTGGGTGATAGATGGGCCCCTTCTGGTCCTTCTCTCTCCAACCTATGAGCTTGCACTTGTGCCTAATGGGACACAGAGCACCGGCTGCGTGCGTGGCAGCGGGGGCTTCTCCCCCCACCCCCCCGTCAGCATCTGTGTGCACGGCCGGGCCTGATGAGGTGCTAATCAGTTGCAGTAGACCCAGAACCCCCCGACATGTTGGGATAATATACGGCCCTTGTCGACGGCCCTTTCATGTGCGGCTCTGGAGGAATGTCCGCGGCCCCCGAGGCTCCCCCCGGCCCCGGCCCCCACGCGGGGCCGAGCCTTTGAAGGCCTGAGGCTGATTTCCGGAACACGGTGCGTAGCAGCACGGCCCACGCTCGCTGCCCCACAAGGGGGAGGCCGCCTGCCAGGATGGGTGTTATCATCTGCCATGTTCAGGGTTTCTCTTCCTCCTTCCCCCCAGACGTCAGTGTGCAGACAGGCGGCAGAAGCTTCCCGCTGGGCCCGGGTCTGGGTTCCTCGTCCCCTGAGGGACTTTCTCAGCGTCCCAGAGGGATGCTCTGTCCCCGCGGAGCACTCGGTCCCCTCCCCCTCGCCCGTCCCGGCTCCCCCCACCTCCCGCCCATCTCTCCGAGTCTCTGTCTCTGCTATGACGGGGACGCCACCGTATTCACCCTTCTGGGTCCGGCTTCTTTCACTCAGTATTGTGTCCTCAAAATTCACCTCCAAGGCACCCAGCACACAGTAGGGATGACGTACCAGTGCCCTGGGCAGCCCTAACCAATGATCGAAACTGGGTCTCTTACACAGGAGTTTGTACCCTCACGTCTTAGAGACCAGATGGCTGAGGTCACCCAGGGGTCCCAGGGCCGAGCTCCCTCCACAGGCTCCAGGGAGGGTCCTTCCCGCCTCTTCCAGCTCCTGGGGGCTCCAGGCGTCCCCGAGCTGGTGGCCGCATCCCTCCTGTGTCCACCGGGCTTCTCTGAGTCACGATCTCCTCTTCTGTCCCTTCTCAGGACACTGTCACTGGACGCAGGGCCACCTGACCCAGGACGACCTCCTCTCAGATCCTCCACGGAGCCTCATCTGCAAACCCCCTGTGTTTCGAGATAAGGTCCGATTCCAAGGCTGTTCCTGGGTATGGATTTCTACTGAACCCACGTGACCCCCTGGGAAGCTCCGTTATCGCCACGATGGGCCAACGACAACCCACGTGCTGGATTCCCCGACTCCCTGACGCCTGGAGCCGATCAGGATGGAAGAGACAGGAGACTACTGACCTGTCCTGCGCCAGTGTCCCCGGGGGCTGGGAAGCGGCTCGAATTGCATTAGAAAGGCGTCCGCTGGACCCCGAAGACCTCGGGGCTGAAGAGAAGGCTCACGGCGTCCGCAGACCTCGTCACTCGGCGACATCCACGTGGGTCGAATCCGTAGGACGAGAGCCTGAATCTGAGGCTCTGGGGGTGGGCAGGCCCGAGGCACAGGGTCCGGCTTTGGGACTGGGCCGTGGGGGCTTCATGGCCTCATTTCCCCTCCTGTCCTGTCGGGCCCTGCACTGTCTCAGCAGGTGAACCAGGAGGGACGGTCTGACCTCCGCCGCCCCCCGCTGCCGAGTAAAAGGACCCCGGGGCCATCTCAGCAGTGGCCCAGCCCAGGGACGCCGTCTGTCCTCCCGGTCACACAGAAGCCACCTGCTTTCGATGTAGCCGTAGCGGGGAAACCTTTTCTTCGCCGCACGTCGGATTCTGCGGGAGAAGGTAAAACATGACTTCTTCTTCAGAGCGGGGAGACTTTCAGCACCGGTCCTGTGAGAAGGCGAAACGCAATCACCTCTCGTACGGGGCCGTGCGGCAGGTTAAAGAGAGCAAACCCCTCGGCCTGTGTTTGTGAAATTCTGCGAAAGCCACCATTCTGCCTGCTGTTCTTTGGGGCGATTCTCCCAGTTTCCAGCACCTTTTTGAACCAGGCAGGACAAGGTCAGAGTTCGCATTCAAACGTTCGGGCTGATAACGTTGCCATCCACCCGTTTTCCTGTGCCCTTTCGATGCTGAATCTGCACGAATTTTTAACAAGACTCGGGCTGTCAAACAGCTTTGGAATGTGCCCATTTGGGGATGGAATTTCGATGGTGCAGAAGGTCCCGGGAGCTGATACGTACTCAAGGGTGAATCCGATTTTACAAAGCTACGTGCGTCTAGGGGAAAACCCAGGTCTCGGCGGAACATCAGGGCTGAAGGTGACAAGTTTGCTCCAAGTCACACCACCACTGAATAGGGAGTAATTTTCATCCAAGTGCCCGTCCATCCAGTCTTTGCTGTTCCCCTTAGACTCACCCTCCCACGCTTCAAAAGCCATCGTCATTGGCTTTCGGGCCACCCTGTCCCAGGACAACCTCCCTCCAGATCCTCCCCTTCCTGCCGTCTGCAAAGTCCCGGTTTCCCGATGAAGTCCCGCGCCCAGATTCTGGGCGGACGTATCTTCTGGGGCCACCATGGCACCCTGATGCTGACCTTGCTCTCGTGGGGTGAGTGGCCCTCCTGTGCTCCTGAGAATGTCCCCAGCCCCTGAGGACAGATGTCAACAGAGGCTTGGTCCAGGCAGGGGCTGAGGCTTATGTGCCACTTCAAGTGTGGACATGCCCGGTCCCACTCAGGGACCCCTGCAGACCCCAGGCACCCCAGCTCGTGACATCAGAGTTGCACTTTGTCCACCCGGGGGAGTAGGCTGCACGGAGGGTCCCCGAAAACCCACCTGCTCCCGAATGACTGAGCCCAGGTGCGAGACAGACACACCTCACAGAGATTTGTATTAGAACCACAGAATCGGCCCCCGGTTTGAAGCATCACAACCCTATTCCAGACACAAGACATTTGTCCCTGGGGACCCCTCAGGCCCAGGGCAGCCCGGATAACGGAGTAATAATTTAAAAAGAACATCACACAGCACTACAGTCCTCACTGGAGTGGGGTCAGCCTGCTGGGATGGCTGAGGCCAGCCCTGTGCGTTTAATAAAAGATTGTAACCTAAAAATGCAAAGACGTTTCGTAGAAGGTGCGAACCTTGCCACTTTGTAATGAATGGCAAGACAGTTTTGCAAAGACGTTTCGTGGAAGGTGCGAAACTTGCCACTTTGTAATGAATGGCAAGTACAGAGAGGGGGAAGGGTTTGGGGTTTAATGATGTGACCAAGGCGTGTGCGTCCGCCCTGCGTGGGCTGAGGGCGTGTGCCCACCACCAGACATGCAGGGGTATTTTGTGCCATGGATGCTGAGCCGTGGGACCTGAATGCGGAATCTTCCAGGACATTCATCTCACACAGCAAATTCTACCTCGAACGTACTTCCGGATTATCTCCTTATGGAGAGACATAATCGGTGTGTGTTTCTCAACCCGTTTTCCTTCTGTATGATTCTGGGTTTTGCTTCCTCTCTGACCGGCTCAGGGTTCCTGGCTGTGGCGGGGGGTATTTCTTTTGGGGGAGCAGACATATGTCCATAGGTAGACAGGTGAATAATGATAGATGATAGATAGATCGATAGATACGCGGATTGTAGATATATTTGACACAGAGACAAGAAATATTCAAAGACGCATTATAGGTGATAGACACTAGATAATAGATATGTAGACAGAGAAATAAATGGGAGGTAAATAAATGAGACAGATTGTTTCCTGCTGGGTCGTGGTCTCGGAGTCTCACACCTGAGGTTGGGGCTGGAAGACTCTCAGATGGGGGGGCGTCCTGGGCCCCCCATACCTGGGCAGGGTGCTGAGCAGCCTCCTGGTCTGCACCTCACCTTCGCCCCCCTTAACGACCTGCTTCCTGGAGGGTGGGGGTGGAAGGTGAGATGCACGGGGTGTCGCCCTGGCAATGCAAACTTGTTGCCGCCTCGGGCCACTCAAAATAAATGCCCTGCAGCTTTTGCAGCTGGGAGAGAGGAGAGGACCTGGATCCTTCCGGGGGGCCGAGGCCGGAATCTGAGGCCCAAGTTAGGATCGTGACCCCTCCACCCCCCAAAAAGTGCAACACAGGTCGGCCCCCCAACCACACGGAGATGGAGATGGAGGTGAAGCCCATCTCTGGACGCGATTCTCCTCCGTCCCCCGCCCACCCTCGTCCAGCCAGGGTGCGAGTCCCACTTTAAAGATGCCGGCGGGTCGGGTCTGCGCACAACTCGCCAAAGAAAGCTTCCCGTTTACTCACGCTCTGCAGCCTGAGCTTTTTTCCAAAGAAAGTGGGGGGAACGGCAGAGGGCTTCCTTATTCATTTTATCCCTCAAGACAATTGACGATTTAGGCGTTGCTGCTGGCTTCTCACCTCGGCAGTCGAGTCATTAATTGTGGAGCCTGTCCTGGCAGGTCCCGCCCGGGGCGCGGAGATGGGCAGCAGTGAGGGCCCGTCCGGGCGGCGAGCGGTGGAGGAAAGGGCCTCCTAACTGGGCTGCCGTGGGTGCCGGCCGGATTTCGGTGCCTCTGAGGGCGGAGCTGGTTGCAGCTGATGGCGTTTTCTGATCCTTCGCAGACTGGACAGGAACCGAACCCCCGTCGTCTGGGTGCACGGTGCGGAGCTTCATGGCCTGGGCGCACAGGGGTGCTGTCCTTTGGGGTGCCCCCTGCCTCCCCATCTTCCCGGCACAGCTGCCCCATCAATGCACGTGGGGAATCAATGCCCAGGCATCTCCAGCCCACCCTGAATCCAGCATCACCTGCAGCAGGTTCCAAATGTCTCCAGGTGAGCCCCGGCCGGGTGGCTCGGACGATTGCACCGTGGACCCAAACACACAAAGGTGGCCGGTTCAGTTCCCAGTCAGGGCACGTACCTGGGTTGTGGGTTTGACCCCCAGTCCGGTCACATGTGGGGGGCAACAGATCCCTCTCTCTCTCTCTCTTTCTCTCTCTGTCTCTCTCTCCCTCCCCACCTCCACCGTCCTCTCTGCCTAAATAAGTACAATAAAAAAGAAACTGGTTAAGGAAGCAGCAAATTTTCTACCATATATGTTTTCACCAGCAAGAATTCGAAGAACGTTGCACACAGTCATTCACTGGATGCTTTTATCTCTCGTGGACGCTGATTATAAAATCCCTCGCTGTGCAATGAACCTGCCCTCACTCGGTGTCATAAAAAGGTTACTCACGACGGACAGAAACCATCCTTTTCCCTGCGGGAATTTGGCCCTTGGAGGAACGAAGGCTCTCTGAGGGGACCATAGTGTCGATGGAAACTCGTAAACTATGACTGTGAGTAGCCACTGCTCCTTCTGCGTGAAGTTTTTGTAAAGCCGCACTCTCTGGGGTAAAGCGGTCCCCGCTTTGGCACCTCGGTCACCCTGGGCCCCGTGATGGTCCTACGTGGGCCCCTGACGCTGGCCGCTCCGCCGAGTTTTAACTGGAAGTAGTTTGGGTCTCGGGAAACCCTGTGATCGCCAGTTCCCCCTGCTTCACGTACAACACGCAGACCCCGCACTTCAGAGCGTGGCCGGGACACCGTGAGGCCCGCCCACCTCTATTTGGGAAATGATGCAGCGTGAGGCTGTGTGTGTTCTCCCAAGCGAACAAGCGATAAAAACAAAGAGATGTGGAATGAAGTACATTGCAAAGCTGGCATTTTATGTCCCGTGATTTTAAGTTTTCTTTCCATTCCAGGGGACATTCAGTCTGAGGTTAGTTTCAGGGGTGCGGCCTGGCAGTGAGACCTCTGTGTGACTTACAGAGGGACCCCGCCGGTATTTCCAGGACGCACACGGCACCCCCATGTCATCATTTGAATGTTGCTGACTGTGTTCCCTGTGCTGGACTTTACACGTGACTCTCCTGTGACTGCCGGTCTGTGCTTCTCTGTGCCTCTGCCTGTCTCACTCCGCCTCCCTTCCCCCCCTCACCTAAGGGGGGGGAGGGAGACCTCGGTCTGCACAATGCAGCATTATTTACAATAGACCAAGCTATTTCAACAGCCCAGGGCCCAAAGAGTTGCATTAGAAGACAACCGGAAGAAGAAGATATGGAAGTAATATTCCATGTGGTGGAATATTACTCAGCCGTGAAAAAGAAGGAGAGCCCAGCCTTGGCGGCAACGTGGATGGACATACAGGGTGTGAGGCTCAGGGCAGTGAGTCAGAGAGACCCACAGCAGGTGCTTTCCCTGACCTGTGCAATCCGAAGGGGGGCAGAAACAAACAGCAGGAACACACTCATTGGACATGATTTTTAACACTTTGTTTTCATGAGATGTCATGCTGTTGCGATGTCAACCTTCCTGGGAGAGGCACAACACGTTCTATGGATTCGAGTGCCCTGTCCCCGCAATGACCCTGCTCATTCCTCCGGTGGGCTTCTACGGCGGGTCCGAGGACGGCCACCAATCCTTGCTTCAGGGTGGGAGGAAGCCGTTGCCCATGGCCCCCGGGGGCCTGGGCACCCTTTCTCCACCCGGCTCCAGACTCTCAGGGACTTCTGTCTGCGAGGGCACTGGGGTCCCAACAGAAGGGGAGGCTCGGGTTTGTGGACACAGGACGGCGGAGCCACGTGCCCGTCTGGGGCCTGTGCGATGGCCCGCCCTTGAACATTGAGTGTCACCTCATGCTGGCAGCTGCTGGTGGGGGCCCTGTTACAGCCCACAGGGGACCCCTGGGCTGAGCAGAGCCCCCGCCGTGTCTGTGACTGACAGCGCACCAGGGGGACAGAGCTGAGGAGGGGTCCCCACAGCCCCGTAGGAACTGTTGACTGTGACAGACACCAGCACAGTGGTCGTTGGGGTTCAGGCCCATGGTCAAAGCCGGCTGCACAATGCTTCTCCGTGTCCAACTTCCCTGAAAGGTTGGCTCCTGTATGGTGTCCCCAAGCTGGTAGGCAGCAGCCGGGTCACTGTGAAAAGACCCGTGGGTGCACTGGGGAGGTGTGGGTGACCCCAGCACCCCCGGCGTGGTTTGGGGTCCCAGGCAGGGGGACCCCAGTCTGAGCCGCTCTCGGCCTCTGGTCGCTGATGTTACCGGGAGGCGATTCTGGGAAGCCTGGGAGATGCTGCCACCTAGTGGCCGCCGCGAGTGTGTTCCCGGTCGCCGGTGGCAGCCCGAGGACAGTCCCCCTCCCGGTCCTGCCCAGGGGAGGGAAACAGGGAAGGCGCTTCCGTGTTGAAAACGAGGGTAGAAAAAAAAGCGCAGGGGCGGGCACCAGTCCGTCTGCGCTGTATTCTTGTGCTATTATTTATTCGCTTATTGATTATCGCACAGTTTATTTGTGCTTTCGCAGACGAAGAAGTGTAAGCCTGCGTTTCGGCCAACCTGTGTGGGATGAAGCTGCGTTGTGTCTGCAAATGCCGCTAAATAAATGCTTTCTACAATGATGATTTAAAAAAAAACAACAGCAACAGAAAAAGACTGGTCCTGGCCGGGTAGCTCAGAGGGTTAGAGCATCACTCCCACACCCTGAGGTTGCTGGTTTGATCCCCGGTCAGGGCGCAGACAAAAACCAATTCGTGAACGCACCAGTAAGTAGAAAAGCAAACCGACGCGTGTCTGTCTGTCTGTCTCCCTCCCTCTCTGTTGAGAATCAGTAAAAATACCTCCTCAGGTAATGATTTAAGGAAACAGAGAGGGGGGTCCCTTTCACAGCATTAAAGCCCCGGATGAGAGTTCTGAGGGTCTGCAGATGCCGCCCCCTGGGCAGGCGAGGTGGACCACAGACAGGGACCCACTGCGGGGAGCCCATGCAGGTGCGTCCGACAGGTGTCCCTGCTTGTTTGTGGGACGCACACGATTGCCAGCATTGGCGGAACCCTGAAAGCCCGAAGCAGGGACCCGGCATCCGGGAAGGGGCGCCCCCCGTCCAGGAAGGCATGTGGGCCCCACAGCCGGGAAGAGCGAGGGAGCGGCCATGGGGCCAGAGGTCTGGAGCTGAGCCGCGGGCCGGCAGGTAGCTTCCGAGGGGGCCGTAGGGGCGACGCCCACCAGTGGTGTGGGCACCGGGGGCGCTGCAGACGCCGTGAGCTGCTAGGAATGCGGCCCCGACCCAGCGAGCATCGCACTGAGCTGGGGCAGAAGGAGAAAGTCTTGTGGTGTGGCCACCGGGCCTGGCGCCTGAGTGCTGAGCAAACAGGGCTGAGGGGCCACAGGGTCAGGGGGCACAGGGTCAGGGGGCACAGGGCAGGGGGCAGAGGTGGGACCAGAGCAGAGAAGTGGGCACGGGCCGGGAGAAAAAGTGACAAAAGGGTACATTTGGGACGATGGGCGGCACAGCTGAGGGACCTTCCGAAGCCCCCACCCAAGAGTGGTAAAGGCCCAGCCGTGGGTCACCTGCCTGAACCTGCAGAGAACCCTCCAGAAGCAAGATCGGGAGAGACAGAGAAGCACGCTTCTCGGACAATTTCCCTTTTGTTCTGCGCATTCAGAATTAAGGAGGGAGCGCCAGGAAGAGTGCAGGAAGCAAGGCGCGTTCCGGGCTACAGGACAGGTCAGGTGATTTAAACCCCTGAAAGAGAGCAACGTCAAGGTGTGTTGACGGGGAGGCGGAAAAGAAGCCCGCAGCACCGGCTTCATGCAGAGGAAAACCTTTCGGGGAGCGTGCTGCAGGCCTGGTGTGGGATGGCCCACGCGGTGCGGTCCGTTTGGGGGTTACGAGGTTGCCACCTGTGACGTGCCTTTCTGTAGACGCGCTTTTGCGGCCACGGCGGGATCCCGGGCTCGGTGTGTGCGCACCTGAGACTGGTACACCCAGGTGAGCCACGTCCCATTCTGCAGAGCATGGGTGGGAGCAACTGAGCTCCCACGGGAGAGAAAGACGAAGGGACGCCCCTCCAAAGGGGAGCCTGGGGGTGTCCCCCTGGGGGGGATACAGCCCCCGCTCGGGAGGTCACTCGGGAAGGTGAGAAAGCAAACCCCAGACGTGAGCCGTGCCAGCTACTTTCTGAAGGCCGGGGGTGGCAGGTGACACGGAGGGAGAAATGTAACCTGCAGGGGGTGAGAACGGATTAAGTGGGGTGTTCTAACGTGACTGCATTGGGACTAAACAGGCCCAGGTTCGCTGCCGGTGCACAGAAGGTATTTGGAACCAAAGGGATGGGAGCTCCTGAAATGCTGTATCTGCGTAAAATCAGAGTCTCTCCTGAAATAAAAACTCCGTGGTCAATAAACTGCAGGACCAGTTTGAATCTCCTCTCGGGGCATGAAGACTTGGCCACTGGACATTGTTGCAGAAATGTTGTACCTCCATCTTTTCTTCTTTCCAAGAAATGCCTTGTTCGTGCATAAGGGCCCTTCCTTTCCCCTGCTAACAGGGGTGTTCTTCCAGAAGGTTCCCACCTCGCCCGCTTTCAGGGTGGTCTGTAAGCCTGAAATGCTAACCACCATCCTGTCTCCCATTTCTCCGTAAAACCACACACATAAGGGAGACCAACTACGGTTTATCCTCTTCACGATTTGTGTTCTGTTGGCTCAGTTTGCACGCCACAGGCACTGAAGCTAAGAGAGTAGATTAAAAGTATTTTCTGTTTACAATAGCAATAGAGGAAAAGATGATACATAAGAACAAAAAAAAAAACTATATTCTGTAAAACTGTGGATTGCCACAAGGGTGTCCAGTTCAGGTCTCTGTGCGTCGGGCCAATGTGAGTCAAGCCTTACAGGGTCATTGGCTTTGGGGATGTGGTGAAGGAACCTCTAAGGTTTGCAGGGATCAGTTCCACATCCGGGGTGAGCCTAGCAAAGGAAACCCAAACGAGACACCCCAGGCCGTCTTGCAGAGAAAACTAATCCTAAAGACCTGACCGAAAAGGAATTAGCCAGCTACCAAAATGAATCAATGAGAAGAAAGATATGTACTTCATTTCTATTGTAGGGGGAAAAAAACATGACCTTTATATGCTGGGTGTTCAGGAAGCATTGCTTGATTTGAAATGTGGCATGTTTGGTGAAGACCACGGCAACAGTGAAAATTGAGGTGTAAGACAAGGGGGGACCCCGCCAAAACCCAGAATTATCTTCTGGAATGCAGGCCCCTTGTAGTCCGGGCTTCCCGCTGCTTGGTGAGTGTTGGAGGACCCCGGTCTCTCCGTGGGCCAGCTGGCGCTATTGTGACAGGCTGATTCGGCATCAGTGGAGTTTTTGAAGACGCTGTCACGGCAATGATGGGGATTTACAAGCGCCCCTGCCCACACTGCGCTGAGTGTTCAGTATTTTTTGACCCGAAACGGCTCGTAACTGCGGCTCACCTTTGCATTCTGCTGATTTTTCGTGGCATGAAGTGGTGCCCTTTCGTGTGTGCATGGCCCACCGACGTCCCCTTTGCCACCTCCGCACGGCTCCCCTTGCGTGTGGTGTGCCTCACACGGTCAACGCTGAGAGCGCTGTGCTGTGGGGACGAACGGCCGCTCGCAAGGTCAGCGCTGACCGTGCGTAAAACAATGTCCCCGCAGGTAACAGCGCCGCCTTCCTTGCACACGCAAACTTCCGTGCAGGCGCTCGGTCTCCGGGGAAGGGGTCTCACTGCAGTGTAATGTAATTTTGGACAAGTGTTAAATGCCGGTGCCCTAAAAAAGCAGGCGTGTCGGAAGAAAGGTGGGTAAACAGGGGGGAGCAGTAGGGGGGATGGAGACAAGTGTACGGGAATAGCAATAAAAAGAAAGGAAAGGAAGCAAAGGAGGAAGGAAGGAAGGAAGGAAGGAAGGAAGGAAGGAAGGAAGGAAGGAAGGAAGGAAGGAAGGAAAGGGTGAAGAGATTTAGTCCCCACATTTGTTCGTGGATCCTGGCACCAGGGAGGGGTGGCTGGTGACGGGGTCGCAATGCTACAAAAAGACATTGCAGACAACACAGGGAAAACCGGAGTACGTCTGCGGCGTGACATCAGCCCTGAATTCCCTCCCGCGGCAACCGCCGCGGTCCCACTGGGTCTTGCTGTGCCGACGCAGGCGTGGGAGCGGGAGACAGGAACAGGGTGGAGACCCGCCGCCCCCAAAGATTAGAAACTTCTCCTGTCTGTCGCTGAGTTCCCCTACTTTAGTTCTCTTATTATTTCCCCCCCAGTTCAGTGAGATGCACTCACAGGTACCACTGTGTGGGGTTAGGGTGTGCCGGGCGATGGGTATGTGATAAGCAGGGTGGGCACCCCCAGGACCCCCTGGGGACCCCGCGGTCACCGCCAGGCGTGTGCAGGAACCTAGAAAACACTCTCTGGGGGTATGTGTCGGTTCGTTTTCCTCGATTCCACATACGAGTGGGATCATCTGGTGTTTGTCTTGCTCCTTCTGGTTGATTTCACCGAGCACCGGACCCTCTAAGGTCCGTCCATGAGGGGGGACCCCCAACACCTCAAAGTTTCTTGACAACAAATTGTGTGTGTATTTATTCTCCCATGTGTAAACTTCAGCCCCCTTCAGAGGACGCAATACCCCTATGGAGACACTTTTTCCCACTGCTCAAAACCGGTTTTGTTGGAACGTGTCCATTTCGATGCCTTTTAGTGCTTTTGCAGGGTTTTCTGTTTGTTTGCTTGTTTCTTTCACTTCTACGACCTCAGCAAAATGTTTTCCTTTGAGGGCTTTTTTGTATTTGGGGGGAAAAAAAACAGTCACTCGGGTGAGATCGGGTGAATGGGGGGGTGAGGCACAGGGGTCATGCCATGTGGGGTCAAACACTGCTGAAGACTCAGCGTGATGTGGGCAGATGGACTCACAAATTCCCCATCATGGAGCAGGGACGCGCCCTGAAAGAGTCTTCAAGGAAAATTCAGCACAGCCGAACACCACCTCTCCCAACAACGCCAGCTGGCACTCTGCTACAGATGGGTTCCTGGAACACTCCCCCAGCGGGGGAAGCCTGTCCTCCAAGGGGCCCACCCTCCAGAAGGTAATTCCAGGTGTTTGGGGTCCCCCTTCATTATATCAGTATATATGATGTGCTTGTATAATGTATGGATATTTCTATGCATGTGTGCATGTATGTGGGAGAATAAAAACTGTTTTATTCTCAACCTTCTTAGGGTCCCTGCCTGGAGCTGAGAATTTAAGTGTCAGGCTCAGAACAGCACACAGATGGATTTGGTGTGACTTTTCCAGGACCGAGAGGCCTCTGTCGAGAGAAACAGTTAGACCTGTGTGTCTCTGTACAGGGTTCTCCAAGGAAGAACACGTGTCTATAAATGTTCTCCATCTGTCTGTGTTTTTGTCTGTCCTATCTATTCTCCCGTGTGTCAGCCCGTTGTCAGCTCACGCCTCAGACCCAGCTCTGGGAGACCTGAGGGCGGAGGGACCGCCGTCTGCCCCCCTCCGCCTCACGCCGACTCAGGCGGCCAATCTCCGTAAACCGAAAAAGACGCCTTAGGTGAGTCCTCCGCTCTGAAACTGACCAAAGAGTCCCTAAAAGCAATGAGCTGCAGTTAACCAGAAAAAAACCCACATGTCTGCACATTTAAAAATACAAACTGAAAGGTATACAATACAGAAGAAGCCTCCCCGGGAAAAGCTATTTTTTTAAATGATTTTTAAATTGAATGAGAGTGTAATTTGTCACGGAATTGAAAACTGCCTGAGCAAGTGCGTGCTGTCTTAGAAAAGCTACCACATGCAGCTAAACCATTGATTATAAAAGCAAAAAAAAAAAAAAAAAAAAAAAAAAAAGGTTGAGAAATGAATGAGCGAAATACTCAGCCCTGAAAGTTAGGGCAGGGGAAAAGCAGGCACAAATAAAGGTGAAAAGTGCAGAAAAGAGTGAATTCGAGCGAGACTAACATTTGGTTCCCCACGAAACTGAGAGAAAGCGGTGAGGTTCTGGTGACAGCAGCGGAAGGGGACGGATCACAGGTTGCCTGAAATGTGCCCAGGAGAAGACATGGAAAGGAGGGTGTGAGCAACACAGCCAAAGAGACAAAAACAAAAAAGAAAAACAAAAAAATAAACTAATAGTGAGCACAGAGGGATGGGGCCACGGAATTCAGAGTCAACAGAAGGTGTGACTAAGACACTTTTATCTGGCCACGGCCCAGGACACAATCAATACGCAGAAATCGCCCATTTCTACCCACCAGCCAAAAAAAAAATCAGGAACAATAAACCCACAAGAAAGTAAAGATCCCATTGGTGACAGCAGTCCGTGCAGGCCTGAAGAAGGTCCCACGCACAGAGGGGACGAGAAAGGGAGCAGGCCCTTCCCGCCACCGAAGAAAGGAAAAGCCAGGACGCGTGTCTTGGGGGACGGAGACCGGCTCCGCCAGCTCTCGGTGGAGATGCTCCGGTTCCAGTCGGAGGTTCAGCTGCCGCCGGTGACCTCTGACACGCTGCCACGGGCGCGGAAACGCGGCCACCACCCGAGAGCCCTGAAGAGGAAGTGGTGCCGGAGGCGGGGTCGGGAGGAGCAGAGAGAAGGGGAGGCCAGGCTGGCAGCGGGGGTGACACCCTGAAGGGAGACTTGGGGACAGACCACCGTGCAGGACACACTGCGTGACAGAAGGGGGCGCCACGCCCACTCGGGACACAGGTGTGGCACCGAGGTCCTGTCCCCAAGGCCCCTCCCGCCGGCCCCACGGTCTCAGGCAGGCTTTTCTGGCTTCCTGCATGAACTCGGCTTTAGAGAGCCCTGTCTGTGTTCCGGGGGCGGGGAGGTTGCTCTTCTGACTTTTCTTTTTTAACGCACGGGATCCGATCATTGCACAGTTGGTGGGATTAGGGGACTGTGACGTGGGGGACGATGGACAGAGCCCGGGGAGACGGGGGCCACGTGGCCACGGCAGAAGTGTGGTGGTTGAACCCCTCACCCCCCTCGAGTGCCTGCCCAGAGGACAGCACTTCCCCAGAACGGTTTTCAAAGGGGAACGTCAAAGACACCGGGCCAGCCCCACGCAGATAAACGTAATTCACACAGGTTGCCCCAAACTGTTGGCTTCCGACCCTCTCCACCTCTGTGCTTCTGATTGCCCTGAGCGCCCCCACTTCCCCCCCCCCCCAGAACCCAAACTTGATGCAAAGATTACTTTCAACCGAACACATCTGCAAAGAGCCTCCGTGCAAGTTTCTCTTCTCTGCGCCAGGAAATGAGGCTCCATAAGTGTGTTCCCCGGGGGTGGGGGTCCGGCCCTGCTCCCGGAACTCACAGTCCCTTCTCCCCGGGCAGGGGCAGGGGTCACGGCCCGAGCGGGGGTGGGGGGCCATCCCCCGGTGAGTAGGGCGCTCAGTATCGTATGCTCTGATCTCCTGCTTGTTCTCAGAAAAACTGCTTATCTTTCCTAAAGGTCATTGTTTTTTCCTGCCCAGTGGGCTTCCCCTGGAAGTCCCACATTCAAATCATCCCGATCAGTTTCTCCGGAGGAACAGGCGCCCCCAGAATGTGCCTCTGTGGCGGGCAGATCATGTCGAACTAGAGGCCACTGACCACAATGGACATGATCGCTTCTGGTGAAGGACCTTCAGGTTCACCAGGAAAAGTCCACCGGCAGGCGAGTCCACGGGGCCGGTCCACGGTCACTTC
This sequence comes from Artibeus jamaicensis, assembly GCF_021234435.1. Classification (NCBI taxonomy): domain Eukaryota; kingdom Metazoa; phylum Chordata; class Mammalia; order Chiroptera; family Phyllostomidae; genus Artibeus; species Artibeus jamaicensis. The sequence continues at coordinate 381,788 of NW_026521704.1, forward strand.
AGGCTGAGTCCCACGCCCCAGGGGGGCCCTGGTCACCTTCCCCACGCTGAGAAATCCCCGTTCTCTTCCTGTCTGTCTGTCTCGGGCTGACACCACACACAGCACCCCACACACAGAGGCTCCAACGAGTGGGGCACAATGGTTCCCTGTCTGTGCTCATCGCCCAATTCTGTGTGTGTGTGCATACACGCTTTTGTGGGGGAGCTAAAAATATATATACGCATACTTTGTAAAAACATTTTAAAAGTTATGTTTAGAGACCGGGGGGAAGGGAGAAAGAGATGGAGAGAAACATCAATGTGTGTTTATCTCTTGTGCGCCCCCTACTGGACACCTGGCCGGCAACCCAGGCATGTGCCCTGACTGGGAATCGAACCAGTGACCTTTTGATTTGCAGGTCAGCACTCAGTCCACTGAGCCACACCAGCCAGGGCTATTAATACTTTTCTAAAGTTGTTGTTTTTTTAAATTCATTTTAGAGAGGGAAAGAAAGAGAGAGAGACAGAGACATCAATTTGTGGTTCCACCTACTGATGCATTGATTGGTTGACTCTTGGATGTGCCCCGACCGGGGATCGAACCCACAGCCTTGACATATGGAGACGATGCTCTAACCCACCGAGCTACCCGGCCAGGCCCCGTCTTCTAAATTCTTCTCAGCTGAGCTAATAATCAAACGAACAGACTCGGACACCGGAGACCATGAAAGCTCTACCCCGAGGCTCTCACTCTGAACCAGGTGCCTCTGCGTGAGTCCCTGGGGCAGGAACGGAGCGGGTCCGAGGGTCTTTCCGAGTCTTGTTTCTCACCCAGCAACGTCACGTCAATCAATACCCGGAAGATCAATACCCGGAAGATCAATACCCGGAAGAAAGCCGCTGCGGGGTCACAGGCCTTTGCTTCCGTCCTGCCTGCTGTTCTGAATCGGTGTTTGGTTTTGCACAGCCCTCGGGGCAGGACCTCAGATGTGGAGGCCACTGTCCCCCCCCCCCCGAGGCCGAAGCTCACTGCGGGTCCTCCAAAGCCACACTTGGGAGCAGAGAAGGTGGGCAGAGGTGTGGGTGCCCCGGACACGAGATTCTAGGGTGCTGTCCAGACAGTTCACCAGTGTCATGGCCCCCCAAGGGCATTTTTTCATTGCTTTTGTAGAGAGAGGAAGGGCCAGACAGACAGACAGACAGATAAGGGGAGGCAGAGAGACAGAGACACACACACACACAGAGACATCATTCAGTTGCCTCGTGCCTGGGCCCCGGCCGGGGATCGAACCCACGAACACATGGTGCACGAGACAAGACCCCAACCAACTCACGCACCTGCCCAGGCACCCAACACACGGTGTGAGAAGAAAACAGAGTGCGGTGCTTTTTCACAGCAAATCCCACTACACGAAGCGGACGTGATTTTAATGATGGGCAAGAGTAGAAACACGTACCAGCCAGACAGAATCCCGTCCCTGTGCTGACGGGCACACTGTTCGGGGCCCAGACGGCACAGCCTCGTGGCAGGCGGACACTGGATACGGCCTTGCTGACCGCCAGCCGGCGGTCTGCGAAAAAAGTGTTCCACGCCGTGACATCTCGGGGACGGCCCTGAGTGCGCCCCCCGGGGCCTTCTTGTCCTGGTCCCATGAGCACGGATGTGCTGCCCCGTTTCAGAAGAGCAGGCTTGGCGGGAATAATTAAGGTTTGTCGTTGACTGCATTTCAGATAAGACGGCCTCTCTGTATTTTTGCCAGCCCCCTAAAAGCACAAGAAGATGACAGAGAGATGCCAGGCATGACAAGAATCTCTCTTCTGCCAGCAGCGTCCATGCCTTTCCACACATATTCGTGCCTGTCACCTTCCAGAGAGACACGCAGGCCCGAGGACACCTGATTTCGGCCACAGGCAAGCAGACTCTGAGCTGAGCAAGGGGTTCCGCCATGGGGGACCGTGCACCCCGAAAATGGAAGATGCACAATGTATCTCGTTGGCATCTGTACATTTGGGCTCATTTGTTACGCAGCACAGCTGAGCGATACAATGCCCAACCCACTGTTTGCATACGAAAATATCTAGATGGAGTAAATGCTGCCTCCTAAATAGACAATTATTATAATTTGGGGGGGGGTAGGAGGGAGAAGAGGAAAGTATTTATCGGCTTGGCATAGATGAAGATTGCTCGAACAAGAGGGCAGAAGTCGGCTCTGTGTAGCAAAGAACATGAAAAATCCAGGTAGAGCCCTGGCTGGCGCGGCTTAGTGGATTGAGCTCTGGCCTATGAATCAAAGGGTCGCCAGTTCGATTCCCAGGCAGGGCACATGCCTGGGTTGTGAGCCAGGTCCCCAGTAGGGGGCGCACCAGAGGCAACCACAGACTGATGTTTCTCTCCCTCTCTTTCTCCTTCCCTTCTGTCTAAAAAAAAAAAAAAAATCAATAAAATCTTTTTTAAAAAATGCAGGTAGAAATTCTCCCCAGCTTTGGGGAACTCAGATATTGAACACCTGCTCCCCAACAGCCCGGGGACGGCCGTCCACGCAGGTGAGAACCCCTCAGAGTTCCCGCTTCACGCCTGAAGGAATCCAGACCGTCTGGGGCCGCCCAGACCCTACGAGCCAAGGCGGGGGGGAGTTCGAGATGGCCAACAGCCCTTGTTGTGTGAAACGGGCCCCATTTATGACCCCTCTCCTCCGAGGGCTTGCAGAAGCCACGGCGTCCACGCACGCTATGCAGAAATCAAAACTCCATTCCCTTCCGCTGTTGTCTCGCATTTCCAGCCTGGGCGGGGGCAGACCACCCAGATGTGAAATCCGGGCGGCTTGCTCAGGAACACTGAAAATCCCCCCTTTTGCAGAATTGCTTTTTTTTCTTTTAATCGCACCAGCCACGGTGAGGGAGAGAGAGGACCGCACACGAGAAGTGCAGGCTGGGTAAACAGCAGAAGAGGAAGTCGCTGGCTCCCTCATCAATAAAAGTTAACTATCCAGGAGAATGAGGGCAGGAGATGAGGGGGCGGGTTTAGATCTCGACCGGGGTGCGTGACTCCATTCTGCACGTGAGAAAACTGGTTCTGACTCCAGACCAGGTGAAGGTCTGTCTCTCCACCTGGGAAGCCCCGCACACCTCACATTATCAGTATTTGTTGGCAGGTATAAAGAGCCTCCGTGTGTATAGTCTTTAAGTCTTCATCGGAGGGGATCGTTCTTTTTAAAAAAAAAAAGATTTTATTTATTTATTTTTAGAAAGAGGGGAAGGGAAGGAGAAAGAGTGGGAGAGAAACATCAGTGTGTGGTTGCCTCTCATGTGTCCCCTGCTGGGAACTGGCCAGCAACCCAGGCATGTGCCCTGACTGGGAATCAAACCAGTGACCCTTTGGTTCGCAGCCTGCGCTCAATCCACTGAGCTACACCAGCCGGGGTGAGATGGTGCTTATTTGGGGAAAAATGGGGAAGTACAGTGAGCAGGCATGTCAACAACATGTAGACACTGGTACGATGTGTTTTTCCAAAATAACCAGAGGCCCCTCAGCAGGCCTGGAAAATGTCTGCAAATGTTTCTTTTTCCTGTTGTTTTTTTTTTCTTCCCTGTGAAAAACTGAAGGGATTGTCCCGTGGGAGCTAGGCCTCCACAGAAGGCATCGCCCCCCGCAGACCCCTGGCTTGTCTCCTGGGGGATGGGATTCAATGATTTGAAAGGGGGCGCCCACGTGTCTTGGGGATTTGCGGGTGCGTGTGCGTGTGGGTTCCGTTCTGGCCCCACTGTCACCGCTGCCTTGTGACAACCCACACGTGTGGGAGTGGCTCTGGGGGGACTCCGGGTTAGGCTGAGGAATGTCTTCCCCGAAAAGGACGGCGAGCTGTTCGTGGCTGAGGGAGGAAGATGTGACCCGCAGGACGGGTACAGGGTTGGGGGTGGGGTGGGGTGTCATTGCAGTTTGAGGGTTTGGGGGCTACTCTGACAAATGACCCCAAACTGGGAGGTTAAAACAGTAAAGATTCATGCTGTCTCCATCCTGGTCCAGGTGTCCCAGGGCTGCGCTCCCTCCACAGGCTGCAGGGACGGGTCTTCCCGACTCTTCCAGCTCCTGGGACTCCAGGTGTCCCTGGGCTGGTGGCTGCGTCCCTCCCGTCTCTGCCTCCGTCTCCACGTGGCTTCTCCTCCATGTCTGTGTCTCCTCTTCTGTCCCTTCTCAGGACACTGTGACTGGACGCAGGGCCACCTGACCCAGGACCACCTCCTCTGAGACCCTTAGCTTCACGCCCTTTGCCATGGAAGGGCTGTGGACACATCTGAGGACCATTTGTGGGGTCACCAGTGTCCCTGCAGCCCCAGCAGGGAAAAAACACTACAGTGACTGACAAACCTCACCCACCCGCAGCAGGAAAGAGGGAGGGACACCCATCCCCAGAGCCGCTGAGGCCTTGAGCTAAGCATCTATCCTCACAACCCAAAACAGGGTTTAGCTCCTGTCTCCAACCATAAGCTTCGTAACGGCCGACCTGACACGGGGGCGCCAGTGTGTGTGCTAAGTCAGGCCTGGCCACGGCGGGCTCGTGCGTCCACGACTCCCCTAGACTGGGCTGGGGACTGCAGGCGGCCGGCAGCCAGCACAGCCCAGCTGTGTAAGGGAAATGTCCCCCAAATCATTTTCTTCATAAGCTGGTTCAATGCTGCTGCGTCACTAAAGAACCGGGAGCAAAAGGAAACGGGAAGAAGCTCAGAGAAAGTGGCCAGAGGGGAGGGGCCTGGGGCGCCGAGGGGGCGGAGAAGTATAAATGCATCATGACAGACCAGTCACACGATGGAAAGTGCAGCACAGGGAACCGAGTCAGTGATACCGGAATAACTCTGCGTGGGGCCGGGTGGGTGCTGGAGATATCGGCAGGGGAATCCCTTTGTAAGTCCCACACATGTCTCGTGAAAAGTATGCTGTACCCGGGAAACTAATGGAAAATAATGATGGCTATACATGGGAACTGAAAAAAAAAACACCCTAAAAGTTACCAAAAGAACGACGTCCGTGAAGAATGCACGGAGAGCCGCTGCGCACGCTGCGTCATGGGCGCGTGGGCGCGTGGGCGCAAGCGCGATGTGCTGAAGGCTCGTGGGGGCCCAGAAACAAGGTTTAGGTGCAGCCGGGGCAGCGGGGAGCGGGGCGCACGCAGAGTCCGCTGGCTGGGGTCTCAGGTCCCACCTTCTGACCGCGGACCACACACCCACCCAGACCAGGAGCGCGCCCTGCCGTTGGACGGTGGGGAAGCAGCGACCCTGTCTCCTCTCCGCAAGAGGAAGGCGCGCCACCAACCTGCGCTGCCTCCGCATCGCCGCACACGCTCAGTCCAAAAGATCGGAGAAAACGAGGTGTTTATTTATTTTTCCTCTGGAGAACAGCAATGGAAGGGGTTGCTCGGCCGTGAAAGCGGGTGAGCGGCTTTCACTGCCTGCTGTTGCTCCGTGGGTGGCCGGGGGACGCGCCTCGGCTATTTCAATACTAAACGGTGCTCTCCCTGGTGTCCTGCGCCGACAGGCTTTGGGGCGTGGGTTTTTGGGTTTTTTTCCCCTCTCTCTCTCTCATTGTATTTTCCCAAGAACACACACAGCGTCCAAGTGTGCGATCGACGTTTATTTGCAGCACTGCGCGCCCGGAGAGAAGGAAGAGCCGCGCGGGCTGAGCAAACCCAGATCTGAACCATCTACAGCACTTCCTGTGCAGCCGCGAAGCCCAGGAGATAACAGTGAACACGTTCTCTTCTATCTCCTTGCATCGGGCGCTGATGTGGGCCCCGAGATAGTTCTCATGACAACCTGGTGCTTTTGTCTCTGGATTGCAGGGGCCACCTAAAAACGGCGAGGCCCACTCCATGGGGATTAATGCTTCCAGTGACTCTGCCATCACCCGCGGAACAAAGTCTCCAGAAGGAAATGCCCCAATTCTTGCCCAGGGGGTGTTGCCCGGCAGAAAGAGCAAGGGCCGGGTGGCTGGCTGCCTCTGCTGAACGAGGGGGCCTTCCAGGCCCAGAGCTTCTGGCCGCTTTGCCCGGTATAGGTTCCAGGAAGCAAAAGATCCAGGAAATTGCTTCCAAGTGTTCGTGCAGAGAAGGGGGGGATGTGGAGGGTGTAGGGGAGGGAAGGGGCTGTCAGATAAGCCTGGGCTTCGACCACGCCCTGGCCGGGTGGCTTAGCAGATGGGAGCATCGCCCGTACATCAAAACGTTGCCAGTTCGATCCCCGGTCGGGGTGGGTACAGGAGGCAGCCCATCCGTGTTTTCTTCTCCCTCTCTTCCTCCCTGTCTCTGTTTGCACTTTGTTCCCCTCTCTCTAAAACCAGTGGAAAATACTGTCCGTTGAGGATCGGGGTGGGGGTGAGGGGTCCGCCCGGCAGATGTGGGAACTGAAACAAAGACCAGCTGCAGCCGGTCCTCTGCCGCCTGCGGTGAATCCGCCTCCAGCCCTGGGACAGCGTGGCCCGTGGGGTGAAGGCTGACTCCGGCACAGCACTGTCTGGGCGGCTGCGGACTTGGTGAGCCCCCGCACGCTGGCATCATTGGTCCGGGGGTGTCTGTCCCCTTCACGGGGGGGGGGTGACATCGAGTCCCCAGGAAGATCTCCTCAGGGTGTCTGTGACCCCACGCACCTGCCGCCGGGTTTGGGTCCGCAGCCACGTCACAAGGTCACATACGCGTTGTCATCCACCACAAACGTGAAGCCCCCCAGAGAGACCTGCTCCTTGCCTGGAGCGGGTGGGCGGAGCAGCGGGTCGGGGTCCCCCGCGGTCTGCACCGTCTGCGGGTGCGACGGGTCTGTCACCGTGGCCGCGGGCGTCTCGGCCTTGGTCCTGGGCAGCTGCACCAGGAGCGGCTCTGCCAGGATGGACTCCTGCTCCTCGTCTTCCACCTTACTCAAGACGGCGATGTTCTGGGTGTCCTTGATCCACTCCTGTGGGGACACAGCCCGGGAAGTCGCAGGCAGGAAGGCCCGGGTCAGCGAGCTCCCTGGGGGTGAGGTTGGGGGAGCGAAGGGCCCCTGCCCCAGCGGGGCAGCCTGCGAGTTCCTTCCGTGGGGGGAACGCCACCCCGTGGGTCACGGCAGCAGTCACATTTGCAACTGCGTGTCCTAGGCCGGCCTAGGACACCACGCGAGTCTAGAGCCAGTGGCTTTAGCACAAAGATGCAACCACAAGGGCTTTCTGCCTGCTCCGTCCGCTCTCTCCGTTGAAGGAGAGGGGTCCACGCCACCCCCACGTGGCAGGGAGGTTAGGGGGAGCCGAAAGCAACGTCAGCAGACAGCGCCCCCCTCAGGAGCTCCCCGCCCTGTTTGTGCGTAAAAGCAGCGCACGGATTTCCCCTTTGTCAGCGGGACTCGCGCTTGGAAACGGTCTCTGCTGTCCCCTCGGAACCCACACAGGCCTCGCTGCCGTATGGAAACTTCCTGAGCTCGCCATCCTGCCACGCACAAGCCCCGCCCCTCGCCTTCTCTGGCCACGCCTCTCTTCTGGTCTGGCCCCGCCCCCTCTCCTTGGTCCAATCTCTTCTCTGCGCTCCGCTACTCTGCCCTGAAATGGCATCAGCGCCGCACTGACCCCCCTCCTTGGGGTTTTCCTTTCTTTTCTGTCACCCGCTCCCTGCCTCATGTGCCTATGAAATGAACTTTTTCTCTGGTTACTGCGTCTTTCTAATGTGTCCTTTGTCCATTTGGCACCCGGTCCTCCTCCGGCACAGAACCTAAGAGAGGAGAGAGAAGGGTTTCTCTCCCCTTGTTTAATCCTATTTTGTTTCCTCCTCCGCACCTCAGTAGCTTAGACACTCACTTTGCTCCCGCGGGAAGCTGAGTGGTGCACACTTCTTCTCAAAAAGGTACTGACCTTCCCAATGGTGAGGGTGATTTTGTTTGGAAACAGAGTCTCGGTAGATGAGATTACTGGACGATCAGAGAGGAGGTGGTCCTGGGTCAGGGTGGCCCTGAACCCAGTGACAGTGTCCTGAGAGGGACCCAGAAGGGGAGACACAGACCAGGGGAGAAGCCACGTGGAGATGGAGGCAGAGACTGGAGGGAGGCGGCCACCAGCCCGGGGACACCTGGACCTCAGACGCCTGGTCTCCAGGACATGGGAGGGTGACTGTGTGTGGCCTCCGCAGGGAACTGAGAACACACTTGTCACACTGAGCTACAAAATCCACACTGGAACCTGGGGCCTCTGCTGGGCTCCTTGAGGTGGGAGCGGCCCCTTCCCCCTAATTCTCCACCAGCTGGTCCTCGGCTCCCCTAAGTGTTTCCCGGGCAGTAACCATGGCAGCGAATGTTGGAAAGCCAACGTTGGTGGCCCGAGTTCAGCGTGAGGGGAACAGCCACGACTTCCTGGTGTGAGGAGAGCCGGTTTGGCGGGGCGCAGGTCTCTGGGGCTGATTTCTAGAGAACCCACCTTTAGGGCTGCTTGAGGGCTTTGCCTCTCCGACCAGAAGATGAAAAAGACAAGCCACCGGTATGAGACCAGCAGAGGCTCAGGGGCACGGGACGAGGTGGCCGGAATGTGTGTTGGAATCAAGCACGGTGCTCCGGGGAGGCGTGAGGGCATGCGCCAGCCCACCAGGACAGCAGGCACAGTGCGACGCTTACCTGGAAGTTTCCATGGTGGGACTCGAAGAGCCCAGGGAAGGTGACCTTGGGGTCCGGCACGCGGGGCACCAGCAGCTTCTTCACTCTGCAGGGCACACAGGGAGTTTGCTCACACAGGGGACTCGGCGCCCAGATGGAACTGTGACCCCGATTCCACGGGCACCCACGTGAAGTCCACCAGGGGTGTCAGCTGAGGGCCCTGCAGCACCTCACGGACCCATAATGATTCCTCTTTATTCCTTCTTCATTGACGTTTTCAGCTGAATGTTGCCCACATCCCAAAATCTATAGGTTGAAGCCTGTAGATGTAGCTGCATTGGGGCATCAAGCCCTTTACAAGGTAACTAAGGGCCAACTGAGCTCCTGAACGTTAGGCCGGAGATGCGCCACTTTGGGTATTTGGTGGCCCTCTACAGGGGCTCTCTGCCCTCCCCCCAGCGCCCTAAACGCAGCAAGTTCCCCTTTCGCAGAAGAAGGTGTGTGTGCGTGTGCGAAGGCGCCCCTGCTCCTTTTCCAAGAAGCGAAGGAGCGGCACCACCAGCGCGATGACGAGATAATTCTGCACAGAAAGTTTTTATCTGCTACTCGCTTCCTCCGAGCGTGTCTCCCCGCCCCTCTGCCCCGAACCTCCCACCGCTGCCACACCCGGGCCCTCTCTCCAGTCCCCTGTCCCTCACCGATCGCGCCTTGTTAAAATGCTGTGCAACGCCCCGCAGACTAACTGCCTTTGGGGGGTTCTGGTTCTTTTCTGTGATGCCCTCTTGTGTGTAAATGCAGTTCCATAATGCCTTTCCTCCAAGAAATCTGTCTCTGGTCCGTTTAATTCCCACACCCTCGGGTGCAGAACGAAAGAGGTGGTAACTTATTGGGCGCCTATTTCATAAAGCTGGTGTGTCTGTGACAAGAGAGGAATCCCTGGCGTGTTGGTGTCCATGGAGAAAAGATCATGAGGAGACAGAGGAAGGAGCTGCTGCCCAGACACTAAGGACAGAGGCCCGTGGAGGAGACAGGCCCTGCCCACACCTGGACCATCAGACAGTTAATATCACTCCCCTCATTGCTATGGAAACCTTCTCCTAAGAAACCAGGACGGCGCCCCAAACTTTGGGCATCAGCACTTTCAAACTCATAACCACCCAACCCCTGCCCGCCGGTGGGTTTCAACACAGACAGGAGCAGCAGTGGTTACCTTGTTTTGTGGGAAGCTCAGGGAGAAAAGAAATTACTATAACATTTTGTGAAACTGTGTACAGTCTCAAAGAATTGTTTTGCAGTGTCCATGCCTGGATGTAAAAACTGGACGAGCCTCGTAGGGGATGTGGTGGTCAGCTAACTGACCGTGGCGGACAGTCCGCCTCTTCCCCCACTTCCTGGGCGTGTTAGAACGGAACCCTCCACCGGTGGGTCTGGCGCACCTGGCGAGAACGGGCCTTACCTGTGCAGTTTCCACAGAGTCAGGGGCAGGAGGAAGACAATCAGGACGGCCACCATGCCGTACACGACAATAAATTTGGAGGAAAGAGGTGTCTTCTGGCAGGAATCTAACGCAAAACAGGTGAAGCACCGTTAGTTTATAATAGGAGACTGATCGAGCACCAATGTCCATTTTGTCTTGTGTTACCTGTCAGTATATCAGGAAGTTGTGACTTTGGTTGGCAGCATCCTGGAAGGACAGAAGGTGTCCCCAGACAGACTCACATCAGGCACCTAGTGTAGGCTCATTGCACTGCCCTTCTGTACTGGCCTTGCCCGGCTGTTTGAGAGTGTGCAGGCTCACTGCTGCATGTCACCTGGGAGGCCTCTATCCACCCATCAGCCCACCATCCACCCACCCATCCACCCCTCCATCCATCCATCCACCATCCACCACTCCATCCATCCATCCACCCACCCATCCATCCATCTATTTATCCATCCACCCACCCACCCATCCATCCACCATCCATCCATCCACCCCTCCATCCATCCATCCACCCACCCATTCATCCATCTACCCATCCATCCATCCATCCATCCACCATCCATTCATCTATCCACCATCCATCCATCCATCCATCCATCTATCCATCCATCCATCCACCATCCATCTATCCATCCATACACTCATCCATCCATCCATCTATTTATCCTCCACCCATCCACCCATCAGTCCACCATCCATCCACCCATCATCCATCATCCATTCACCATCGACCCATCCATCTACCCACTATGTATCTGTTTACTCATCCATCAATCATCTTCCCACCTATCTGTCACCAATCCATCTATCCATCCTTCCATTAATCATGTATTATCAATGTATATACTTATATCATCCACCTACTCATCCATCCATCCATCATCTATCTGTATCATCTACCTATGAGTCTTTGAGCTACCTATTTACCTATCATCTATTTACCTGTTTCCATCATCCATCTACTTACCTGTAGATCTATCCACCCACATCAATGTAACAGCATTGACAAATAATCCTTATTATTTACCGTTGCCAAGTTACGAGAAGCAAACACTGAAAATGAGCCCCAGTGAAAAGCGGGGCTGGAGAGAAAATGAAGCAGAGGCATTGCCTTCAGGCTGACCTCGTGACGAGGAGGGAGGTCCTTGGGGTTTCCAGGTGCCCTGCGCACCCCGCCCGCCAGGCCGGGGGGCCGTGTGGCTGCGTCCCCAGCCTCACCTCGCGGCTCGCCCCTCTGCCGGTGGGCCACCTCCGACCAGTCGCTGGGGTAGGTGTGCGGGCCGTAGCTGGACTCCTTGGCCGTCACTCTGGCCCGGAAGCTGTAGCACCTGGCAGCATCCAAGGCCTTGATCGTCACATTGCAGGTGTCTTCCTCCGTGGACTGCAGGGAAGAGAAAGGAACAGGTGCATCGGTGACATCACCTGGACGCTTCTCTTTGCCCCTGGGGACTCCACTTTCCCCTGCAGGCTCTTGGGGGTCTTGGGTGAGTTTGTCTTTCTGCCCAGATCTGAACCCTCAAACCAATGGCAAGAGACCACGCATCAACACATCTGTCCTTCCCTCCTAAAACCACAACAGCACAATCCTTTACAACAAAGACGACGCCAGGTGTTTGTGAAGAAGTGCTTCAGTGCGGGCAAGTCATCCTTTGAAAAAGAGAAGCCTTTGTTTCTGAATAGAAGGGTAGCACGCGCTTCCTTTGGAAGTTCCAGGGAACACATGCACACCAGGAGGCAGAAGAAACTTAAAATGCTAAAAGGTAACCACCGTGAACGAACATGTATCCTTCCTTTCCTGCAACTCATAGAATACAATGTTTCACCGGACGCATGGCTGCTGATCGGTGAATATTCACTTTTAAAAGCGTTTATTTATTTATTTTTAGAGAGGGAGAAAGAGAGGGAGAGAAGCATCAGTGTGTGATTGCCTCTCTTGCGCCCCCTACTGGGGACCCAGCCCGCAACCCAGGCATGTGCACTGACTGGGAATTGAACCAGCAACCTGTTGGTTCACAGGCCAGCGCTCAATCCACTGAGCCACACCAGCCAGGGCAGTAAATATTCTTTAAAGCGTCCATTTATGGCTCTTTAACGTTGTATTATATTAATGTATCATTATTTGTCTTTTTAATCTTCAACCAAGGCTATGTTTATTGCTTTTACAGACAGAGAGACTGAGAGAAAAATAATCAGGTGCCTCCCGTACATGCCGTGACCAGGGATCGAACCCATAACCCAGGTGCGTGCCCGGACTGGGGATCAACCCTGCAACCTTTTTGTATAGAGGACGATGCTCCGACCAGCGGAGCATCCCAGCCAGGGACGACCATCTGTGGGCTGTTCATCTACTGGGTGACATACAGGTGGCCCAAATCTTTCATATTTGTCTTAGCTAACACCCCGAGAGATGTCGTGTGCATAAAACCGCCGTGACATGTTGAATGATCTCCTTAGGATCAATTTCCAAAACGGGGGATCCGTGGGTCAGAAGTCAGACCACGGCTACGTTCTCCAAGTCCCTGGCCGCCGAATGTCACTGAACGTCTCCTGTGTCACCATCGCTGGGGAGCCAAAGGCTGTGCCCACTGTGCTTTCGACTTGCACTGAGCTTGCACTTCTTTAAGGAGGAGTGATTCTGCTCTGGTAGGTCCAGCCATGCAATCTGAGTTTCCCCCTTTCCTGACAGACTCCCTGCTGCCTCGGTTAAATAGGACTCCCGTTCGGGGGTGTTTTGCCATCGTTTTGACTGTTATTGCTGTGCGCCCACATTTTAGGGAGTCTCCCACGGGGCGGGGCTCCCCCTCATCTCTCCCTAGCCGTCTCGCTCTCGAGTTTTACCAAAACTCCCGCCCCCTTCTGTGTGCTGCTCGGCCCCACCATCTAGTTGCCAACGCCAGCGGTGCTGCAAACCGGCCCACCTATGGAATACGTTCCCGTGGCTGACATGCACCCGTTTGCCCTGGGGAATGCCATTCACGGACACCCCGAGGACAGAGCTCCGGTGTCCTGTTGGGAAAACGTAATTGTTTGTGGGACTGCAGGTGAGGGCGTGCAAGAGGGGGAGAACCCTGGCTGGGTGGCCGTCAGGTGGCTGGAGATCATCCCGGGCACCAAAAGGTTGTGGGTTCGACCCCTGGTCCAGATGCAGACGGAAGGCAACGGATGGATGTTTCTGGAGGCAGCGTCTTGGGGATGTCTCGTCACCCCAGCCCTGAGAAAATGCCACCCCGGCCACTCACCTGCCACTGTTCATCGAAGATGCTCTTGTGCTGGACTTCGTACCGGAGGCCTCGGTACGGCAGGTCGGAGCACGTCACCGTGAGGGCTCCCTCGTGCCAGTGGAACTGGAGGTCTCGCGGGGAGCCGGGCTTCACTAAGGGGCGGGGGAGATAACGCGGGGACCGTCACCACGGCAACAGTGGCCGCGGTGAAATTGCTTGCATTCCCTGTCGCCTGCCTGTAATTCCTTCGGTGGTTTGCAGGTCCCTTCTCCATATGACAGGGATCATAATAGAGCTTTTAACCTGGACTCCAAGGACTGACCGGTAGGCAGTAGGTGTGTCCTGAAGGAGCTTTGTGAAGTTGCATGAAAAACTTGTGTTTCTGTTAAGGGTTGAATCATGCCTCCCCCCCCCCCACCCCGGCAAAAGAAGCATGCTAATGCCCCCATGACTAGGAAGTAGGACCATTCTAGATGTCGCTATGTAACGTAAAACGAGGCTGTCTTGCCGTTAAGGTGGTTGCGAAACCCGTGTGGCTGGCTCCTTAGAAGGGGAAGGAGAGACTAGGCCACACCTAAGAGGCTGTGGGCAGACGCAGGCAGAAACTGGGGTGACGTAGCTACGAGCCAAGGGACACTGAGGATTTTGGAACCCTGAGAGGCTTGCTCTGGGTCCTGGGACCGATTTTCACTCAGAGCGTTGGGAGGGAATCTGCTGGGCCAGCACCTTGAGATCGTGCTTCTAGCTTCCCAACGATGAGGCCAGAAAGGTTTCCTCGAAGCCACCAGGCTGGGAGGACTTTGCGGCTGCCTTAGGAAGTTCATCAGAGGGTCTCTGGGTGGTTTTGCCAGGAGGGGGCCCCGTGGGTTGCATCCGATTCTGAGATGCTCCCTGGACACCCATCCCTAATTTTAAAAGAATATAAAAGGCTATCTCCCAGAAATACAGAATGAAGACTATGTATTTGGAGAGAAGGTTTCTCCATGTGTGCAGTATTCTCTAATCCAAGGTAAACAATCCACCTCAAAGCAGTGAAGGAAAATGAATGGGGTGTGTGCCGTGCACGGAAGGTGTATTTCTCTGCTCATTTGGGGGGAAAACACCAACGCCACATCACTGGTTCATAGTCTCCAGAGACAGCCTTCCCAGAGTGCATGCATCTCTGTCGTGCATGTTGAGAGAGAACTTTCCGGAAGGCCGGCGTCTTTGGTGTTGGGGTAGGAGCAGCCCTCCGCCCTCTGCGCACTCACAGAAATCGCTGATCCACGTGCTGTGGGAGAGAACAAGGTGGGTCCCATTCCCGATGGAGAAATCCATCACCGAATCTCCTTTCGCCTGGAGGACGCAGCCCACGGTGAGACGGTGCTGAAGGAGGTAGCTGGGACATTGGCTGTAATTGTCCCCGCGAAACCTGCAGTCAGAAAAGATGACACCTGGCTGTAGGTTGCCTGGGACAGAAGGCTCTTAGCGTGTCCACCGGCCATGGGCTCAGACCGGAGACCTTCCGAATAGAAAAGCATTCCTTCGCTCAAGTGTTTAAACCTTTTCAGTGGTATATGTACAGGGCTGGTCGGTGACATCCGAAACATATGCTCCTGTACCCATCCCAGGGATCTGCGAACAGGTGGGAGCAGGGGCCGTTGCAGGAAGGATCTGAGAGGAGGTCATCCTGCGCCCAGTGACAGTGTCCTGAGAAGGGACAGAAGAGGAGACGCAGACATGGAGGAGAAGCCACGTGGAGATGGAGGCAGAGACAGGAGGGACACGGCCACCAGCCCAGGGACGTCCGGCGCCTCCAGAGCTGGAAGAAGCGGAAAGACCCCTCCCTGGAGCCTGTGGCGGGAGTGCAGCCCCGAGACAGGTGCATGATCTCAGACGTCTGGTCTCCAGGACGGGCAGAGGGGGAACATCTGCGGTTCGAAGAAGCCTTGTGATAATTCCTCATGTTCTTTCCAGGAACAAATGCAGGTGCCGTCTGACCTCCAGAGCAATGAGTCCTCTGGTGTGAAAGGCACTTTCGAACGGTTGCACTAAGATGGGACGCGACTTTGAACTTCCTTGCACTCTTAGAAGTGCCCTAGTCCTCAGCCCGAGACCACCTAATGCTTCAACCTAAACATCCCGAACCCCAGTGGTGTCTAGACCTAAATGTACCCCCTTCATAGTGAGAAAACTAAAAACTAATGCTCAGACACCTCATGCGGCCCATCTCTGGGGCCTCTCTGGAAAAGCCAGCCCTTTATTTACTTTTTTTCTCCTGTGACTTTTACTTTCCAAATCCATTCATCTTTAAAATTTCCCTGTGTTGTACGCTTTCACACTTATCTCCTAGATTATCAAACGGCAAGGACCGACCACACATCACACACCCAATGTCTGTGGAACTGAACTCGATTCGTGGGGGGAAAACCCTTCCCGTCATGTGAACACCAATTTACCTTCCAGGGTGGACGGCAAGGTGAATAAGCTGGTCACAGAAAAAGACGGTCTCAAAAGGTCGTACCTGGTATCCTGATATCCTGAAATGTGATCCTGAAATACTCTTTGCTAGGGTGGCGTAGCAGGTAGTATTTCCAGGCAGCAGAATCCTGGAAATGGGCCTGCTAAGACATTGAAAGTGAGCCCCCCATGAACAGAGTGTGTTGTGAACACTGAGCTGAGAATCTAGGTAGTTTCGTGTGTGACTCAGTCATCACCTGGTTAGGTTTGTGGTGCCGTGGTTGTACTGGGAGGGGACAAGAAAACACACGTATTTATACTTAGACCTTCTGCTTATTCCAGAGTTTTCTTCCCTGGCCCTTCCCACTGCTGATTTCTCAGGAGAAGAGGTATTTTGGCGCCGGGCAGGGCTGTTTATGATCTTTGTCCACAGGCAGCCCTTACCTGTAGCGGAAAGTGAAATTAGCCCCCGTGTGTTTGCTGGCATTCCATGTCACCTGCACGGTTTCGAAATTGAAGTTGATGATATGAAATGGCGATACTTCTCCTGGGGGGGAAGAAAAATAGAGTAGGGCTTCAGGAGACGCAGAAAAGAGTTTGGGTGTGTCAAGTGATGTCGTCACCACTGTCATAAAGATCGTACGGCGCTTTGAAAGGACCGATGAAACCCAGAATTTTTCACACACTAGCCAGCCATTAATTATGTGAGTTAGGAGGGGAAGGATATATGGATATAAAGTTTGTTCAGGCCAGTTACCCCGAGAGGCCACCACCCTCAGTAGGACGAGAATGGTCTTTCTTCTCGCATTTTTGAGACCAGTGGTTTTTGTCTATAGCACACAGTGAATCCCAACTGTGCATCCAGTGCCACTGTCCTTGGTGGGGGCAAAGAGGGACATCAGACACTGTCCCTTGTGCACCAAAGTCACTGTCTCCCTCAGAACGCCACACATGACAACTTGAAGAGAAGCTTGGGGACAAGTGGGTCTTTCAGTCTTTGAACAGTGACTCAGGGTTCAGCAGCTTTGACACTGGTAAAGCTGTGCTGAGTGAGTCTGCAAATAGTGGGTGGGTGTGTCCTGGGACTGAGTCAAGGGGTGATGACGTGGTGAGTGGGGAGGGCTGGGCTTTAACCTGTCAGAGAAGGGAGCTACCCACCTTCAAAGGTGGTGGGCTCCAATCTACCCCGTGGTATTGGATTAAAAGGGAAAATGTAAAGATACATGATAGATAGAAGATTGATACATACAAGATGGATAGATACGATGGATGGATAGATAGTGGAGGATTGACATATGTATACATGGATGGATGGATAAAGAGATATATAGATGATAGACAGACAGATAATGAATGGAGAGATGGATGGATGGATGGATGGATGGATGGATGGATGGATGGATGGTTCAGTGGACATGGTGCCTGGCTGAACAGAAGCATGATTGATAAATGGATGGATAAAGAGATGGATAGATGAGAGACAGACAGATAGACATACAAAGGTAGACCCTGGCTGGTGTGGCTCAGTGGATTAAACACTGGCCTGAGAACTACGGGTCTCCAGTTCGACTCCCGGTCAGGGCACACGCCTGGGTTGTGGGCCAGGTCCCCAGTAGGGGGCGCACACAAGGCAACAACACATTGATGTTTCTCTCCCTCTCTTTCTCCTTCCCCTCCTGAAAATAAATAAATAAAATCTTAAAAAAGAAAGATAGAGATGGCTAGGTGGATGGATGCGTGGGCACATTGGTAGCACCCAACAGGGTGTGAGGGGTAGTTCCACTGAGGAGACACACGTCCCTAACTTCTGAGGTGGAGGGTCAGGGAAGCACACTCCACATTCGGTGCTGGGTGCCGGCCCTGCCCCGTCCTTCCCCCGATTGGAAATTCGGGGGGCCACCCCTTCTCTTGTGGCCCAGAGTCAGCCACAGCCCCTCTGTCAGCCCACGCGTGACCCATTTCCCAAAACCCATCTTGTAGTTCACAGATGCCTCTCTCGAGTCCTCCAGCCAACATTCTCTTTCCCTTCTGGGATCACCGCGACCGACGATGCCCACTGTGAGGAGACAATAGAAAGACCGCCCCGGAGACACCACGCACAGGCTGCCTGTTCAGAACTCGCGGTGGCCAGAGACGCAGCCGCCCTCGCTGGCATTTGGCCCTGGATGCCAAGGCCGGCAGGAGAGTCGGACCCAGAGGGACTCCACATGGGACCCGGGGAGACTTCCAGAGTGCTCAGCGTGGGTGGCTCATCAGAAGCAGGCTCTCTCGTGTGAATGGACAGAGGACACGCTGCGTGGGTTCTCTCTCTGGTCGGTTCCAAGTTGCAATCGGGAATGTGGTCCGTGAGGAAGGGAGGGTGCTGCAGAGGGTGGGCCGGGTCTCTGGGTCTCCCTATGTCCGGCCACTGGCTATGGCTATTATCAGCCTCTCCACCGTCTGCCTGTTACCAATGCGGCTACAGGGCCTCTTTTCCCAACGAGCCCTGTATGTTACTCATACTTTAACCGGTGTCCTATGGCCCCTCACCGTGTCCAGACCTGTGGTGAGCATGTAGGAAAATGTTCAGAACGGGTAGGGGAAGGAAAATTGATCTTCGTGGGAGATTTCACGATGGGACCGTACATCTCACGCAAGGTCGGAAAAATCAACGGGGAAAGGAGGGATGTCAGCGGTTTTGAGTTCTAGAGGACTTCCTTCCACGAGCCCACGCGGGTGGGCGATCCCGGTTCCATGCTGGGTGAGCACCCAGCGGACCCTCTCAACGTCGGCCCCACAGTTCCCTGAAATGGAGAGAGACCGGGGCGGGCCTCCCCACCCTTCAGAAGGGGAAGCTGCGCTTCTGCCGTAGGCCCAGGAGATGTCTACCTCTGTCCCCTGCCCGCCTGGAACATTCCTCACTGATAACGCCACAGGCCCCCGGGTTCCAGCTGAAAAGGAAGTGAGTGTTTGTGGTTCTGAGCCTCGCCCACACTGTGACTCAGCCACGGGGTCAAAAGGTAAGCCGCGGCAGCATGAAAGGGGACAAGCGCACCGGGGTCCCCTCGGGTGTGTGGTCTTTGTCTGCTGAGTCCTCCTGGCGGGTTCACCCGCTGCTGACGAGTCCGGGGCACAGGTGGGGTTCGCACCCTCCCCACGGGCGAACGGCAGCAATTCTCAGATGTGCACTGGCAGGAACCTGTGGACGTCTTTGCCCTGTCTGCACAAGACGATGTCCCAGGGTCACCATTGCATGGTTTCTTCCCCTCGATGCACCTTCAGAAGCAGGTTCAAGGTCAGCGAGTGGTTCCTGAGGGCTCCCGTGCCTTCATAGAGACCCAGAAAGCCTTTACGCCACTGCTCCATCCTGGCTGCCTCCCGAACTCAGTGTGGGCAGGTCCCAACTACATATAAGACACTAACTTCTCTCAGCCACGGCAGCGGGAGAGGCTCCCTGCACCGGCATCGTTGACACTGTTTACGTTGTCCCCAAGTGTGAGGGTCCTTTTTGGGTCTGAGTAGCATCCCCTGTGTGAATGGACCACAGCTGTTTGACCCACTGGCCCAGTGACGGGCACCTGGGTCCTTTCCGGGTCTCGGTGATCGTAAATAACATCACAAAGAGCGACATACAGGTGCGTGTGTTTTACAAATCAGTGTTTCCGGCGTCTTGAGATTTATCCTTAGAATGTGAACAAGGCACACAGAGAAAGGCAGACACCACATGATTTCTCCTACGTGTGGAATCGATACAACCGGGTACACAAACCAACCAACTGTCCATCAGAGGACACACAGACCGTGGCCACATGCGGTGAGGACTTGGGGGAGCCAGTTAAAAATGTGAAGAAATTATAAGCACGTTGGCAATTGCGGAACAGCCACAGGGATGGAAAACCCATCTGGGGAATACACTAAGGGCACCTGGTGGGTGGCGGAAATACCAAAGAGGTGACTTGGAAAGTTGCACAAGTATCCCCCTGGCTGCTGTGGCTCTGTGGATGGAGCGCAGGCCTGGGAACCAAAAGTTGCTGGTTCGATTCCCAGTCAGGGCACATGCCTGGGTTGCGGGCCAGGTCCCCAGCAGGGGGCGCACGAGAGGCAACCACACACCAATGTTTCTCTCCCTTTCTCCTCCCCTTCCCCTCTAAAGATAAATAAATAATAATAATTAAAAAGAAAGAAAGTTGCGAAAGTACCCAATCACAATGCTGTACCCCCGACCCTAACACGAGAGAAGATAGAAATGCCAACTCTCCTTGAAGGAATAACTCACAGGATCACATCCCCCTCCTTCTGGCCCCTACTCCCCCGTGGCGGGGCTTTGTGCCAGGTTGGAGACCCCGCGATGTGTCCCTCAAGCCCCCCCACCCCACTCTTTGACACGCAAATAGGAAGGAGTGTGGTGAGCTCCATCCCCCCACTTTCTATGAGAGGATAAGAGAAGTTGTGAAACTGCATCCCCCCCCAAATATAGAGACTTGTTTTTCTGTTGCATAAATGATTAGGCGCCACAGACGGGCCCTCTGGGTGCCCCGTGGGTGGAGCAGGGGCTGGTGCGCGGGACCCCTGGTGCGGGGAAGCCCGTGGCGAGGGGGGGTTGTCGCTGTTGATCTCAAGAACATGTGGGAACAGCCAGATCAGAAGGATGGCAGCTTCTTTGGCCCACGGCCCGGGAGGCACAGAACTGTTCAGTTTTACGCTTATTCAAGGACAAAAGGCTTATCCTGTCTCTTCCTTCTTCACGGGAGGAGCAGCTCAGTGGGGAGCAGATGGTGTCTTTGGCTGTGTTTCCCCCACAAAAGCACAAAGTCCCCCATCCACGCAGGGATCGCCCCGTCCTGAGCCATCGGGCAGGTTGTGGGTAGCACCCTGGTGGCCCCGAGTCCCGTGGAAGATGTCATCTTGGTCTCGTCATGTCGCCGTCCTGTCTCCCCGGGTCAGCCTGTCCAGGGAGGGCACTCACGGCCACGGAGGTGGGCTTCTGCCACGGGGGTCACTCCAGAAACATGGGCCACACTCACCGGTCCCTGTGATGTGTCTGGCAATGGAGGGAGGTCTTAAGAAGCAGAGGCACCCACAGCGAGGTGTAGGAAAGAACCGGCGGCCAGGTCGCCCTGGTGATGAGAGGGGCTTGTAGCTGGACAGGGATGAAAGGATAGAAAGACAGAGAGACACAGAGACAGACAGACAGAGACCGGCAAGCCAAGAGAGACCTTGGTGTTGGGTACAGTTCCCACCGTGAAAGCGGACTTTCTACGGGAAAACCCCACTTTCTCGGAGGCCCGTGTGAATTCCCCAGAAAGCCAAACAAACCGTCCACGAGACAAGGAACTTAAAACCCCAACACTGCCAGACCGCACGGCCCGGAGGCCCCTCCCAGAGTCAGGTTCGCAGAGACCGGCCGTGGACAGTGGGGGCCGGGGCCCAGCGAGGGGGAGGGGCGCGAGAAGCTGCTGGGGACAGAGCTGGTGTCTGGGACCAGGACGAAGGTCTGGGAAGGACGGCGGGCAGGGGTGCACAGCCGTGTGACTGCACGCGCTTCCCGCCACGGAGCCGGGCGCCCCCCAAATACTGTTATGTTGCAATGTTTTCCTAAAGAAAAGGAGCCACTTAATTTGGCTTTAAAAAAATGCTTGTTTACACCCTGGCTGGTATACCTCAGTGGATTGAGCGCGGGCCTGTGAACCAGACAATCTCGGTTTGATTCCCAGTCAGGGCACATGACTGGGTTGCAGGCCAGTTCCCAGCAGGGGACGCATGAAAGGCAACCACACATTGATGTTTCTCTCCTTCTCTCCTTCCCTTCCCCTCTAAAGATAAATAAATAAAGTATTTTAAAAATACAAAATAAAATAAATAAAAGATTGTTTAAAAGAATGCTTGTTTACAATCAACTCTATGATCCGTCTTCAAGGAATTGTTCTCAGGGAGACAGTGGGGATGTTGGCCTCGGGAAATGGCAGGGATCGCTTGTGACGGCCTTATTTCCCCGTGTGACCAGCACACATTCCGTGGTGAGGGTACGTGGGGGAAATCCTGAAACTCATCTGTGTGGATGAATAATGGGGTTCAAGTACACGGTGGAATACTACGCAGCCAGGAACAGGAGCGAGGCTCTGACTCAGGCTGCAGCGTGGGCGGACCTTGGACACAGGAGGCTGCGTGAGAGACACCAGACACTTACGGTCCCACGGTGTGGATTCCGTGTGTGGGAAACGCCCAGAACACACCCATCCGCAGGGACAGACAGGGGGTCAGTGCTTGTTGGGGGCTGGCCGTGGCGGGGAGGTCAGGAAATCGATGGGGACACAGATGAGCAGGGACCCCATGAGGCTGCTGTGGCCCTGACATCTGCGCCTCACAGTCCCCACACCTGGGGACACCCTGGGACTGGTTCTTCCTTTTTCTTTTTTCTCACAAACCCACACGGGGGCCGAGCGTGTGCAGGTGAACACATGGGCACCCTGTGGGGTGTCGTTGAAATAGCCACAGGTTTGCCCTACAGTTACCGCCCGCCTCCCCCTCCAAGTCCACCTGCAGAAGAGGGGGCGGTCGGTGGTCGGGAGAATTTGGTTTCTCGACCTTGGGGACCACAGGGGACGTCACATCTGATACGGTTGCGTGTTTTGGAAAGTACCTGTCAGGTGAGGTCGGAGCGGCAGGTCCTTCCCTCCTTCCTTCCTTCCTTCCTTCCTTCCTTCCTTCCTTCCTTCCTTCCCTCCTTCCTTCCGTCCTTCTGTCTTTCCCTCCCTCCTCCCTCCCTTTCTTTCTGTCTGCTCTTCAGTGTTGATTCAATCTGCAGCTAAAACGTTCAGATCAGCAACAAGACCCCAGCCACGGGCGATGCCCACTACCTGGTGTGGCCGCCCCCCCGCCCGCCCTTGCCCAGCCCTGCTCTGGACTCCAGCTCGACCGTCGGCCATGTGAGGCCCTCCCGGGGTCCCCAGGGTCCAGCTCGGGCACAGGCCACCTGCACCGACCTTGTTCTGAGTTCCATCATCTGCCTGTGTTCAGCATACAGTGTGGCTTCCCGGCCGTTAACTGACGCTCACTGGCCAACCTGATCGGGACGTGGTGCCCGATGACAATGGAGGTGACACCTGGGGTCCCTCCCCCACCGCTGTCCCCCCAGCATCTCAGGAGCTGCTCCCATGACCTAATAATTCACTGTCATCAAACCCTGTGGAAAACTGAGAAGACCCCCGAGGGGCCCACCATGCTTACGGTGCATTCTAAGGAGGTACCACAAGGCGGGTGTGAGTGCTCTGGGGGCTTGTAGCAAAGGACCACAGATCGGGGGACTTAAACCACAGTCACCCACACCCACCCCGTCCTGGACACCAGGCGTCTGAGGTCCCCACGTGTCCCGGGGCCGCGTTCCCTCCACAGGCTCCAGGGAGGGGCCTTCCCCCTTTCAGATCCTGGAGCTCCAGGTGTCCCTGGGCTGCTGGCTGAGTCCCTCCAGTCTCTGCCTATGTCTCCACGTGGCTTCTCTTCTGGTCTGTGTCTCCTAAGGACACTGTCACTGGACGCAGGGCCACCCTGACCCAGGACAACTGCCTTCTCTCACATCCTTCCCTCATCCCAGCTGCAAAGGCCCCGTGTCCCTGCGGGGCCCCCTCACCGGCACCAGGAATCCAGCACGAGTGTCCGATGAGCACCCCGTCCCCCACCGGGGGGTGTCCAGGAGCCTCCAGGATGTGGTGGGGCAAACACCTGGAGGAGGCGGCTGCGGGGGCTGGTCTGGAGTTCCCTTCGCCAGCACGGTTGGAACAGCACACCTTGGAGGGTCCCCTGGCCCTCCCCGCCCCCCAGGCCTGCCGCCCAAACACGGACAGGGCCCCTGTCCCGTCCGCGTGTGCTGAGGGGGCGTCTGCAGGTGGGAATGGCTCTTCTCGTCCCGTCACTTCTGCCTGAGTCCCATGGGTGCATGCGTGGTCGGCCCCCCGCTGTCTCTCTGCATCCCTGGCTCTCGGGGCCCCCAGTGCTGCCCGGACCCCACTCCTCACTGCCTGTCATTGCTTTTGTCTCCGTTCCCCCCAGGCCAGGAGGCGTGACTTCAGCTCGTGTGACTGCTGGGCGTTGGGACAAGCTGAGGGTGGACCAAGGACGAAAGACACCATGGGTTTGTGTGGCTGGAAGCCAGCATTTGCCCGGACAAGGAGCCACAGACCCCGCACCATCCTGCTGTCCCCCTTTTCTAAGTTTGTCCCCAGCCACCATCGGTCCACCGACCCATCAGAAACACAGGCTGCCTCCGATGGAAACCTTTTCTGAAGGCAGACGGAGTCCTGGCACCTCGAACGCAGGGTAGAGCCTCAGGGGCCCCCTGAGCACCTCTGGGACCTCAGTCCTGCCCCCGAAGGGCCCTGGGCCGTGGTTGGTGGTCTCGCGCCCCCCCCAGGGATTAGTGATGGGGGCACCGGGCTCCCTTCGCCCGGGCTCCGCACCCTCGACACCCTGTTCCCTCGACAACAGCACACCTGGAACGACCTCAGGTAAGGAGCAGCTCTACCCTCAACGCGCAGAAGCCAGGAGACCTTCCACAAACTCAGGCAGCCTTGTGCTTTCTAAGAAGTTACTAGAGAGGCTTCGAGGCGGCTCCCCGAGCGGCCGGAAGCTGCGCCCAGGCCCCGGCTCCGCCCACGACCCGGGACACCCGCGTCTGCCGGGATGGGCGTCCGTGGGTCAGGGTCCCGAATGTGTCCAACCTGCATGTACCTCATTTGAGCTCCACACCCGGGGGCGTCAGGGGGCGTGGTTCAGGGAAGCCTGGGGTACAGCAGAGTTCAAGTCCCTGCGGACGCGGCACCGGACTGCAACGTCGGAAAACCCACAGGCGTCCAGAGCAGACACGTGGAGAGTTTGGGCAGCGGCAATGCTGGGGGACCCATTTCTGGGCTCCCCCGCTGTCCACCCGACTCACGACTCTGAGACTCCAGCCAAACAGGTCGCTGGAGAGAAGGCTTCCAAACCGGATGCAACAGGTGTGAAATCCCACCAGAAACAGCCCTCAGAGCCTCAGGTCTGAGGTGGCCATGCAGCTGCCGTCCCCTCTGCTCGGTGGCAGATCCGCACCGGCAGGTCCAACCCGAGCGACCGGCCCACAACCTGGTGCCTCCCTCCGCTTCTCCGAGCCTTTGACCACAGCCTCTCACACAAGCCCACAGGAATTTTCTGGAAACCCCCAGGGGGTCGCGTCCTCAGGACAGACCACCCGGTGACCCTCCCTGTCATCCTCAGAAAGCGGGGCCCTGGGGCTGAAGCAGGACACAGCCGATGGACACAGGTGCCCGAGGACCCGGCGTGGAAAACGCCACCTTTCGGACATAATTCCGCCCCAGGCAGGTACACACACCCTCAGACGAGAGCCTCGTCCTCTTTGGGGACACAAAGAACAACACAATCACTCCCATTTTCAACCTGGCACACAGATCTGTATTATTACTAGTTCGATTCAAAGCTCATCCTGAAATCAGTCAGGAATACGCCCTTTTCCCCCCGTTAGAGTCTCAGAAACCTGGGCAAACGTGTTGTAACTTTGACGCAGCAAAGAGGGAGGTTGCCGAAGACACCCTCCCCCGCAAATGGATGTTACCCTGAAGGATGGGGTGGCCACAGCAGTGACCACAGGGCCTCACCGGCGGCGATGCCTCCCGAAGCGAAGAAGAAGTCTCCCAGCAAGAAGACGGCCGCGGTGGCAGCCGCCGCCCAGGGGCCCGGGGCCGCACTCATACCCTGCAGGTTGTCCCCGGGTGGATGTCGGTTCCTGACTCACAGCCGAGGTCACCGCGCTTTTAAAAGGCAGAAGCCGCCACGGGGAAGTGACGAGAGGAAACAGACTCACGCTTTGTTGAAACCGATGACTCTTATCTAAAAAAAGAAATAAAAAGGAAGAAGACAGAGATAAGCTTTGCACCTCAGGCCGCACGGCTTGGGTCCCAGGTTACCTCAGAGGCTCTGCGTTCAGGATTCTGGCTTCACTGGGCTTCTCAAGAGGGAGGGAGTTCTAGGTCCCCGAAGTGTCCCCAGGTTCCCGAAGTGTCCAGGACGGTGAAGGTGGGCTGAGCATCAGCAGGTCGCACCCTCATCTGTCTCCAACCAAAAGCAACAGGACGGTCCAGAGAAACTCCGGCTGGGGCCACTGGGATTCCAAATGCAGAATCCCTCCCTGGGACCTTAATAGCCGGGGTGAGAGAGGGTCCAAGCGCAGAGGACAGGTGTGTCCACGGCCAGCCCAGGGGCTCAGTGGCCGCCCAGAGCCCAAAAACAGCAACATCACTAATAACCGTGCCTGTGACCCCGGGTCGAAGTCACGAAGCCTGCTCACACACGTGTCCTGCCAGCATCTGACAAAGAGGGAGGAGGAGTAATTGATGATAATTAATGATAATAATAAATCCCATCAGTTCCCCTCTGTGTCCCCACACTGGCCACCCCGATAAACGTGAGTCCCTGAGTCCACAGGGATGGTCCAACGCAGCCTGCCCATCTCGGCATCTCTGGTCACACCGGGAAACGCCATCTGGTCACTCAACGTCACGTTTCCATGGGTCCCAAGGGTTAGGGACCCACACGTCTTTGGGGACGTGATTCTGTCCCCACGAAGGCTGCAGGATGTGGGCAGGCTCTCTCGATGGATGATAAGCAAAGTGCGTAGAGACTTAGGGAGTCATGGGTGGGAGTGGGAGAGGCACAGACCCCTGGTGGGAAGGCCGGGGACTCTACCTTTGTACTATGCCTGTCTGGGGCTGGTGACCCTGTGCCCTGGGGCATCCTGGGTGCTGGTGGGTGTTCAGATGTGTCCCTGGTCCCCACCCACCAGGCACCGGGAGCAACCAAAGTGTCCCTGGACTTGCAGAAACCCTGGCTGGGAGCGGGAGCGATACCCCTTCTTCCTCACCCGTGCACCCAGCAAATGCCCGGCCTCTGTGGGGGCTCAGGAGTGGCCTTTGGGTGACACAGCCCTTCCGAACCCCACGTCTGTGCGAACTGTAGCAGAACAAACCCCACATTTCACTGCTGTGACCCCGAAATGCAGCGGAAACATGATGGCCCGGGAGAACAGCCATTTCTGTTCTTCACTCCTCTCCCTCTCCCACGGCCCTCAGCCGCGGGGACAAAATTGGGGAAACGAAGCTCAAATATGGGCACCAAGTCCTTCCTGCCCCGGGCTTCACCATGGCAAGGCAGGCTGGGTGACGGTCAGGGGCCACCGGCGTGCCTCACGGGCGTGCCTCACGGGCATGACACAAAGCCCCTGTGCTGTCCGGTGCCCTTCATCACCGCCCCGGGGAACTGCAAGCCCATGTTAGGTGGCTGCCCTTTCGCAACACGGCCTGTGAGTCACGTCACGAGGGTCACAGAGACTGCGAGGCACGGGCAGAGTCACCGCCGCTCGGAGTTCTCCGGCGAGTCACGGGTGACGCACCCCTGCAGGGAGCTGTGACGTGGCTGATGGGTGCACGGGTTCCGGTGTCCCCAGACCTTCGTGGCTGTCTCTCCTCATCTCTCGGGGATGCTGAGGGGGGACAGATTTGCTGCTGGCCACGGCTGGAGACCTGAGTGGGCAGGAAGGTTCTACACGCTTCATTCACGCACCTGGCCGCCGGGCTGAAGGTCCACCTGATCCGACAGCCTGACTGGCGCCTTTGTCAAGGGGAAATGATTTCGTGGGATGATGTGCATGACTCCCTCCCACTCCCGGGGCTTCCGCCCCCGCCCCCGCCCACACCCTGGACCCAGCCCGAGCTCCGGAAGAGAGAGCGTCAGCCTCAGCTGTCCTCGGGAGGGGCCGCCAACCCTCCCGCCTCATCCATTTCTTAAAATTTAAATCACTGTTTGCATGTTTCATTATAGGGGACACCCACTTGTATGGGAAAGGGTCTTCTTCAAGGAAAAGAAGGGGAAAAAGATATGAGATATGGATCATTCACTGGCAGTAACTTCATGTCTAGCAACCATTGAATCTGAAAGACAAAATAAGGCAGAAAGCAGAACAGGCACAGACGCACGGATACAGGGAGTAGACAGACGGCTGTCGGAGGGCAGGGGGTTGGGGGACTGCGGGGAAAAGGCGCAGGACTGAGGGACACAGACGGACAGAGGAAACTCACGGGCTGTAAGCCCACCACAGGGAATATCATCAATAATATTGTGATAAGCACAGAGGGTGTCAGGCGGGTAAGAGATTTATTGGGGTGACCCCTTAGTGAGTCAGGTACTGTCCAGTCCCTGGGGTGAACGCCTGAATTTGCCCCATTTTTCTGTCTCTACAACACCAGTCTCTTTGTAAGAAGCTGTGAGTTCTTTCCAGAAATGCCCCCTGATTCCCGAATTCACTGCACACGCGAGGTGCTCCCCACGATGACGCCCTTCGGAGTGGCCAGGCCTCCGCCCCGTACGTGCCATGCTCCTCCGGCAGCGTCGAGGCCGTCAGCCTGGTGACATTGTCCCTCGTCTCGGCTCTGGCCGCTCCTGCTTCTGAACCTGCCACCGTGCAGAGGCTTGGGGACGGTGGGGTGTCAGGAGCCAGGCCGGTCGGACCCGACCCCCGCAGCAGAATCTGTGAGAGGGCAGAACCGATTCTGCGCCCAGCACAGGGGACCCCTCAAGGCCAGGAACACAGCCCGGTCGCATTTCCACCGCATGGACCACTGCGCAAAGCATTTACTTCCCCATTTCACGGGTTTTGGTCGAGACGTGAAGGTGTGCAGAGGTGCAGAGTCGGACGTGGAATTTTCAGGGTGCACAGACCGCCGGCTCTGGGGATGAGTGAGTGACCGTAGACGGACTTGCCCGGGAGAACGGTGCCTCATCCACCTGGAAGTACGCAAAAGCCGGCACAGGCACCGGCGTGGAGCGTGGGCTGTGTGGACGTCAGGAACCGGACCACACGCTCTCCTGAGCCTCACCAAGGTCTTCTCGGCCTCGGGACTGGCGCCTCGGCTGAGTGAGGTGCCTTAAAGGAACAAGCAAGTCCTAGAAATCAGAGTCGAATCCTCCAGGTGGTTCTCTTCCTTCCCTCTGTCTCCCCATGCTCATCCCAGCCTTGCTTCTCACGGAGGGACCACGGAGGAGTTGAGTCGGGGGGCCAGCGTCCTGGGCGGAAATGTGAAAGGTAGACCTTTCAGAGTCAGGACAAACTGGGACAGAGAACAAGTGTGCTCTCGGGTGGGGAGACAGTCTCATCAGGGGAATTACAAGGCAGATGCTAGGGATGCAAACGTCTGAGTACATGCACAGGTAGCCTGATGACTCATTCACCCACCGGGGCCGTGTTCCCCTGCACGGTAGGTAGACCAGCCCGGAGCACGCTGTTTGCCTGCGTCTGACAAACAGAAAGGGTGTGGTCCCAAAACCTGTCAGAAGGAGTGACAGGTTCTGCCTTCGAATGACCCCATTCAACGGATCGATGAAAATGGCAAACCCTTCCCTGCTTCCCAGGGTCAGCATGTGCCCTTCTCCCCTGCGCCCCAGACTCCTGAGCAGCCTCCTGTCTGCCTGGTTGAGATGCCTTCAGCTCCAAGAAGATGGCCACCGTCCAAAAACCAGGTGCAGGAGGCAGAACAGAACGCGAGTAAATAGACAAATGCAGGTGGGGACGAGAAGACCCCCCGGAGCACTGGGGGCTGCAGGTGTCAGGACAACAGACAAGCAGAGAGGCAGACGGACAGGTCCCAGGAAAGGAAGACCAAACTGGACAAACAGAACTATAAAAGCTTCTCCCCCACCCTCTTAGGTCCGGTGCCCGGGCACACAAATTCAAGGGACAGAGGCGAGCTCAGTGGTAATGAGAAAAACTGAGTTCCCACGCACATACAGCCTAGCACCCCCGGGAAAAACTTGGTGGCGAGCAGCGGAAAGGCGTGGTCAGAATCTGGGGCTGGCAGAGCCAACCCAGGAGGCTCCGCGGAGGTGAGGAAGGAGAAACCCGGGTCTGTTTGGAAAGATAAGTGAGCGTCCGGGACATGAAGACGATAAGAAGGTGCGATGATCACCAGTGATGTTCGCGTCCCCTCCAGGGCCTCGAGCTTTTGCAGTTCTGGGAGGAGGCCCCCCCACTTAAAGCAGAATTTATAGCAGATCTATTTCCCAGAACTTGCTGCTTTGGGACAGATAAGAAAAGCTGCAAAAATGCTTTTTTTTTTTTTGAAGCTATCGAGTCTCTTTTTCTTTCTTTTTTTTCTTTTCCTGGCAGCTGTTGAATCTCAAATGTAGCCAGCCTAAAATACAGTTGAAATCTAGGCTGCAGGTTTGATGTTTAGTCCGGGGCATATGGGAGAGACGTTTGTCTGGCACACATCGATTTTTCTGTCTGTGTCTGTGTCTCTCTATCTCCCTCTTAGTGTAAAAATCAATAAAAGCAATAAAGGAGCGAGGCTGTGACTCAGGCTGCCTCGTGAATGGACCACGACCACAGCAATGCTTCGTGAGAGACCCCCAGACACCCACGGACAAACATGGTGTGATGATCCTTTATCTGAATGGTGCAGCGTCCAAAACCAGAGTCCCCGTTGCAGAGGGAGGGTCTGGTGCAGGGAGGAAATGGGGAGCAATGTCCCCTGGGGACCGGGACCCCTTTGGGGTGGTGGGAGGGGGGCGAGGATGGAAGATGCCTTGGGACAGGCCATGCCCAGCCCTGGGGCATCGCGTCCTCTGAAGGGGCGAGCACTTCGTGAAGAGAGTTTCACTTCAGCAATTCTGTAAAGGTCATGTCACACCCGAGGGTTGTCCCGCCCACACAGGCGTGCTCATATCCTAAGGAAACAGCTGGAAAACGGTCCCAGGAACAGCGCAGAACGCAGGTCAAGAGCGGCTGTGTCATGGGCTCCAAGGGCCTGGCCTGTCTCGTGTGTCATAGGGCCACCGCGTGGGGACATCCTGGTCAGGCTCAGTGCTGCAGTCAACTGTCACCCTCCTCAGAAACGTCATGGAAAAAAAGCGTCTTCTCTTCGGTGCACGGTGGCCCTGCTCCGTGTCCCTCCCCACCTGACAGTCCCACCCTCAGCCCACCACCCGAACGAGGAACTGAGATGGTCGTGGGTACAGGCCGTCGCCGTCACACTCCCCGAGCCGTGGAGAGGGCCGGGGTGGCCTTTCAAAAAGCCAGGGGCGCTTTCTCTGGAAGGAAGCTCAGGGAGTTCCCACCGGGCCACCTGTCCCCACTGCCGGCGGAGTTCCCCTGCACAGGACCTCTGGCCCGGGGATTCTGTGGTTGTCGTGGCTGCCAGCGAACCCATGCTGAGGATACATTGTTAATAGCGCTATGGAACCCATGCGGAGGACACATTGTTAATACATCCAGCAGCATTATTGGACCCACGCTGAGGATACATTGTTAATACATCCAGTAGCATTACTGGACCCATGCGGAGGATACATTGTTAATAGTGCTATGGAACCCATGCGGAGGATACATTGTTAATACATCCAGCAGCATTATTGGACCCACGCTGAGGATACATTGTTAATACATCCAGTAGCATTACTGGACCCATGCGGAGGATACATTGTTAATACATCCACCACAACCAGTGATGCTGGGCATACACTGACGCATGAGTGGGACTGAGTGCCCAGGGATAGTCTGCATTCCGGTCACCGTGGGCGTGGGGGCACCCACAAAGACGTGCATCCATGGGGATCACACAAGGCAGTTTCCCTGCCCTAAACCGCCCCGTCTCCCCGATTCACCCCTGCCTCTGGCCCCATGACTTTTGGCAGCCATGGATTTGCCTGTTTGCGGCCCAATTTTGCTTTCTGTCGAGTGTCCTAGAGCTTGTGAGCACACACCATATATCCTGGTCAGATGAACTCCTGTCTGTCAGCCACCTATACATTTACATTTCCTCCATGTCTGTTCACGGTTTCACCTTTCTTTTTTTAAGTACTGGATGTTATTCTTTTGTCTGGGTGGACAGGACTGGCTATTTCTTTTTAAACCCAGTTCCCGCATCCTCATTTTCAGTGACGTTACCGCCATGTTCCCCAGGCAGTGACCACATTCAGTGGGACCACGGTGTGCAGGGCAGACCAGAGCCAGGCCGCCAGGGACCGCTGTGGTTGGTGTGTCTCGTTTACAGAGGTGTCCCATGCAGCAAAACCTCACAGGTTCGATCTCCCCTTGGGGCGTGTATCGAGGTGGTGAATTCTACGCCCGATGTGGGCACGTCTGAGAGGCAACCGATCCATCTCTCTCTCTCTCTCTCTCTCTCTCTCACATCCAGGTTTACTTCTGCGTCTGTCTTCCTTCCTCTCTCTAAAACCAGTAAGCGTGCTTATTAACTTTTTTTTAAAAAAGATCACGGGATAGACTGCGAAATACATTTTCATTATAAGGTGTAGCAGTGACTGAAATGAGAGCTGTTGATAATGGGTGTTTTTCCCCAAGTACACGCTCCCTTAGGAACTGCCCTCCTCCCCCAACTTGCTGAAAGAGTAAATCAGCTTCTCCACCCTGGTAACCGCCCTTTGAGCTCCATCTCCCTGCCCGGAGGGGTTGGTTGGAACCCCCTGCAGCCCCCTGGACACCTTGTCTCCTGGTGGGTGGCCCAACCTCGGCCTGTCTCAAGCTCCTTCCAAACGCCACCCAGGAGCAACCCAGCGGCAGAGCAGGGGCTGAGCAAATGCCCCAGGGTGACGGTGACTCACTGATCCTTCGGGACACCCGTGGGCTTCCTCCAACCTGGAGGCTGAGTCACGACAGCCCGAACTCTTCTGGGGAGGCAAACCCCGGTGTTGCCTTTCAAGATCGTGCCTGCAGATGGGCCCTGAAAATGCGAGCCCTTATTCGGACCATTCCTGCATGGCATTTTCTCCCCCATCCCCCTGCCCTCCCCCCCATCCGCGTTCCCGCCCCAGCGTCTGGGATGCTCACAATCACAGCATCAGGGCGATGCAGGCTGAGCTCTCACTTCCCCAGTTCCTGACGACGCCGGACCTCTGACTGGACCACGGAGTTCCACAGCTGTGTTCGTCAGAACGATGCCGTCTGTGGGTTTCTGGTGAACAGATATGTGGATTTTCCCACTTTTGTGCCTGCTCTTGGGATTATTTTTTTTGACATGCCAATAAACGGGTGTATGACATTGTGCCCCCATGCTTTGCCCTGAAACGGCGTGGGATTTCATTGGCCCAGGGGTGGAGGATGAAGTGCCACACGGTGGCCAGCAGAGGGATGTGGCCACACTGTGGTCATCTGCCCATGAGGACAGCTGGAACTCACGGCAGCCACACTCAGCACAGAGAAGGTAGCGAGTCTGTGAATGCTGTGGACGCAAAGGGGCCCCTGGTGAAATCCCACACACTGAGGGGGGCTGAGAGGTGGCCTCCCACAGTCAGACCTGGAAAGGAACCGCACGGCACAGTCTGAAAGGAGAGCTTCCTAAGGCAAAGCTGGTCCTGGGCAGCTCGTCCTGCCCGAGCCTGGAACACTGTCTGGCGAGTGCCCATCTTCCCCGGGACCAAACCTGTCTGTTGTCTTTTTGCCTCAGTAACACTCCTTTGGGACGTCCGATTTCCTTGGCTGCACCCCTTGAAACACAGACTCTGCACCTGGGGGAGGCCGCAAATTCCTCACTGTTACTGTTATCGGGTTAATTGTTTGCTGTGAAGAATCCCGCGCCCCCACCTGTGTGAAAAAAGTAATGGTAACCCCTTATGCCCCCTCCTCCGATTGTAATGTCTACAATACGGTGCTACACTGCCATTTTCTGGAGCATTTTCTCACTCCCTTCACATTCGGCTTCCGAGCAATGCTCACCATTTTGGCTCCAACAAACCTGTGAAAATTCTGACAGTTTGGTCGTTTCTGAGGTTGCCCGTGTCCAAGAAGCGGAAGCTAAAAGATACCCTGAAAACAGCCCTGGCTGCTGTGGCTCAGTGGGTGGAGCCCAGGCCTGCAAAATAAAGGGGTGCCGGCGTCTCTCCTTGCCAAGGATGGGGTCCTGAGTTCTGTGACCTCACCACTCCGAGTAAGCGTGAGGCCCTTTCAGGGAGAGAGCCCGGCTGGCTTGTCAGAGGCAGCTGCTGACCCCTAGTGACCAAAAGTTGTGTGGGAGGCACACGGAGGAAGTAACCTGTAGGGCTGGTTTGTCTGAAGCCCCGCCCACCAGGGCAGAATCCCGCCCACCTGGACTGAAGCCCTGCCCACCAGTATGGAAGCCCCACCCACCAGTACGGAAGCCCCACCCACCAGGACGGAAGCCCCGCCCACCAGGACTGAAGCCCCGCCCTCCAGGGTGGAAGCCCCGCCCACCAGGACCAGGGAAGAGAGACCCTAAGGGACACAGGTATGATGCTCTGTGCCTGGGCCAAGTGTCCCAGCTGCTCTGACCGGGGCCCCCGCTTGAGTTTCATTGTGTCTCCGACACCCAAAAAGTTAAAATCTGAACCTTAGTCTTCTCAATATGATGTTGTCTGGACACAGAGTGTCTACAGATGGGACGAGTGGAGGATTTGAGGGGAGGTCGTCCTGGGTCAGGGTGGCCCTGCATCCAGCGACAGTGTCCTGAGAAGGGACAGAAGAGGAGACGCAGACACGGAGGAGAAGCCACGTGGAGACGGAGGCAGAGACGGGAGGGACGTCTGGAGCCCCCGGAGCTGGAAGAGGCGGGAAGGCCCCTCCCTGGAGCCTGCGGAGGGAGCTTAGCCCGGGACCCCTGGATGACCGCAGAGGTCCGGTCTCCAGGGTGGGGAGGGTGGGTTTATGTTGTGTTCAACCCCTGCTTGGTGGTCATCCGTTACAGCCTCCCAGAACGTTCCTCACTCCAGCGTGACCGCCTTTCGGATGTGGCACAGAAACAAGCCGGTGTGAAATCCCCCAGAAACTCCTAAAATGGCCCAGCTCAGAAAGCAGCTCTGCCTGTCAGGGACACCCACGGCGAGGGAGCGGCGGGTGGCCATGGACCGACCCCCAAGGACGAGACCAGTTGGCCTGGCTCAGCTCTTGCCTTCAGAACCCACTCTCCAGGCAAGTAAGAGCACAGACCAAGCCCGTGGTTCTGGAAGACAGTGAAGAGTAAGTGCAGACAGGGAGAGAATGAGTGAGGTGCCTTGAACGTCTGTGCTGTCCCATGTTTGGGGTGAGGTGTGCGAGTGTTGGGGGGGTGCAAATTTCCTTCGTGGTCCGCAAACCGCAGCCTGCAGTCTGGCAGGCGATTTGGTCCCTCAATTTGTTTCTCGTACGGACCCCAATGGAACTGGGTGTCAGACTTCATGAAGACCGTTCTCCTAACCCTGAACCCGCCCTGAAAACTGTGGTCTCCCCACAAGGTCTCCTGCATGGTAGGAGGGGTTCGAATTTCAGCTTTTGTTGGGGGGAGGGGAGGCACGCAGTTTGACCCACGTGGGGACACTGGCCACAGCGGCTGGGGCACAGAGGGGCTTCATCTACCTGCCTTCTCAGCCGGTCCTGTCTCAGGGCCAGAGGGTCCTGCAAGGCAGGGTCCCTCGTGAGAGGGACCCAGGCTCCTGCGCCTCCTGCCTTCTCTTGTCCTCGAATCGAAGTTCTGGCCACCAGGAGTCAGCAGTGCGCTCTGAAACGCCAGTGCGGCGTCCACTCCGTGAAGCAGAACCTTTGACAGCTTCTGTTTAGGCGGCTTGGTGTGGGGAAGAGGGCGCAGAATTGCGAGCAGAGTCGCTGTCAGAGGTACACAGGCAGGGCGCCACTGAGCCCCTGACACACTTTGAACACATGTGGTTTATGGACGTGATTACCTGCCCCAAAAGTCCCCAGGCAGCAAAGCGGCCACTTCTGCCTTTTTGGTGGCAGGGACCCCCACCACGCTGGGCGGTAACAAGGGGTATTTGTCCCCTTCCCGATGAAGAGACAAAGGGTCCGAGTGGACCTCCTGCTTGCTTAGATCACCATGTCCCTCACGGTGGGGTTAAGACTCAAGCAGACAGGGACCGAGACAAGGCCCAGCCCTCACTCCTCACCTGCCCCCTGGCCTGCGACCCCCTCCGCTCCCCCCCCCCAGGTGCCTTGTCTGGGAGGCAGCTGACTCTCTGTGGCTCACGGAGGCAGGACAAACAGAAATCCTGAGGTCTCTGAGCTGGGAGTTCCACACCCTCCACGGTTCTCCCAGCCCCGGGACACTGGAGGGTTGCAGGGAGGGGAGGTGGTTAAGGGTCCGCAGCAGCCCCTGAACAGCCCTGCACACACCACACACCCGCTCTGCCTAGACACCCACCCATTCCTCGCCTGGGTCCGCCGGCTGCTCCCCCATCAGAGCTGCCCCCCCCCCGCCCCGCACTCAATAATGGGCAGGGCGCCCCAGTGAGCCGCAGACCACCCGCTCCTGGTTTCCACCCCTTGGATGTCCCAGTGCCCTGGTCCACAGCATAGGAAGCAGCTCACAGATAAAGGGGTGTGTGCAAAACTTCTCCTCTGGGCTTGGGGGGCACAGGCAACGGTGTCACCCTGTGCGGCTGGAGCTGAGGTCCCGTCCGTCCCGGGTGGACGGCACAGAGTGCCCAGTGAAGTCTGCATTTCAGGTCGGTGACAAAGTCTGTTTGGTGCCGATACCCCCGCCCGTGGCGGCGAAACGGTTTTTTAAGACAGAAGTGGAGTCGTGGTTGATCTGAAAGTCAAGGTGTCTCGTGTTTCTGGTCGCGGCACGGCACACTCTCTCCTGAGGCTTACACACCCCATCCAGCCACCCTGCTGGGGAAGCAGATGTCCCCTCGGTGGGGGGAGGGGCGGGGCCTCGGGACAGGCCTTTCCGAAAACAAAGGGAGGAGGGAAGTCTGGAAGTGCTCAGGGATTCCCAATCAGCAGGGACTTCCTGATTTCGTGGAACTGTGGTTCAGGAAGTCTGAGGGCCATTTGCCTCTCTGGGTGCTGAGGCTGTGGTTCCGGCAACTCTGGTGGCTCCCCAACCCTTCCTCACTGGGACGGGGATGGGGGATGTTTTCTGGATGAAATCATTCCCCCCAAACCGCACTGGCTCAGCCCCACAGAGCCGCTGAGGGGTGGGCGGGGGCAACTTTGCCTTTGCAAGGAAGCCAGAACTCCAAGGCATATCTGGGGATCTCCCACGGCTGACACGTCCTAAGTAACTTCTCGGGAATAGTGGATGAAAGGTTAATCTGTCCCTGATGACACCCAGGCACTTCTTATTCCATTGTTGCTTTCCGATGCGTTTTCATAAAAGTGGGTGCATTCCGGCGCTTCCGCAGGGCTGTTATTTCTTTGTACTCACCTCAGGTCGTGCCTTGCACGGTACCCTCTTCCT
Organism: Artibeus jamaicensis; assembly: GCF_021234435.1. Taxonomy (NCBI): domain Eukaryota; kingdom Metazoa; phylum Chordata; class Mammalia; order Chiroptera; family Phyllostomidae; genus Artibeus; species Artibeus jamaicensis. Next base: position 418,725 of record NW_026521704.1, read on the forward strand.
GGCTTTTGTTTGTCCCTTCCCACCCCCCCCAAACACATTGCAGAGCTGGTTCTGGGCCCTGCTGGGGAGGGGACTCATTTCTGTCAACAGTGGCACCGTATAAGGTGTGTGAATGGCAACACAGTGTTCACGTTGCTGGTACTGGTGGGCTTTCGGACTGCTGCTACTTTGTGTTACTTTGTTTGTTCGCTTGTTTCGCCCACACAGCAACTAGCAGACAGTGTGTCCAAGCACAGAGCCCTGTGGGGTAATTCAGGGGCAGCTAGCAAGGAATTGCGGTCATGACCGTGGCCCAGTTTGTCCCTGGAGACTTGTGGCCCCTACAGAGTGTCGGTCGGGGATGTGTGTCTGTCCACATGAGTGCCGTGTGGCCTTTATCAACTTTTCAAATGCTTCTTTTTATCCTAAGAGCATGCAGACCTTTTGTGTCTGTGTGTGTGGTTATGTGTGTGTATTTACGAGGTCTGTTCAGCAGGTGCCCAGCAGGTGTCTCTGTGAAAAATAGAGACATTCACGGAAGAAGGTACAAGATACAAGAAATTGTACATAGGATAATGATGCCTCAGTGCCCTTCAAAGTAGTCACCTTGGGACCGCACACGGTTCTCCCAGTCACCATCAGTTGCCCTGTTGTATTTTCCTGAATCTCGTCGATGGTCTGAAATCTCTTCCCTTTCAAAGGTGATTTTAGTTTTGGGAAAAGGCAGACGTCCCAAGGCACCAAATATGGGCTGTAAGGGGGCTGAGTCACCTGAGTGATTGGATGTTTCCCCAAAAAACTCTGCATGAGACGTGATATATGACTGGGCACACTGTCCTGGTGAAGCTGCCAATCACCAGTTGCCCATAGCTGCAGCCTTCTGAATCATCCAGTTTCCATGGAGAAATGTTCAAGCTGAACACAAAATCTGATGCAGATTCTTTGCTCTATTTGCTCATTTTGAATGTGACAGCCACACAGCGCACATGCTCACTCAATGGCATCTACCACCCCCACTGACGAGTACAGTGAAGTCGTCCTTGTTCACGCATGTGCATCCCAGTCCACTCTCCTTGGCTGCCCGGTTACACGGATCTCATGCAAACCGTTCTCTTGTAGGAACGATGGCTGGACTTTCTCTGGACAGACCTGGTACGCGTTTGTGTAAAAGACCTGTATCTTCTCTCCGTGCAGTTCAAATGTGTCCTCCGGGCCCGGCGAACCAGCTGCCTTTGCACACGGACACGCGTGTGTCTGCCTCTGACACGGGACTGGGAGCTCCTGGCGAGCGGGGCATGGTTCTCAAAGGACCGCGTGCTGGTGATGGCGTTTCTGAGCTGGTTCGGGAGTGTCCCGCCTCGGTTCCCTGGTCAGATTGGAAGACACTCACGACTGTCTCCAGGAGTCAGGGCCACACAGAGACCTCGGGGTGCTGTGGACAGAGACGCCCGCAGCACCTTCCGACACTCACGATTGAATTTAGAGACAGCCCCACCCCCAGGCAGCCCTCGGGCCCCCTCCCCTGGGTCCTCAGCCTGCTGGTCCCCCTGGCAGGTTTTGGGGGGACCCTGTGAGCCAAGTCCTTAAAGGGTCTTCTTTTCTCCCCATTCACACCCACGTCCCACGGGCTCTGTGTCTCGGAAGATGTCTGGCAAATACAGATTTTGTGCCCACATTGTGGTTCTAGAACTCGGCCCGGGGGTGGGGTACAGGAGTCGGCCAGTCAGGGCTGTGGTCCGTAGTTCGTTTGTTTACAATCATCCATCAGATCTTCACGACCTCCATCATCACCATGATGATCAGGATCATCTACACCATCCTCATCATCACCATCACTACCAGATTGCATCCCCCTTGCCCTCTTTGCTGACTCTACTTTTCCTCCAACTCGATACCCATCTTTTGGCCATTACGCCGTCCTGGTCATTCTGCCTGCCCCTGCCCACTCACAGCGGTCCCCCGCACCCGGCTGTCCTTCCACTCCTCAGCACTAAGAACCAGCTCATGACGGGGGTCTGCGGCAGCCACCCCAACTCGGCCACCTCAGGTGTGACGACCAGCCTGGGCAGAGCTGGCTCATCCCCACCCACGGCCTGAGGCCGCGTGACCCATGAGCTCAGCTTCCGTGCCTACCTGCCCACTCATGAAAAGACGCTCGTCCCAGCCTGGGGCTGCCCGTGGCCACCCACTTCTCCATCAACTCAGGAGGAAGTTACCACATTCTGTGTGGCAACATCCAGTTCCCTGCTTGCGTCCCCTCCCCCCCCATGAAACTGCTGCTCAGCCTTCTCCTGAGCAGCTCCTCCTCACCCCTCTGCCAGGTGCCCACGCCTGGGGCGCTGAGGAAAGACCTGACGGGGTGCATTGAACAGAACCGGCCCGCGTCCCAGAGTTCGCAGGCAGGCCTGCATTACCGAGGACAAGAAGACCACCCAGCGTGCTGTCCACTCTCAGCCCCCCCTCGTGAGTCTGCAAACTTCTTGGGAAGGTCCATTTCTCCATCGATGGCCCAGGGCTTTGATGACGTGGCCCCAGTGAAAACAAGAGGTGCACCACAGGCCCCTCTTTGGAAGACGACCTTCCCCCGGTTGCACCTGCTGCCCTCCAGGAACAGGCAGCCCGATGCGCGCATTCTGTTTGCTCGCCTTTCCTCTTTGCGGTGCTTAGAGAATGAACACCCACCTCCATTTCACAGGCACCTCTGCGGCGCCCACAGCTACCGCGTACGAAACAGAAATGAGGAAGAGCGGCAACAAAGGGGGAGGTTAGGGAATTGAACACGCAAGAAACTTCAGCGTTGAGCTGACATTTCCTGAGTGCAGTCCGTGTGCACAGCTTTCGGGCTGATGCTGGCAGGCCGGTGCGTGGGGAGCCGGAGCGCATAAAGGCGGGCGGGCGGAGCAGGACCCGCTGTCCTAGGGTAAGCCGGCGCTGCCTCCTGTGGATGTTGCCTGGGTTGTCACTGCTGTGTGTTTCTCTGTTTTTGTTGCCGCTGGTGGCGGGCCATGCCCCAGGTCGGTGGGGAGCCCGGGGTGGGACACAGGGGTCCTCGGAGGAAGGGCACCCCTCTGAGAAGCAGAGCCAGGCAGTGAGTCTAAGACGCGCAGGTGCTGTGTTTGAAGGTGTCCGTTCGCCGCGGGGATTTGGCAGCATGCACCGGCAGCTTCCCGGTGTCCCAGGGGGGACAGGGAGTGCCCCCAAAGGCTGGGGCAAATCTGGAAGCAGCGGCATGTACGTCATCTACAGGGCGAACAGGGGTCTCCGTGTGTCAGGAGATCTCGGGCTGGCAGCCCCTTTGTATCTCCAAGTCCCAGCAACCGGCCTGAGCCGCTGGCCGGGCAGAGCTGGATGTGTCCTGGGGGACCAAGGCGTTCAGTCCTGCATATGACCCGAGGCCGTCGTCCAGGCTGCAGGGAACTCGAAACCCAAGCGCGTCCAAGCGTCCTGCTGACCGCAGCACTCGGCTCTCCGCCGTGACTCACGGTCAAGGGACACTGTGCAGAGGGGAGGGCAGAGGCCGTCGCTCCAGGCTGACATCTCTAGAAAGCTGAAATCTAGGTCAAGGAGAAGGGGAACAGCGTGGTGACAGCCGAAAGAAGAGAAAGTCCATGCCAAACACCCAAATACGATACGAATTTCTGTTGACCCGAAATGCCCACAGCTTCCCGCACAAAAGCCACAGGGACCCAAGGCAGGGGGTTGCTAGGGGGTGGGGGACGGAGACGGGGCGACGGGTGTCCTGTCCGGGGACAAAACAGCCCTGGAAGCAGAGAGAGGCAATGGTGCCCCCCTCCTGTGTGGCCGTTCTGTGTCTCAGGCGGGCACGTCAGAGGGGAATGATTTTACGATGGTCCCGGTGACCTGACAGTAAATCAGGGAGATGTTCCCGAACTTCTGGTTTGGGGGACGTCTGTGGTGGCGGTGGCAGGGTGTGCCTCCTACGCTGGGTACGAGGGACGGACAAGGGACAAGGAGACAAGGTGGGTGGGAGCCCTGCTCCTTTCGGGCTGGAGCTGAATCCTGATGGAGGGGAGGGTGGTTCTTTCTGCCCGACCGGCCGCTGTGGTAACTACCGGTGTGATTAAAAGTGGAACCGTCGAATAGACTTCTTGGGGAGATTTTTAACCCCGGAGGCTTTTCTTCTGAGGGGAGTTTGCAGAACTTAACAGGGTTTCCCAATCGTGGTAAAAGGGCGTTTGGCTTTGGAAGACGTTCGTTTCGGGGCTCGGATACCGAGTCACTTCCGGGCAGCGTCCACTTCCCTCCTGGGGGGACATCGCTTTGGGGGCTGAGAGCTGGGGTCTCTTCCCAACCACGGGCGCCTGTGGCCACGGGGACCCAGGGGCGACGGTGGCGGGCTCTGGCAAGGGAGACACAGGCTACAGCCACACAGACCTGACACATCCCAGCCACTGTCCCCCTTCACCTGTTCTGTCCTCGCTAAGCATGGCTCGGCTGCCAGGGGTGGGGCATTGTGACAAGTGAGAAGGGTGCCAATGTGGGCGGAAGGCAGGTGCTAGGAGACAGGCGGCCACCACTGAGGTGGTCTCTAGACCGAGGTCACTCCCCTTTAGCTCCCACCCCAGGGCAGAGACCCCCACACACACACCTGCAGGGGGGCTGGGGTGGGCGTGGCCAGCTTTCAGGTGGAGGAAGCCGGTACTGCCCATCTCGTCCGCCGGGCACGGACCCGGAGGCTCAGATGTGGTGTCCGGGGCTGCAATTTCCCCACACAGGGCTGCGGCAGGTTGGGAGGGGTGGGTCGGAGGCTGGGTGGTGCCCCCGGGGGCTCAGTGGCCCAAGTGGGGGGTGGGCGGGGCTGTCCTGGGCCACAGCGGGGAGCGGATGGTCAAAGGCCTTCGGGATCTCGATGAACCGGCAGATGCTTCGAGAGACGTGGAAGGTAGGGGCGCAGGCGGGTCCGTGGGGAGACGGGACATTTAACCCTTGAACCCAATGTGCAAAGTTCAAGCTTGACGTTGCCAGGGAGCCCCAGAGAGATGGACGGGGGGCCTGGGACTGGAGCATGGTGGCTGGGTGAGACAGGGTGTCACCCAGGTGCACAGGGCTCTGAGGTGTTGGAGAAGGACCACGGGACCCGGGCATTCCCCCGGGTGACAGTCACAGAGCGGTCAGCCGGGAGGGGAATCCGGGCAGCACAGGGCTGACCGCCGGTGTAGAGGGGTCTTCAGCGGGTCGGCGGGTCTTGCAGGTACACGGGGGCCTTGAGAATCCCTGGGGGAGCCCTGTGGTGGGGCTGCCTGCTCAGCAGAGAGCGGAAGGGCATCTGTGGGGACAAGAAGGAGCGGCAACGAGAACAAGAGGGACCAGGGGACACTGCGGTGGGCGTGGTGGCTGGGCCCCCGGACGGGCGTGCCGGGCACCACTGGACGAAAGGGGAATTGATCCCCGGAATTGCCCGCAAGGGGGGGCGGACGGGAAGGAGGGAAGGAGGAAGGAAGGAGGGAAACCAGTGGCCCTGTGTTGCCGCAGACCCTGGAAAGCTAACCCACCAGGAACACGGGTGCAGCATTTAAGCCAACAGAGTCCACGAACCCAAAGGCACCACACAAAACGTGGACCGTGGGCCCCAAAAGAGAGAGAGGAACGTGAAAGAAAAGACAGGTGGTCAGCACAGGGCTGATGTCCCCGGGGCCACAGGGACAGGAGGGGCCGAGCCTGGCGTCCCCAAGCGGGCACTCGGGATAGATGAGCACCATAGACATTGGAGCCGCTACGGGCAAAGATCCCGCCCAGTGACAACAGCGTCGGGGACACGAGAAGCCGGGGGACCCACAGACGCCAGCCCAGCCCCGTGGACTGAGCAAAGCACTTGGCTTTCAAACTTCAGCTTGTAGATCATTTTCAATAGACCGGTGTTTACAGCTTTTTTTTATTAATGTGTCATGATTGTGATATTGCTATGTTTCCTGTGCTGGACTGTACTATTATCCCTATGGCTACTCTGTGACTATAACCCAAACGTCTCGGTCCCTCCACACTTTCCACCCCGCCCCCCCAGCTCCACCTCTCCAGCCACCACTGTGGCATTGGTTTTGTCCCTCAAATGCCGCGGATCTGGGACATCATACAGCATCTGTGGGCATGAGAATGTCTGGGGTCACTGAAGCCCCGCCCTCGCTGTGTGGCTGCCAGGGCTCAGACTCGGGAACTTGAAAGCAGAAGCCCCCAAGTAGGGGGTAAACTTAGAGAAATGAAACCTTCGCATGGAGAATAAGGGGGTGACTGTGGGCTGCGCCCTGAGCTCGGGCGCAGAGAGAAAGGCGTGTCCTGGCGCCAGGTAAGGCAGGTGCAGCGGAGACACACCTGGACATTCCGTCTTCTCCGTCCTTGGGGGCAGTGCATGTGCGTATAGGGACATGTGTCCTGGGCGCTCGGTCTGGCTGCTGTGTGGGGCTGGACTGCGTAACCCCAGGATGCCCACGTCCTAACTGCGGCTCCTGGGGCTACCTGGCCTTTCCTGGCTCGTGCATACACACGGCCAGAGACAAGCCTCCATCTGGAACCCAACACCAGGCAAGGCGGGAAAGGAGAGGCTGGCGATGAACCCAGTTTATTAAGAGAAACTTAGAACCCAGGCCTCTTGGGCTGCTGCGAAAGGACCTGCTCCCCTGTGAGAGTCGGCGGGCACCCCGGAACTACGAAGGGGGCAGGGTCGCAGGGGGCGTGGGGGCCCCCCCCCCGGTACGGAAACGCACTCCCAGGCCTGATTCGGCCGGGACCGTCGCCTGCTTCGCGAACCAGCGGGACACAGGGCAGGATGTGATTTCCGTCGGCACGGACCTCAGTGGCAGTCACACAGAGCTTGTCAGCGGGTGGCCACAGAAAGGGACCCGAGTTCCCGCCCGTCCAGCCAGGGGCCCGGACGGCCACCACGCCGTGGGACGCTCTGTCCCTCGTGCGTGGCGAAGGCACTTTGCAGGGGGGAGGGAGTCCGGGATGGTGGCCTGCGGGCATGGTCCCCGATGATCGGGCTGAGTTCCACATGTGAACCCCGCTGAGTCCGTCCGCCCAGAATCCCCGCGGCAGCGGGCTCTGCACAAGTGTGACTCTATCTCTCTCCAGGGTCGCCGTGTCCCTCCGGTGGCCCCATGGGTCCACTGGCCACAGCCGTCCTGGTCACGGTGCTGCTCCACCCAGCGTCCGTCCTCACCCAGCACGGTGAGTGTGCGAGCCCGCTGGGCTGCTTTCTGCCCGTCACTCCGGCGCGCGGGTATGGGGACACGTCCCAACGTGTGGCTCCGATTTCATGTTCTCTCTGATGTGTATCATGGGCCTTGTATGGGCCTTCCTCCCGCCACGGCGCTCGGCCGACGAGGAAATGGAGGCTCAAACAGAACCACGGTCTGGCCTAAAATCCGTGAGCTCACGGCGAGACCAGGGGTTGATCTCATGAAAGGGGGCTGGTGAGCCCCGACCCTGGCGTCCGCTCACGAGATGCAGGACGGGTAGGTCGTGGGGCGCAGACACGAGGGAAGAGTGATTTCGGAATCTGGCGCCCACGCCTTGCAGGTCTGCCCACCGTAGAATCCACCCCCAGTGTGAACCTGCAGTTCGACCCGAGGAGAATGACCTTAACCTGGAACTGCACACAGAATGTCACGGCCGTCGCGTGTGGCATGACGAGCAAGGACACGGGAATGCTGACAATGAGGGTAAGCGGGGTGGGGCACGCCACACCAGGCAGCCTACACACACACCGCGCCAGGTCAGCCACGGGCGGGCATGACAGACACACTTTCTGGAAGACACTGGAATGCCCTCAACAGCTCTCACGCTAAGTGCCCAGTAACAGGAGCAAATGAGGGGCAGCTGCAAACTTCTAAGAGGCTGGACCTGGCAGATGGGTGGCACCCTGGGGACCCTTAGCCACCCAAGGACAGGGAGATGGGGCTGGCTGGCAAGAGAGGGGACCCGGAGCAGCAGCATGACACCCCAGATGGGCCCTGGAATGCTCCCAGAATTTCCAGGGGTGAGTTTCAGGGAGCAGACATCCCCAACCACGGTCGTGGCGGGGAGACCCATGGTTCACTCGGTCACTTGCAGCCCTTCAGAGAAACAGGCCGCCAGCCCTCATGAACCACCGGCCTTTCGTTGGCTGGATCCATCCCAGATTACCCAGAGCAAGCCCTGAGAAACAAATAACATTGACCCTGAGTGGTGAACGGAAACAAAGTAGCAGCCTCATTTGGGTACAGTGTAGACGGGAAGCCTGGGCAAAGCTGTGGACTATGCAATAGGACAAGAAAATGCAAAAACATCCAAGAGGGCACGTGGGGCTCCGTGACATTTAAAGTGATGCAAGATGTCCCTACTCACGTTGGGGGCACAGTCAGCATCTCCAGAGACCTTATCAGAGACACAGAACCTCAGGCCATGCCTGGCACTCGCTGAACTAGAATGGACATGTCCAGGAGATCACTGCTGACGTGGGTGCTGTTCGGACGTTCTAAACGTGGCCCTAGGGTATGAACTTGAGGTCCCACCTGCCAGGTGGCGTGTGGACGTACACCCAGAGAAGGCATATGAGGGGTGGGGTGTTTGATGCAGGGAGGAAGACGATGTCCCGGAGCTGAGGTAGGAGCCATCAGGGTCTTGAGCAGAGGAGACAAGCCTGCTTTCTAATTCGCTGGCTGGTTGCAATCTCTTTAGCTCCGGAAGAATGCTTGCCAATGCTCATTTCAAGACCGTCTTCTCCACAAGGGCGCCACATTCACAGTGACAGTCAATATCGGCCAGAGGCAGATTACAGAAAAACTGCTCTACATGAACCCAGGTAGGAACGAGGTCACTCAGACCCTTCTCCACCCTGCTGGCATCAAAGTGGGTGCCTCAGTGTTCACCTCTCTTGAGAGCTGACTGGAACACAAGGATTGCATGTATTTATGTGTGTGCACTGTGAAATGATTTCCACAATCACACCAGCCCTTTTCTTGCTGCGACTGATTGATTTTTTTTTAGTGCAGAGGACACTGGATGTCTGTTCCCGTAGTTAGTTTCAAGGGAACGAGAGGTGAATGTTAACGAGATGGCCCCACGAGGTATCCAGAACATATTCACTCTTGCAACAGGGAGCAGTTGTTCCTTTTGACAGATATCTTCCCGTCCCCCAGTCCCTCTTCCCTGCCTTGTCGTTCTACTTTCCGGTTCTGGGAGTTCGACTGTTTGACATTCCACGTGTGGGAGATCAAACACTATTTGTCTTTCTGAGTCTGACTTATTTCTCCGAGCGCGATGCTTTCCGAGTCCATCCACTGCATCCCAAATAGCTGTCTCTCCTTTTTCGTGACTCAGTCGTATTTCATCCTAGGCATCTACCACATTATTTTATTCTCACTCAAGCATGTGTTTATTGATTTTAGACAGAGAGAAGGGGGTGAGAGAGAGAGACAGACAGATCGCTGTGAGAGAGAAGCATCATTTGGTTGCCTGTGTTATGCACCCCGACCGGGGATCAAACCAGCAACCTAGGTGTGTATCCTGCCCAGGAATCGGACCCAGAACCTTTGGGTGAATGGGACGATGCCCCACCAATGGAGCCCACCTGGCCAGGCATCTACCACGTTTTCTGGACCCCACTTATCCGTCCACGGACCACGCCTTTCTCTCCCTTTCTTCCCTGCTGTGAAGAACTCTGCAGTAAAAATCCCTTCAAGGGCTGGATCCTGTTTTCTGCAACTAACTACCCAGAACTGAGATTGCTGAATCATATGGGAGTTCTATTTTTACTGTTTGGAGGAAGTGCCTTGTTCCCCCAAACACGAGGCCACACCAAATGGCACTTCCACCCACACAGCGCGAGGGTCGCCGACCCTCCACGTGCCCCCCAGAACTCGTGACCCCTGGCCTTAGGTCAAGGTCCCTCCACCAGGTGTGAGGTGGAACATCTCCCTGTGGTTGCCGTTTGCATTGCCCTGATGGCGGTGGGTGACGCTGGGCACCTTCTCTGGGTGTCGGGTTGGCCAAACAGTAAGCTTAGTTTTTTTCCGTAGAATCAAAGACACGCTTTTCATTTTCACCTATAACTTTATTGATTGGGATATTTTGAGGATGTGGACAATCTCCTGCTAGTGGCTTCTAGTGGGGACAAGCCAAGGGTGCTGCTGAACATCTCGCCATGCCTAAGAGAAGCCCACGGCACAGAATTATTTGACACAGATGTCCACAGGACCAGGAAACTTTACACACCCCTTCTGACCCGTGCGATCAGTCACCGCACCTTCCCCGTACACGGCACAAGTCTTTTTGTGCATTTCTGTTGCATTGTTACCTTTCTCAAAACATTGTGTAGCTTCCTTCCATCTTCAGTGTTGAAATAGCTGCACATTCACCCATTTGGATGTTTTTTTTTAAAATGCACACTGAGATGACAGCTGTCACAATACATATTAACAAAATTCTTTCGAATGAAGTTAAACAGAACGGAGACGTCCTACGCAAAAAGCCGAAACAAACTTTTTGGCCAGCCCTGCCTGTTACCCACCTTTAGGCCTTCTCTGAAAAAAAATGTCCTTTGTACATTTTGCAGTCCAGTTATTTGGGTGTTTTATTCCTTGTTTTCTCTCGTCTCGAGTTGTTTAAGTTCCTTATGTACCTTGAGGACTAGCCCCTAACACTTGATGGACGAACATTTTCTCCCATTCTTCAGCAGGCTGGTATTTTGCGGAGCATCTCGATGTCACGGTTTATCAGGCATAGTTCTGGTCCTGAACCTCGTTTGACTTTGATGTGAGGCTGACGCTGTCCTTTCCGAGTGCGGCAGGTCTCCCTCTATGATGTTTTGGAAGAGTTTAAAGGGAGTTGGAATGACCGCATCTTTGGTGATTAGGTGGACAGACCAACCCTGAAGCCATCTGGTCGACCCCTTTTTTCCCCCTTCAGGTGCAAATTCCTTTGCTTTTTGTCTGTCTCCAGGCGGGAACAAAACAGCTGCACAAAACTTCTCCTGCTTCATCTACAACGCAGATTTCATGAACTGTACGTGGGCAAAGGGCCAAGCGGCCCCCGACGACGTCCAGTATTTTCTGTACATCCGAGACTCAAAGTAAGCATTCCCTTGGCGGACATGCCCGTGACAAACACGGCAAAGGAAGAAAAAGAGCCGTGTCCTGCTTGCTGTCTCACCCCTGGGGCTTCTTGCAGGAGGAAAACCGAGAGACAATGTCGGCACTACGCGCCCGAGGCAGGGACCCACGTGGGATGCCATCTGGACTTTGTCTCCGAGTTGCGTCACCAAACTTACGTCCTGGTCAACGGCTCCAGTGAGAGAGCAGGGATCCAGTTCTTTGATGCCATGTTGCTGCTGAAGAAAATAGGTGAGAAGCGGCACCCGCCATGAGATCGGTGTCAGATGCGGTTGGCGGTAGAATCTGCCTCTGTTTCCTGTCGGATGCAGGTAAAAAATTGGCCAGAGGCTGCAGGCTCAAAACATGCACAGTTTTTCTCATCCCACCCTGGAGATCCAGGTGTTCCAAGGTCTGGCTTCCTCCACAGGCTCCAGGGAGGGTCCTTCCCTCTCTTCCAGCTCCTGGGACTCCCAGCGTCCCTGGGCTGGTGGCCACGTCCCTCTCGTCTCTGCCTCCGTCTCCACGTGGCTTCTCCTCCGAGTCTGCGTCTCCTCTTCTGTCCCTTCTCAGGACACTGTCACTGGACGCAGGGCCACCCTGACCCAGGTCCTCCTCATATCACATCTTTTGTTCAGTCTCATCTGGAAAGACCCCGTTTCCAAATAGGTTGACGTATAATAGTAGAAGTTGCTCCTTTCAGGGCCTGCCAAGTTTAGGCTTCCTCTTGGCTTGTTCCCTCTGATTGTACGGAACCACGGGGCCTCAGACTCGGAACACGCTGCAAAGACAAGGTGTCCCCTCGGCTTTTATTCTGACATGAACACGGGACACATGCTGCTGTTGGTGGCCCACAGAGGAAGCAAAGGCCCCTCTACGGCCCCCGTGCCCCTGGGTATGCCCTGGACACTCGGGGGGTTGCCTGCAGTCAACAGCAAAGCCCCCCACCCCACCCCCAGGACAAAAGGGTGCCCTACGTGCCAGGAGTCTTACCTGACTCGGGGGATGCAATGAAATGTCTCCCTGAGCTAGACATGCAGCCCCCAGGAGAAGCAGGCAGATGCTACACCGGACCCTGCACAGAGTCCCCACGTGACATCCGGTCTCCGCTCTAGACATCCCCCTTCAGAGTCCTCCACTCCCTGGTCCTTGTCACTCCCTGCCGGAGTGGCAGGTGCGTTAGACATTCACAGGGAAGCGGAGTGGCAGGTTTAACGCAGGGAAATCCACTCAATGCCAACTCTGCTCATGCCCTTGGGTTCGCCACCTGCAGGCTCACCTGTGTCGGACCCTCCTGCCGTACACGCCTGGCCAGGGGTCAGGTAGACCGAGCAAGCCGGCCTCTGTCTATCCGCCTTCCCCACGGGGTCAGCCGAAAGGGGCTCAGCTAACTGGCCGGCCAAGAATCTCTGTGCTCTTTCCCCCTGTTTGCGACATTTTTACGCAAGCCCAGACATCCAAATATTAACTGGAAATCTAATGCTGTAATTTTGCAATCTAGAATAATACATCTGTAGTTGGCCCGGAGCTCCTGAAATGCTTGGAATTTCCGGTCAGGAGAGAGGGAGAGCGGTGTCTTTAGTCGGGTCGATGGGGTGAGCTTTGCAAAGGCTCTAGAAGCTGGGGCAGGTCAACACGGGTGTGTGTGTGGGGGAATCATGTGATTAGAGAGCTGGAAGGTTCCGCCTTGACGTCAAGGTAGGCAGGGAGGGGCTGCAGACCGAATTCAGTCAGTTATTTCATCGACTTGCGAACGCAATTTAGCCTTTGTGAAAACGCACAAGGACGGGATTCATGGAGCGTCCAGGGCAGTGAGCCCGTGGAGGTTCAGGGAGAAGGGCGCACTGTTTGTTCTGAGTGTAGAAATCCAGGGTTTGAGGGACAGCGTCTGGTGCCTCACACGTGACCAGAGCTCCCCAAGGCCGACGTGCATTCCACGGGGTCTTCAGCCCCAACAGGGCGCCGTACTTGGCCATGTTGTAAAAACACAACCTTACATGGTTCCAATGACCAGCCAGGTCACTGGGTGGGGAGCTCACTGGTCACCAGTTAAAATGGAATCCAGACAAGTACCAACAGGTACTGACTAATCCCTTCCCTTGCTCACCCAGCCCCCATACCCAACCCTCACCCTGTCCCTACCCTACCCAGAAACCAGGTGTCTGTGCTCTGTGTCTATGAGTCCCTTTCTGTTCCGCTGCCACATTTACCGAGGACACCGCGGTGCACGTTACAGACCCGTCTGACGGTGGCCGGGTGCCTGGATGGGTAGGAGCGTCATCCCTGTGCACCAGAAGGTCGCAGGTTCAATTCCCAGCCTAGAATACATGCTCAGTCCCTGGTCAGGGAGCAGACCATAGGCAGTGGATGGATGTTTTCCTCTGAGGTCGATGTTGCTCTGCTCGTCTCTCTCTTTCCCTTCCTCTCTCTCTGAAATGAAAAATAAATACGTATACATTAAAACATCAAAACAGTCTGTTAAGAAGGACTCAGGGGCAGGGCCGCCGCGGGGTCGGCTCAGACGGGTGTGTGAGGCCCCCTGGGAAACTGTGCCCCGCTGTGGACCCTGGGTCCCCCCGCCCCTCACTTTGGGTCACCCCACAATGGCCGGTGGGCCGCCTGCCTCTCCTTACCACCCAGAACCCTGCAGGGAGCCCTCACGCCCCCATCTCAGGCCACAGGGAGGGGGTGGGGGTGTTTTTGGTTGCTGTGTCTAGTTTCCCAGCTCCTTTTTACCCAGCACGTGTCCCAGGAGGGCCTCTCGGGGACCCTCCCACAGGCCTTCCACGCTCTTGTCTCGCAAAGCCCACCTTGTGTCTGCCCACAGGCTCCCTGGCCCCACACTTTGCCTCTCGCCTCTGAAGCTTGGAGCCACCCCGTGACCCCATGAGCCTCTGTCCTGACCACTCCATGCTCCGCTAGGTCCCTCCCGAGGCCCCCAGACCCCAACCGCCTGTCCTCAGCACAGGGCAACCAGCTAATCCCCTCCCCCAAGTGCCAACACGAAGGCACGCCCACGCCCCTGTGGACCCGCAGAAGGGGACCCTCCGAGACCGTCTGGCAGGAAGGGTCTCTCTCATTCACGGCCACGGTCTGCGCTCCGGGGCCGCACCGCCGCCCCTGCTCAGCGGCGCCCCCTGCGTTCTCCCGACAGAAGTGCACAGCCCGCCCAGCAACATCACCGTGGGCTGCAACGCGTCCCACTGCCTCATCCGCTGGGAGAGGCCCAGGAGCCACCTCAGCACGTCCGACAGGGACTTCCAGTACCAGCTGCACATCCAGAGGCAGGTGAGCGAGGGCCGCGCAGCGCACAGAGCCGGACGGTGCGCCCAGGGCCCCGTGGGAGGTCTGGGGGGGGGCGCATCGGGGACCCATGCAGGGGACTAGCGTGCTTGGCGGAGCAACAGCCACACAAAGACCACCACAGAAAGAAGCGTCCCTGAAAGTAGATTCAGAGGCAGACGCACAGACGAGGGCGGCAGCAGATGCGTGTTCCACCTGCACGCAGGGGAGACCAGGAGCGACCCCCTGCTCCCTGTCCCCGTGGGTTTTAACGAGGCCCCGTCGCCCGCTGGGGTCTCCAGCAAGGCCTGCTCACGTCCTGCGGACCAGGCGCGTGCGTCCGCGTGCACTCCCTTCCCGGGTAACCACCCTGCCCTTGGCCTTGGCTGGTGGCTGCCTGGCTGCCCGGCCACGCCCCCCCAACACCAGACCTCAGAGATGCCTTTGCAATAGAGAAAGGGCAACGCTTTTTCTTGTCGTCCTTCCAGGACAAGGAGCAGCAAGGTGACAACCAACTGGTGAGTTAACGGTGTGACGGAAACCCTCGCTCTTTGCAGCCCCAACAGAGCTGGTCAGACGCACAGAGAATAAACGCTGACCTGGTCCCCTGGTGGCCAGCGTGGGGCAGGGCTGTCAGTCACGGTTCGCGGGGGTGGGGGGTGGGGCATGTAGTCAAGGGGACAGAGGGGCCCTTCTGGGAACCCCCCTCTGGGTGGGGCCTCACCTTTGCCCACGCGCCACGTCCCAGTTCTTGGACTGGATCCCACACCCTCTCTGCCTGTGCACCTCCTCTTGCTCCTTCGGGTGGATGCGGGTCAAGAAGAGGCCATTCCTCCCAACGGCGAGGAGATGACTTCCTCCCTCGCGTCCGGACGCGTGTGGGCACCCAGCTTCCCCGCGAGCCTCGGGGGCACCGTCCGCGCCTGCCGCTGCTCTGACCGGGGTACCGTCTGTCCCCTACGGCATGCGCAAGCTGACCTCCATGCTCACGCGGTTGCCCCCAGGGACGGGACCGATCTGCGGCTCGTTCCGGTGGCGTTCGCTGCGGAAACCTGTCTGCGTGGACACGGGCACTTCTGCCAGCCCCGCGGTGGCGACTCTGGAGGGATAAATGTGGGAGGCTGAGTGCGCGCCCCCTCCCCCCCCCCGCAAGTGTGCAGCAGGGAAGCCAGAACTTTGCAAAGCGCGCGATTTTACATGGTGCTGATGTCCCCACACGGTGATGGAACGGCTTCGCTTTGCTGGCAACATTTTCCTTCGATCATAGGAGTTTCACGCAGAAAGAGAGTGTGGCTCTTACTCTACGGTCCGTTCCCTGTTTGCAACTTGGAAAGCATCACCATCCCTCTTCCCTTTTCTGTTCTGTCACTGTCTCGCTGACGCTGACTCTTTCGAGCTTTCTCTCCTCCAACTTTGCGGTTCTGCCTCTCTCGCTTGGCGTTCTCCGGAGCGGAGCGCTTTCTCACTATGTCCTCTCGGCCAAGGTGGAGCTCTCTGGAGACTCGGGGAACGCGTACGACTTTCCCAGCCCACAGCCGAGAGCCAGACACACGGTCCAGATGAGAGCGGCAGACACCAGGGTGCTTCAGTGGGGCGCCTGGAGCCCTCCAGCCGAGTTCGGTAGGTGCCCCCGCGGCCGGGTGGGGAACCCTCACACCCGGGCGGGAACCCTCACGCCCTGACTTGACCTCAGCACCAATCAATCCAGGAGCCTGAGAAATTGCTGCGTGGCAAGGACTTGTGCACTTCGGCCCCCGTGGCGCTTAATAAAGGATCGTGAACCAACCGTGTTCCGTCCCCACAGGAAGGGGCGAACAAACAGCCTCCTTTTTCCAGCCCCCACACCACGAGGAAATAGCCCATCCTGGTCACGTCCCACTGGCCCAGCCTTGGTCCCCGGTGAGGGGACAGTGCCCATCGAAATGGGGCCTGGTTCCCCCAACAGAGACGTTCTTGGAACGGAATGAACACCCCAGGCCCCTGGCTTCCTGCCGCCAGCCAACTTTTACGACTTCTTAAGAATTTCGGGATGTCGCCCTGACCCCAGTCTGGCCCTTAGAAAGTGTGCGGTCTCGCACCGCCTGGACATTTTGATACATTTTCGTGTTCCGCGGACACTGTTAGGCAGACAGGTGGTTCTTTTCCTTTTCCTGACCCAAGATGCATGGCTTTTACGGCTTCCGGGGCAGAGTTTGTGTGAAATGTGTGCCCAGCAACACTTGGGCATCTGGAAGGGACCACTCAGGGCAGTATGGAATCCATCTGCGGTCTGGGGTTTAACAGCGGACTTTGGGGTGTGACTCCAAACAGCCAGAACAACCAAGAAAACGTCAGGTCAACTGGCGTTTGTAAAGATGAAAAACTTGTGCACTCAAGGACACTCTCAAAGCAGTGAAAAAGAGAACCCACTAAACAAGAGAAAACATTTGCAGGTCAAGTATCCCGTAAGGGGTGCGTCCCCAAAAGGTAGAAAGTAATCTCAGATGTTGTCAACAAAAACACTAAGAACCCAATATAAAAATAGGTTAAAAATGGGCAGTCCTGGCCGGCGTAGCCTGCGAACCAAAGAATCGCAGTTGGATTCCCAGTCAGGGCACGCGCCTGGGTTGCAGGCCAGGTCCCAGCAGAGGGCGCCTGAGAGGCAGCCACACATTGATATTTCTCTCTCTCTCTCCTCTAAAGATAAATAAATAAAATCTTTTAAAAAATGGGCATCAGAAAGAATAGACATTTCTAACCATGCAGCTGGGAACTGGTTCACACACAATCAGCGCATCAGCTCAAACAGGCCCGTTTTAGAAATAATATATAACTTTTGTCATCAGGCACATCTTATGTTCATATTCCAACACCGCGAAACAGTCCGTTCGGTTTTGAGAATTCTTACAGAGTTGATGGCTTTGACTGGATTTTTAAACGTGAACAGATTAGCCCTGGAGGGGGTGACTCAGGTGAAGGGAACATCGTCCCATGCACCAAAAGGTTGCAGGTTCGATTCTCGGTCAGGGCGCATAGGGGAAGTAAGTGAGTTTTTTTTTTTTGCTCTCTCTTTCTCAGCAATAAACACACTGATAGGTGAGGATTAAAATAAAATAAGAAACACATACATACGAGGAGATACCATGTGCTCCGTGACAGAAAGAACACATCAGGAGTAGTTACTTTTCGTAGGTGACTGTCCCCCCTGGGCACATGTACTTCGATGTGAGTGTGCCAGCCAAGGAGCAGGGACCAGTCACCGCAGAGGGTCCCCGTGTGTCCTTCTCTGTCCTCAGGCTCCCGAGAACAGGCCCCCAGCCTGGTGCACGTGTACCTGCTGGTGATCCTGGGGACCCTCCTCGGCGCCCTGACGCTTGGCTACCTCTTCAAAAGGTAACCCTGGTCGCAGGTGGCTGCCACCCTCCGCCATGGGTACCTCCGGGATATTCCTTCCAAAGTGGGCTGATTCTCATTCTGAAGATGAAGGCCGCGTGCGGACAGTCCAGGCTGCCCCGGGTCTGCGGGTCAGTGGCCACCTCGCCAGGGGCGGCCCCCAAGGAGGTCATGTTCTGGTCCTTGAGGGGCACCCTGGACACACAGTCCAGATGCCAGCTGCTCTCTGGGCCCCACACTTGGGCCAGAGCCCGGTCATTTGCAGAGCTGGGTGGTGCTGACAACATCGCTGTCATGCTTTAAGCTACTCAGCACCCCTGTCTGTGTCCACGTCCCCCCATAACCCTTCCTAAGACTGCGGGGTCTGGCACAGCCAGCCCCCTTGCCAGCAGCCCGCCAGGCATCCCAGCCTCCAGCCCAGCGCCCAGCAGCCACCCACCCCCAACCCCCAGCGTCTGAGGGGAACGGAGGGTCCACCCTGGGCTCTGGAGGAATATTATCTTCTCCATTCACTCTTCACACTTTTTTTTTTTTGTCACGGCAGGTTCGTTGGGACTCCAGTTCCACAGGTCAAGGACAAACTGAACAAGGATGACGATGAGGTTTGTATGGGGGTGGGGTGAGCCCAGAAATGTCCCATCAGCTCCCTCTGCTGTGCCCGCCCAACGGGGCCTGCACCATGTGGCTGGGACGCCGTGTCCTGGCTCGGTGGCCTGGTCCCGGCGTCAGGGGTTAAGTCTTCTTGGAGAGCTACTGTACATTGCTGCGTAAGATAGTCACTTTCTGACCCAGATTTTTCAGGGAAAAATAACGGTCGGTGCACATTATACTCGGGTGTAATGATTACTTACCATGGGTATAATAATCTCGTGTATAATGCACCCAGAAACGTGGGTGCCCCTTATGCATGCCAAAATACGGTAACTGGGGAAACAGACAGACAGACAGACAGACAGATGGGGGCCTGCCCTGGTCTCTTGAAGGATGTGCGCAGGGGTAGTGACGCAAGACAAACATCTGTCACTCCCGACACCTCATGCATCCCTGTCTCTGGAGTGGGCACTTCATTTTGCTCTTGAGGTGACTCTGTTGTGCCCCGTGGCCGCCCCACAGTGGACTTTCCCACAGTGGCATGGCCACCTGCTCACCCCACCCTTGCGCTGGACGGTACTCACTTCCCCATCAGGACTCCACGCCCTGGCCCCCTCCTGGCTCCTGGTTCCCGGGGGATCTGCAGGGTCCCGCTCCCTTTCATGTCTGCAGGCTGAGCCACTCCCCTTGTGCTCCTGCCCGAGCTCCGTCCTGCCCCAGGACCTTTGCACGTGCCGTATGCAACCTCACATCTGCCACGCACGGGGGGCTTCGCCCAGGAGTACTAGTCACGCAGCAGCCACCAGCCCATCGGCCTGGGGTGTCTGTGTGCAGCGCCACCGCCGCTCCCCAGACCCTGGAACACCTGACACGCTCCTTGTCTTTCCCCTGCGCAGATCATGTGGGACAAAATCCCAGCAGCCCCGGGGAAAGCGGACGGCGAGGACATCCTGACCGTGCAAGAAGTCAGAGAGTCCACGGTCAGCGTGTGAGCCTTGCACAATGTCGGCCGTGAATCGTTCTGAAATGGTCTGTGTGTTCCATTGCGTGGAGCACGAATACATCTCCGTATTTTTTTTTTTTTTTTTTTGGCTTGTAAATCTTAAGAAAAAAGAAAAAAAATACCTACCGAGAAGGACTCCTGGTAGCTCACAGAGATGCCTGCACAGCCCTGGGTCCCGCCCACTGAGCAGCCCTAATAAAGCAGTGCCCAGGATCCTGCTTTAACCAATAGGACTAAGAGTTTTTCCCATCCACCCATCCAATCAGAGCTGCACAGCCATACTCTTTCCCCCCCCATTGTCATCTTCACCAATCAATCAGAGCGGCTCATTTATGACCAATCAGGACAGGGCCTGTTGGACCAATCACACTTCAAGAAGTTGGAGTCCTCATTTGCATGAAAACAGACCAATCAGGGACTGGGGGCAGGGACTTGTGTCTATAAAAGTGGCTCCACGGACTGTGTTGAGCAGGTTCCTCCAGAGTGTGCTGGGTTGTTTTATAGCAGCACTTCCCCTTTCCTTGAACGGGGCCTTCCTGTGCTATTGGGTGCGTGCACAATACTGTAGCCTCGCACCTCCTACTGGACACTCTTGTGCTAAGTGGAAGAAGCCAGACAGCGAACGAGGTACCATGTGGACTCACCTATAAGTAGAACCTAATGAAGAGAGCAAACTGATGAACTAAACAGAACCAGAGATGTGGAAAGAGGGACCAGACTGGCAGTGACCAGGGGGGAAGGGGAGAAAAAGAAGGGGAAGAAGAAAACTCAAGGAGCATGTACGAAGGACCCACGGACAACGGAGCATTGACCCTTGGTGGAACTGAAGGGGTCAATCAGTAAAAATGAAGACAACTGGAATGGCAAAACAATATATTTTTTTAAGTGGCCTTTTACAAAGGTGCTTGTCATTAGTGGGATTGCGCAGTGGCCTTCCAATGAAGACTTCCGGCCTCTGCGCCCCCCAGAAAGAGCTAGATCTTACTTCGAGTAGGTCAGATGTGGCCCCCGCTCGTGGCCGCCGCCCTGCTGGCCAGGACACCTCGACGTCCCCTGTCAGAACTTGTTCCCTCTCCTTCCCCCCCCCCCCCCCGTCTCCAGCTGTGCTTCACCCAGGTTGAGACTGTCCCCTGCTCACGGCAGAGGTGCCACGTGGTTAGTGACCGCGCGGCACAGACCTGCCCTCTCACAGTGCTCAGAGCTTCCTGCCCCCCTCGTGCCAGGGCCGTCGGTGATGCCGTGAGGCCGCCAGGAGAGGGAACACCATCGCTCCTCTGAGGGGCGTGCCACACGGTTCTACCCCTGCCTCTGGGCTTATAACTATTGCAGCTACTCTTCTGTCATCCACCTGCCTCTCCATCCATCATCTGTCTATACGTCCACCATCTATACATCCATCATCTATATACCCATCCATCTATACATCATCCATCCGTTCATCTGTTTATTCCCCATGTGTCTATCCATCTATCATCTATCCATTCATGATGTCTGTATCTGCTCATCCATCCATCCATCATCGGTCTAGTCATCTGTCTGCCTATCTTGCCCATAATCTATCTCACCTTCCTCTTTTTCTTTCTTCCTCTCTTCCCTCTCCCTCAAAATTTCCACTCTGATGCAAGTGGAGCCAACGGACCTGTTTGGCCCGAGGGTCCCAGGGTCCCTTCCTCCCTGTGACACCCACATACAGAGCCTCCTGACCGGGCAGGGGGGGACCCCCATCGCAGGGACGCCCGCTGCCTTCTGTGGGTGGTGGGGCCAGTCACAAGAGTGGCACAGAATGTGGAAACTCCAAGTCACCATGCGTATATGTCCATCGCCCTGTGTTCCTCCCTCTGGTGGGTCACCCACCACCTCGCGTGGGACCCCACAGTCCTGCAGGGCGGGGCTGTGTCCCTCCAAAGCCCTGGAAACATGTCCTAGATGGATACGTGGTTTGCAAGCCACAAACAGGCCCGTTCGGATCACATGGTCCCGGGAGCTTTGGCGCCCCTGTGCCCGGTAGGACACCCTCATGTCCATCAGACGGGGCTTCCTGTGAGTTCTGTTAACTCTGTGAGTCTCGCCCTTGTGGTGGGCTGCTGTCCTCACAGAGGACAAGCACAGGGTCAGGTCTCATGGGTGATGTCCCACGGCAGGGAGCCTGTTCAGTGGTACGTCTGTGAGATGCACTCCCACGCTGCTATGTGGCACAGAGGGCTCGTATCCCCTGGAGACCTGTGGAGGTGACTTTGTAAGGTGAGGAATTTCACTTCTATTCCTAGTCACTGACAGTTTTTTTTCATCATAAATCATGCTGATCTTGGGCTTCTTTTCAATTCACCGTTTACATTTTTTCCATGCTAGTTTTCGTTCAGTATTATTTTCTGTGAGTGTCGGGGGCACAGCATAGTGGTCAGAAAACCGCACGCTTTATAAAGTGATCCCCCGATGTTTCCCACCTGGTCCCACACGGAGTTACCACAATAGTACAGATTCTGTCCCCTGTGCGGGACTGTACGTCCCCGTGACAATCTGCGATGACAACGTGTACTTTTCCACTCCTTCTCGGTTTTCACTCCGTCCCCCACCCCCCTTCTCTGCGGCCGCCGTCCCTCTGCTCTCTGTGTGGATGAGTCTCTTTCTGTTTGGATGCTGTCATTGTTTAGACTCCTCATACAAGTGAGCTCATGTGGCATTTGTCTTCCTCTGCCTGGCTCCCTTCAGTGACCACCGTGCTCCCTGTAGGTCTGTCCACGCTGTTGCCCGTGGTAAGATTTTGGTCATTCTTTCCCTCCTTTGTCCTCTGTCTCCCATGTCCTGTTCAGCACGGATCCATAGTCCATACTGATGGAGTCTACAAATGAACACCCTGACTATGAACCTCCAGCCCCATCATCCCGTCCACCCGGTGGTCACACTGGGGGTCTCCCACCCGAACCCCCAGAATGTCGCTGGACCGGGCTCAAGATGTACACCCCGTTCCAGGTCAAAGCAGACGACCCCCTCTCGCGGCTCTCCCGGGCCCTAAAAACCTCCCCTTTGTGCTGCGTTTGGGCGGAAAAAGATCAACCCAGTCTCAAAATAAACCATACGGATCTAACAGTGGTGGGGCATGAAACCAGGCAGTGGTGGGCCCATGGACAGCCGGGCTGAGCCCTCGGCTGGGGACGCATCGTCGGCAGGTGCGTAACAGCCCATCTGGTCCACGGCCTGGTCTTTGAGGACAATCAGGAGGGAGACTCAGCATGTCACGCTTCTGCAGGACATGGCGGGGCGGGTCCCCACACCCACCTGCGATCCAGGTGTGCAGTATTCTCCCAGGGCGCCTCCTGGGACTCTCCAGCTTGGCCCCGAATATACGGCTGTCAGGCAGGAAGCAAGAGACAGGGTCCCCCGCCTAGAAGGACCCCATCCGTCAGCACCGGGGGGGGGGCTCTGTGAGGTCGTCACGAGGCAGGGACATGCAGATCCTGCCTCCCTGCCTGGGGCGTGGGCGGGCACCGGCCGGGCCCAGAGGTACAAAACCGGACACTGAGGAGTCACCCCCGCCCCCCACTGAGTGGACAAGACGGACTGAGCTACAGAAAGGGGAACCCGAGGTGAAGATAAAGAAAAGGGCCTGGAAACCAGCAGCCGGTGCGGTTCGAGGACTTCCCGTCTGCAGAGACGGTAAGGCCGCTGGGCTGCAAGTTGGGGCGCAAGGCGAGCCGGACCGTAGATCGCGCATGCTCGGAGGGCTGACCAGGTGGGAACTACTTTCTTCCCAAATAAGAGAAGCCGAAGCAGCTCTTTCTGCTTCTTCTTGTGGCCGAAACCCCGCGGGCTGCCTCCAGGACCCTTGGGGACGTGGGTACAGGCGGTCACCTCCAGAACTGGCCCAGAATTGGAAACAGCAGCACCTCCCACAAGCCCTGGAAACAGTCCAAGAGAAGACTCACCAGGTGGATCAGCCAGTAAGTGGACTTCTCGATACATGTGGGCAAGGTTGTGGGGGACGGTGGGCTTTGCACAGGAGGGACAACCCCGCTCTGTGGGTCCCTCAGGCAAAGCCGGACAGAGGAACACTGGGCTTGTCACCAACGTGGCCGGGGCAGGGGCAACAGGGGCGGCAGGCTTCTGTGTCTGCGTCACTTTGTAACACGCTCAGCAGGCGTGGCCGGGTGCCCACGGACCCCCGTCTGGAGGAATCACACCTGCCACCTGGGTACCCTCACCTGCCACAAGGTAGTTCTTTTGGGTGCTTTGCAATCATCCAAGTTGTGACAGGTTGGTCTGGGGCATTGGTGCGGCTCCCACCTGCTTCCCCAGGGCTGGGCGGCCTTGACCCTGGAAGCGAACAGAACAGGTGACAGGTAAAAAAAAACCCAGGCGCAGGTGTCCCAAACCTCCGACGGCCGGCCAGCATCAGAATCTGCTCGGCAGCCGGGGACAAGGGACAGGCCACCGAAGGACAGGGACACAGATTTGGGGACCCACAGGAAGGACAGACCCTGATGCCAGAATTAAAAATAAATCAAAGGAACCTGTTTAATTAGGTGTAAATATTTCCCGTGTGGTGCAGGTTCTGGTGATACTGTTTGAAGCCTTCGGAACACACGGTGAGCCGATAACATAGGAGTTGCCAACACAGGTCAGGAGGGAGGACATTGGGATAAAATGTGTGGGAGTCAGATTTGCAGGGGCGGATCATTGCGAGGCAGAAAGCAGGGGGTTCACCGTGCCGTGCCCCCCATGAAGGTGCCCGCGACCAGTGCCCACACGTGGGCAAGCACTTGGCAACCACCCGAGAGTCCAGCAGCAGGTTTTTCCCAGGGTGGTTGTGGGCTTGGGGCCAAGAGGGAAAAGCAAGAATCACCGCCCTTAAGTGAGAGAGAAAGAGAGAGGGAGAGAAGGAGGCCGTCAGGACAGCTGACGGACATGTCATCGGCTCAAGGGAACAGAATCTGTTTACATGTAAAAGGCAGAGTCCTGGGGTCCCCTGGGGGGCAGAGTTGTCACCTGGTGTGGCCTCTGGACGGGGCTGCCCTGTCCCCGGAGTATCCAGCGCAGAAATGCACACACACCCAGCTTTATTTTTCTGTGACTCGGCCGCATCGATCCTACGGCGAGCTGTCTGTCCTTCCTAGGTGAGGGACAGCAGGAGGCGAAGCAGACACACACAGGGACATGGGGACTAAAGGGTTGCAGGGGTGCCAGCTAGTTCCCAGAGTGCGGACTCCCCCTAAAGAAAACTGGACGCTGTGAGCCATCGTCCCCAGAGGTGGAGCACAGGGGTGGTGAGGGGCGTCCCCCCACCGGTTCATCTGTCTCGGGGGGCCTTCTGTGCACCCTCTCCTCCCACTGAGGGGACCCCGGGGGTCTCTGAGATGGGAGCTCTTCCCCTCCCCGGCCACCCGCTCAGCCTTCCAGGGGACCCGAACCCAGCCCGAAACACACATCTTTGGAACCTGGGTGGTGTTGACCTACAGCCCACGGGAAACCAGCCCGGTCCCTTCCTGCCGCAGCCCGAACAGACCCAAACCATAACCCTTTCCTTGCCTTGGGAAAGGAAACTCAGTTGTAAAGACACCTCTGAGCTTCAGTGAGGCTGCAGACAGATCGTATCTCACAGGGACGCTTATCAGCAGCAGCAGAAGCCCACTCTTCCCGAACTTCTGCCCCCGGCCTCCCTCCCCACGCCACCCACAAGCCCACACCCTTTTTCCTGTGTTCGCCCTGGAGATACAATACAGGGCTCCCTCCACTGGCCACCTCCCGGAGTCTCACTGGGTGTGTGTGTGTGTGTGTGTGTGTGTGTGAGAGAGAGAGAGAGAGAGAGAGAGAGAGAGAGAGAGAACTCAAGAGACCATCACGTCATGAAAGCTAGCTTTTCTGTCCATCTTTTATCCGTTTTATTTGCAGGCACCTGGCACAGAACGGAAGATGCCAGACAGGAGATTTTTTCCTCCCCCGCTTCCACGCTCTGGCCGGCCCTGTCCCAGACTCTTGCCGGGTTCCGTCCCATCTAGAAAGACTCCTCACGCACTGAGGAGACACAGAGCAGAACCGAGCTTACCTGTCCCTGCCAGGCAGGGTGGTACATTTGTGTCTTGTCTCAGGAGCTTGGCAGCTGTCCCCCCAACAGCATGGATCCGGTGTCCTGGGGGCCCGTGACCCCTGAGTGGCTGGCGGCCTCCTGGCCGGGCCGGGCCCTTTGTGCGAAGGTGTCCCATTCTCAGCCAGGTCACCTGCAGCCTCCCCGCCGGGAGATGTCTGTTTAGCAGCAAAGCTGTCCCCGATACTTTGTATCTAGCCCTGACAAAGTCATGCAGTTACCGTTAGGAACAAATCCATTGAAATGAGCAAAAGGCTGCCCCTTTCGATCACCAGAGCTGGAGAGATTTCCTCAGCCCCTCGGCGGCATCTGCTGTTGAAAGGCAAGGGTTTCTGCACACCTGCCGCCTCCCGCCCCTTCCGCTCTGCAAACACCGCAGGCAGCCTGACCTCCACTGACCCTCCCCCAAACGCTCTGAGCCAAGGTCACTCCACAGCTCCCTAAAGGTCAGGGCCTCTCGGCTCCTATTGCACCTGGCCAATCAGTGGCTTCTTCCAGGGGGCCGCCCCATCTCACGAGGCTGCCTTCATCGCAGTTTCTGCAACACAGCCTGCCCCCAGCTCCTCCAGGCCACACTACTCACCACAAGGACACAGAGGCCAGTGACCTGCCTAGGACATAGTTTTTCCCCTGGCGTGATGGTGGGACCTTTGTGGGGACCAAAAAATGACAGACCACAGGGGTACCGGGCAGCACTAGACAGAGGTGCCTCATAGTGCAAAGTGGCTGCTGTGCACCTGCCCCCTCATCACATCTCCCTTCTTTTTCCCACTGGCGGCCTCCCTGCTCCCATGTTTCAGCCACTACATACGAGAAGATCAGCTGACACTAGGGTTCTCAGCGCATGGGGGAGAGGAATCTGGTGGCCAGGGATGCGGGACTAGGGACAGACGGCCAGGGCAGGAGCCCAAAGAGCCCTGTGATGACCTCGGAGTGTGCTGAGCAGTGGAGGGCCCCTGCCTCCCTTGCAGTCTGGTCTCTAACTGAGGGTGTCTCCTCTTTGCAGGTGCAGGTCCAGTGGGGGGACAGACATGGCCTTCCTGTTGGGCTTCGCCAGCCTCCTGGTGGTGCCGCTGACCTCAGCGCACTGCGCGGACCCCCTCCTGGGTAGGTGCAGGCAAGTTTGTCCCCGACTCCCGAACGGGGGACAACGGGCCGTGACCCGCAGCCCCTCCCTGTGCTGATCACTCTGGACATACATGCTTTTTCATCCCTCATGCAAGGTCCCGGCTGCAGCTGCAAACCCCACACCACCAACGCAGCCCCGGGGGTCAGACCTGCCGCCTGGACGGCGGGACCCTTAGGAAGCTCAGTGTCTTGCCAATGGGGAAAAGCTGTCCACAGGGGCGGCGGAGGGAGACAACCGTCTTGGCATTGACAGAGCACCCAGCCTGAACGGCAGGTCCCCGTCCCTGTCCCTGGGGTTGTAACTGCCCACGCCCTGCGCTGGGTGCGCCGCGGGTGCCGCTGAAGTCCGGCGCCTTTCCCCACAGGACACGGGTGTTCTGGGATTCCCCTGACAGGTGCTCCCCACACCTGCCCACAGGTGCATCGATCCATTGGAAAAAGTCATATCCATCCTGAAAGGACACAGAGGGAAACTCTGAGAAAAGAGAGGAATTGGAGAGAGTTCCAGCCCCAGTTTTCTGGGTTTAAAAAAGAATTAAACATCCCTTTTTTTTAGCATTTTTTATCGGCTCTTCAGTTTTATTTATCTTTTCATTTTATTTTTCAATTAGAGTTGACGTTTGATATGACGGTGTGTTACTTTCGGGCACCTGGCAGAGGTTACACGCTGATGTGATGTCCAAAGTGTGCCCTCCCCACACCCGATGTTCCCGTCACCCGCCTGGCACTGGACATCGTTGTCACTGTATTTGCCTTTGAAAACCCCTTTGTGGTCCACGCCCTCCTCCACCCGGGACCCCAGCTCACAGGGGATAAAGGCCCGGAAGGCAACCTGCCCACTCACAGCAGAACTCGGGGGGGGGGGTGGGTGTCAGGAGGCAAATGGTACTCACTTCCCAAATAAAATACGTCCCGGGGATGTGAGGCAGTGACTGTAGCTGCTACAGTATGGTGACGATGTCACACTATACGTCGGAAACTTGCTCAGGCAGCAGACGTTAAAAGTTCTCATCCTCAGAAAAAAAGAATTCTGCAACTCTGTGAAGTGGTGGATTGACGAGACTCTGGGACCGCTTCTGCACTTGGGTGTATACACCCGCCACACACATACGCACACACACAATCAGCAAACCGAGAATTGGTGCATCTCACACCGATACAATGTTACGTGTCCGTGATGTCTCAATGCAAAATGTAAAGAGAAGTCTCCGTGTGGATTAACCTATGCATCGTAATGTATAGGCTACATAAATGCAATCACACCTCGCACACACACACAAAATACAAGGTGAGCAGAGTCATAGCTCACTCCGTGTACCCGCCCACAGTGTACAGTCAATTGCAATGTCTCCACATGGTGCCTAATAATTGTTTCCCATTTGTTAAAATGGTGGTTATCACAGCTGAGGTCCTGGAGGTGAAGGGTCTCCTCCTCCAGGTATCCTCTGCATTCCCCGGTGACAAGTGCCTTGGAGAACCTTTCTCATGCTTATAAATTCCCAAATTTCCCACTTCAACCCGGTCCCTTGTACCTTATCAGAATTTGGCCTCAATAAAGAAAAAAAACCCAACAAAACCATTCCAATCCATCTCCGACACTTTGAAAAATGCCTCCCTTTTGTGGTAATCACGTGCCCTGAGGGGAAGTGGGTGTGTTCCTCGGAGAATGTTTTATTTTGTTCTGTTTTCATTTGCAGCACAGGAAAACGCATCTCCCGTTATGAACCTGAGGCTGGATCCCAGGAAGAGAATGTTAACCTGGAATTCCCGGAGAAACGTCACCGCGCACCAGTGCCAAATCGACACCCCTCCCCACTCGTCCACCAGGCAGAGGCCCGAGGTGAGTTCTCAGCATTCCAGCCCAAGGGCCTTGCTCCTCGGAAATCTTTGAATTTCCCTGAAATGCCTCTTCGGTCCTCTACCTGATCCAAATTCCCCGTTGTGCGGCTCTCGTGGAAGAGAAAAAAACATTTCCTCAGTCTCCTAGGCTTTGTGACAGGGGCCGACACATTAAACAAGGGGGAAAAAGAGAGAGAGAAATGACTGCAAGCATGCCTTTTGTTCCTACGTTGAATGCTTGCACAGGAAAAGAAGTTAAAAATCTAAAGGAACAGATAGACTCAGGAGCTTCTGGACAGGACGTTTTAACAAAGGGCGGTACCGGTGGAGAAGAGACAGGGGAGGGGGAGGGGATGGGGGCTTTGGGACTGACCATCTGGCGGATGGGACCCAGGCAGCTCACCCCCGAGGTCACTGGGAGTGGGCTGAGGAAGCAGATCCGAGGTGGGGCCGGGACTTCCCTTCCACCCCTGATGTGCCGGAAATGCTTAAAAAAAATAGCCACTTGAGTACAGCGCTGCGTGGAGCCTCTTTATACACGTGAGAACCTTTTTATGGTGTTTCCTCCCCAAAGCGATGCCTTTGGAAATGGTCTTGGAAAGAAGGCAGATCTAGAAATTTGCTAGAAATTGAATCGCCTTTGGTCTCGAATGACAAGGGCTCTGGGCACCTGCGGTGCCGAGAGGGTTCTTTTCATGTGTACACATGAGTTCTCTCTCTCTTCACCACTTAAAGGATTCCAGGAGTCCCCTTTAGGGTTCTGCCTCCTGCTACAGAGTTACAGTTGCCCACCCCGGTGGGAAATATTTGAAACATCCTTGTTGTTCTTCTCGGCTTCCCAGCCTGTTAGCAAATGTTACATTGTTGCTGGGTACTCAGGTCTGACCTGGCTGCTGGGTGTGTGCACCGCTTTTGCCTGCCTGCTCCTGAAAGGATACAATGTAGCCAGTTTTCACCCACATTGACACTGTATCCAGTGTTGCAAGTAATCTAGACAGGATGTGAAGGCTGCGGGGAGGAGGCTGCGGGGAGGAGGCCGGTAGGCTGTGTGCTAACGCCATTGCATTTTATAGAAAGGCCCTGGCCTGGCTGGTGGAGCTCAGTGGGTTGACGGCGGGCCTGTGATCCAGAGGATGGTGGTCTGATTCCCAGTCAGGGCACATGCCTGGGTTGCAGGCCAGCTCCCAGCAGGGGACACATGAGAGGCAACCATACATTGATATTTCTCTCCCTCTCTCCTTCCCTTCCCCTCTAAAGATAAACAAATAAAATCTTTTTAAAAGTTAAAAAAAAAAAAAAAAAGAAAGGCCTTGAGCATTCTCAGAGTTTGGAGTTGTTCAACGCTGGTCCTGAAACCAGTTACCGAAGCTACTGACTGATGGCTATACTGCCTTTGCTTCTGGCTTTGTTTTTGTTTTTAAGATGTTCATTTATTTTTGGAGGGGGAGGCAGGGAGAAAGAGAGGAAGAGAAACACAAATGTGTGGTTGCTTCTTGCACGCCCCCTACTGGGGACCTGGCCTGCAACCCAGGCATGTGCCCTGACTGGGAATCGAACCAGCGACCCCTTGTTTTGCAGGCTGGCACGCAATGCACTGAGCCACAGCAGGCAGGGCTTTTGTCACCACCATCCCCCCCACCCCCATGGATTTGGCACATACACAATATATGTTCATGCCACCGAGGCGTCTGTTGGTTTTGAAGAAATCTGAACGAATATCACAACTCTGGTCAGCAGGCTCCCATCTGGCTGAGGAGGGAGAGGCTCCCATAGTCAGTGCCCACCCCTGGCTGCCCTTTGTCACCGTAACCTGAGATTTCCTCTACGTGATACTGCGTGAGGCTTCCCGGGGGGCTCCTGAGAATGTCCAGATCACCCGCAGGGCAACACGACATTTTGAATGTCCACCATGCCGCTGAGCCACACACGTCCCACAGGGGAAAACGGCCAACTGTATGCCCTCCTGGACCACAATACAATAATTACATTTTTTTTTCCCGAAACGTTCTAGCACAGAGCCAAGTATCAGGACATAAAATCTCCTGCCAGGGCAGCAGACCGTGTTAACAAAGATTAAGTAGGATACCAGGGTGTGACGTGGGCCTCAACAGAAAACCAGAAATTATCTCCTCCTTCCGACGGTCAGCAGGCCACAGCCCTCGGCGTGCATGTTCCTGTCTTGATTGGAAGTTAAAACAAAACTAGCTCCTTTCCAAACAAGTAGGAACTACAGCTGCAAACAGAACCCTCACAGGAGCGGGGAGGCAGGACCCAGGCTTCTTGCCCCCTTTGCACAGGAAACTTCCTGCCCCTGAGGATACATTCTTGGGGTGCACAAGTGACCAGTCTCCCCGGCTTTTAAGGAGACCACGCCGCTGTAGCCTGGCACCTTTCCTAAAGGAAACGCATAGAACAAGGCGGGCATGTCCTTGCCCTCTTGGAAGTACGGACAACTTCATGTCCTGTGCCGGCCCACTGCCGAGATGACG
The DNA here is from genome assembly GCF_021234435.1 of Artibeus jamaicensis. Taxonomy (NCBI): domain Eukaryota; kingdom Metazoa; phylum Chordata; class Mammalia; order Chiroptera; family Phyllostomidae; genus Artibeus; species Artibeus jamaicensis. The sequence goes on from NW_026521704.1 coordinate 449,571, forward strand.
TGCCCCGCTGTCCCCAGCCACGCGCCCGGCTCTCTCGAACCTCCTTTAAAAACTCCTTAAAAACAGACAGACACCTGTGCCCGACGCGTGGGGGTCTGATGTTTCTGCTGCCCCCTGGCTGCTTCCAGAACCTTCTCCCAGAAAGTCGGGCGGAGAACAGACCCCTGAGTGCAGGCTGTGGGGACTCTCTGTGTCCCCAGGGTGACATGTCCCCTGCGGTCCCTATACAAAGGGCTCTGACCCAGCCCATTCCTGAGACATCCCCGAGCGCCGGTAGAAAAATAGAATGAACCACCAAGCCCCCTCGCAACCCAGAAAACCCCTCTCCCAAGGTGCAAGGCAAAGAAAATAGATTTAGTTGTTAGTGAGTGTGAGGCCTTTGGTGATAATAGACACGCACCGTGGAAAGGAGAGCACGGACGCCCCCTGATGGTGAAGGTGAGGAAAAGCACCCTTGTCCACACTGGGAAGCACGGTGGGCAGGGGCCTGCAAATTAGACAAGAAACGCGGGAAAACGGTGGAAACGGCGTGCAAACTCCACAGGGTGTTAAAAAAAAGTCTGACCTGGCATGGGGAGGCACCATAGAAAGAAGAGGGAGCCAAGCAGGCGTTTGGTGCCCCCGGGGCCGTGCACTGTGGGAAGGCCGACGGGGGGGGGGGGGGGGGGTCGGTCTGTAGTGGCTGTGTTCACGCAGCTCCTGCTTGGGGCCGGGTTTCCCTGTCCTTCGTGGTCGTCAGTGTCCCCAGACGGGGGCTCCGTGGCCGTCCTTACTTATTTCTCAGACGTCTCCGCTTTTGCCAGGCCCAGGAAACTCCAGGGAGGGCATCTTTCTGCCTCTGTCGGCTGCCCGTTTGCCTCCGGCCGAAACGCATCTTTGCCCCGACTGGGGGGGGTGGGGCGTTCTGGAGCAGATGGAGGCCGCCGACTACAAGCGGGGGTATTTCTGTGGCTGGTGAGGGGTGCCCATGGTTGGTTGCTTTGTTTCTGCACCGGTGCTCTGCTGGAATGAGGCACCCAGTTAAAGGAAATGTCCCCGTTGTTCAGCAAGCCCTGCCCGGAGGTTGCAAAAGCATTTGTTTAGCTCCCTGGGCCTCAGAAGAGGCTGCCATCTGCTTCCGGCTTCCTGCCCGGGTTCCGCGGGTGGTGGGCCGGCGTTCCTGTTCTGTACGTGGTCCTGCCGTGGTCTCTCTGTGCGTTTATCTGTCCCCGCAAGGCAGTCTGTACATCGCAGGCCTTTGGCCAAGAGGTGGCCGGGACGAACAGGAGTGTGAGCCTTTTGTGTAGCCGAGTGGGGACAGCCCACTGCATGCCCCCCTTGTCGAGGGAAAGCTGGGAGGGTTGTTGCTTCTTTATGACCGAAGGGGGGCTGTGCCATGAGGAGGCAGGTGACAGCTAGGGCAGGGCCACCTCTCCCCAGGACATCTGCAGGGGGGTGGAAAGGGACCTCCTGGGGTCACAGGTCAGGGGTGACCCCGCCCCAGCTGAGATGGGGGGCCGGGCAGAGGCTGGGCATTTGTCCTTACGCTGTAGGCATGAAGGTCAACTCAGACACCTGGTGGGGAGGGGCGGTGTGGGGAGAAGGCAGGTGAGGTCCAGGCAGCCGGTGCCCGCCCACCCCACAGAACCCGGGTGCCGAAGCCCCGAATCCGCAAGGCGATGATGTGACTAGCAGGCGAGGCCTTTCGGAGGGTGAGGACCTGCAGGCCGGGCCCTGTCAGGAGCTGTGCGGGGCCTGCAGATTAAATGGACAGGGGCTGATGGAGAAGCGAGAATGCATTCCATTTTCTCCCCCTCTTTTTATTATCTATACAGTCCCAAAAATATCTAATATACATTTACATATAAATATAGTGTATCAATATATATAATTTTATTGCATGCATTTATATATAAGTCACAGGTAAATGTATAATTTTATTGCATATGTTTGTATGTAAGTCACAAATAAATACATATATAATTTTATTATATATAATTTTATTTTATATTGGCTGGTTTTTAGTGTTTTTTTTAAAGATTTGATTTGTTTACCTTTAGAGGGGAAGGGAAGGAGACAGGGAGAGAAATTTCAATGTATGGTTGCCTTTCGTGTGTCTCCTGCTGGGAACCGGCCTGCAACCCAGGCATGTGCCCTGACTGGGAATTGAACCTCGATACTCTCGTTTGCAGGCCTGTGCTCCATCCACTGAGCTACACCAGCCAGGGCTATTTTATATTGTTTTAATAAATGTATTTTATTTATTCATTAAATAAAACTTAATAAAACAATCCATTTAAAAATATGTGTTATTTTAAATATATTCAAAAATAGTTTATATTATTTTAAAATGTATTTTAAATACAATACGTTATAAATAATATATTTTAAATACATTTTAAAATAATTGTACTTAATATATATTAAAGTGCATTTATATGATTTTATAAATATATGTGTTTATAAAATATATATTTTAAAATATATTTTAATAAACATATTTCATTGATTACGTGGATAAAATAATATATTTAAATATATACTGTAGTATTTATATATTTTAATATAAATAATATATTTTAAATGTGTGGTATTCATATTTAAATAAAGGAATATGTATTTTCTTGTTGCATATGGAATAAAAACTATCTGTATAGTTTTTATATATATATATATAAAATTCAGCTTGTGCGTTTGGGGGCCCCAGACAGGGGCCAGATGCTGGGCAGGTCCTCCCCCGGCTCACCGGCAGGTCCAGAAGGACAGCTGGTACCGGACGTCCCTATAAATATGGTCAATTGCTAACGATGTTCAATGTGCCCTCGGAGGCACGCGGAGGCCTTCCCACAAAACTCGCGGTGACCCAAAGTCCCGGCGCGACCCGCCGCACCCCTGGGGGGGCGCGGTCCCGGACCGAACCGGGAGCGCGGGAGCGCGCCTGCCCCTCACTCTGCCTCCCGCAGCCTGGAGACCAGGACGCGTACTCCTGCCGCTTCCCCAACGCCGTGCTGCACCGGGGCGCCATGCTGACCGTGATCGGCACCGCGGACGGCGCCCCCTTCCGGTGCGCGCTAAGCTTCCACAACGCAGGTGAGGGCGCCTCGCTGCAGACCCGCGGTCCTGTGCAGCAGCGCGCAGCGCTGACCTCCCCGCGCAGGGACCGCGGATACACGGGGTGTGGGGGCGCCCTCGCTGACCCGCGTTCCATTGCCCTCCCAGGCCGGGAAGGGTCCGGGGCCGTGAACTTCTCGTGCGTCATCTCCAACGTGCAGCTCCTGAACTGCAGCTGGGCGCCGGGCCCCGCTGCGCCCGGGGACGTCCAGTACCAGCTGTACTGCAGGGACTGCTGGTGAGCCGGGGAGGGCCTGCCCAGCATCTGGCCCCTGTCTGGGGCCCCCAAACTCACAGGTTGAAGAAGCCTCTGGCCGGTCCCCGCAAGCCAGGGCTCTTGCTTCCAGGACTTGGCACGTCCAAGGAGCATGGGAGAGTGAGAACGCCAAGGGGAAAGGGGTGCAGTTCAGCTTCCGCTCTTTCCTGTGCAAAATGCTTCCTCGGTCCTCTCAGACCGTGGAAACGGGCGCCGTGCCCTAGGAGGGAGTGCGAGGGGTGTCTCCGCCCCACTCTCTGAAAAGGTGGCATTTCTTCCTGCCATGGCCAGCTTTGTGCCATGACCTGGCACGTGCATTCCCTTCGGTTTCCATGCGTATCCAGTGGCAGAATTCCCTCCCTTCTCTTGTCCCTTTTCCGGAGCGTTTTCCGGGGGTGGGGCTGGAAGTTAGGGGGTGCTGGGGTCGTCTCGGTGCCGTGTCTGCAAAAAGGGTGCCCGCCGTGCCTCCCCCTTGATGTTTTTTGGAAATCATAGGGACGATGACGAGGAAGTGGAGTGTCCCCACTACATCCTGGACGGCGCAGGGACGCACGTGGGCTGTCATTTCGACGCACTCCCAGAGCCGCAGCCCACAGACGCTTACCTTTTCCTGCTGAACGGGACCAGCAGAGAGACCGACATCCGGTTTGTGGACTTCCCCCGGTTGAACGCCATTCAAATCGGTGAGGCGCTGTCTCGCGTGGCACTTCTCCCCCCACCCCCCACCCCCCACCCCTGGGAGGCATCTTCTGTCACTGCGTTGTGGTTGGTGCCAGCACTTTGTCGGGGCGCAGCCGGGCCTCAGCAGCATCCTGGGGTCGGGAACCGGGCCCCCCAAACATGCGGAGCTGGAGGTAGGGCGTTCACACCAGTGCCCTGCGGTGGGAATCAGGACAGGTGCATACCCCCGACCCAGGCTGAACGAGCTTCTCCTGCAGCCGCAAGAACTTTCCGATACCGATGGCGGTGATGTCCTAGAAACTTCCCAAAACACGGAGGGAGCAGACGCTAGGTCGTCACGTCTAAGAAATACAAGGACACCCTCTGACCACAGCATGTCCATCCACGGGTCAACGTATCAGCCCCTTTTATGTGTGTTTCTGTTGGAAGACACCCTCCTGAATGTATGGCTGTTGCATTAACCTTGACCTTGGGGCCAATGGCTCTGTCCTTTAAGCCACCCACCCCAAAGCCTAGCGGTCACACAGCTTCTCTGAGGCACATCACAGTTGTCCTGTGCTTGAGGAGAACAATGGAAAGAAGAAAGCTTTTCTCTCCCCTCTGAGGTTCTGAGACGGGGGCTGTGGAGGCACCTCGCACGTGCGATGGGAAAATCATGTGTTTTAAGTTTAATTTTTACCTCTTACATGCATGGGGCAGCTTTATAGAAATAAAATGAACTCTGCCCCCCCAAAAAATGGTTCAATGCAAGCATTTATCTACCATTTTTTAAAGATTTTTATTTATTTATTTTTAGAGAGGGGAAGGGAAGGAGAGAGAAGGAGAGAAATATCAATGCGTGGTTGCCTCTTAAGTGCCCCCTACTGGGGACCTGGCCCGCAACCCAGGCATGTGCCCTGACTGGGAATCAAACCTGCAACCCTTTGGTTCGCAGCCTGCGCTCAATCCACTGAGCTATGCCAGCCAGGGCCTTATCAAGCATTTTAACAGAGCACAATAAATGGGGAGGAAGTGAGCAGAAACACACAATAGGTCTGCCCTTCCAGAAATGGTCAGTATACGGGGTTTCCAGCGGAACACAGGGATTATCTTAGTAAGCTCCTTTGTGCCAATTTATCTTTCTTTTCTCCCCTTAGGAAAGAGTCTATTTAAAAAAATTTTTTAATATATTTTATTGACTATGCTGTTACAGTTGTCCCATTTTTGTCTCCCCTTTATTCCCCTCCATCCTAGTTCACGTTCATTGAGGTAGGTTCAGACCTCTCAGAAGCCCGCCCCCCAACCTTACTTCATGTCCATGGGTCGTACATAGAAGTTCTTTGGCTTCTCCATTTCCCACACTGTTCTTGCCCTCCCCCTGTCTATTTTCTGCCTACCATTTATACTTCTTATTCCCTGTACCTTTTCCCCCATTCTCCCTCTCCCCCTGTCCGCTGATAACCCTCCGCGTGATCTCCATTTCTGTGATTCTGTTCCTGTTCTGGTTGTTTGCCTAGTTCTTTTTGCTTTGTTTTGGGTTTAGTTGTTAATAACTGTGAGTTTGTTGTCCTTTCACTGTTCCTGTTTTTTGATCTTCTTTTTCCTAGGTAACTTCTTTAACATTTCATATAATAACGGCTTGGCGGTGATGAACTCCTGGAACTTGACCTGATCTGCGAAGCACTTTATCTGCCCTTCCATTCTAAATGGTTGGATAGATTCATCTTGGATGTAGGTCCTTGACCTTCATGACTTCAAATACTTCTTCCCAGCCCCTTCTTCCCTGTAAGGTCTCTTTTGAGAAATCCACTGACAGTCTGATGGGGACTCCTTTGTAGGTGACTGTCCCCTTATCTCTTGCTGCTTCTAGGATTCTCTCCTTCATTTGAATCTTGGCTAATGTAATGATGATGTGCCTTGGTGTGTTTCTTCTTGGGTCCAACTTCTTTGGGACTCTCTGAGCTTCCTGGAAGTCTATTTCCTTTGCCAGATTGGGGAAGTTCTCCTTTATTATTTGTTCAAATAACTTTTCCATGTCTCGCTCTTCCTCGTCTCCTTCCAGCACCCCCATGATTCAGATGTTGAAGCCTTTAAAGTTGTCCTGGAGGTTCCTGAGCCTCTCCTCAGTTTCTGAATTCTCATTTCTTCATTCTGTTCTGGTTGAATGTTTTTTCTTTCTTCCTTCTGCTCCAAACCCTTGATTTGAGTCCTGGTTTCCTTCCATCACTGTTGGTTCCCTGTGCATTTTCCTTTAGTTCACTTTTTATCGCCCCGAGTTTTTCTTCTATTTTGCAACCGTACTCAACCGATTCTGTGAGCATGCTGACGACCAGGGTTTTGAGCTCTGCGTCTGGTAGGTTGGCTACCTCCTCATCATTTAGCTCTACTTTCTGAGCTTTGATCTGTTGTTTCATTCGGGGCATATTTCTTGTTCTCTGCATACCTGTTACATAGAAGGGGCGGAGCCCTAGGTGTTCACCAGGGCGGGGCAACCCGCATTGCTGCTTTGTGACGCTGTATGTGGGCCCGGGGTCCGAGAGGGAGCAGTGCTGCTTGCTCCCCTCTCTGCTGGATTTCAGTCACTTTCTCCACTACCCACGAGCAAATCGGGCCCTTCTGGTGCTGACCACCCAGGTGGGTGCTCTGTGTACGTTCTAGGACCCTGTGGGTCTCTCCCCCCAACTTTCCTGTGAAGCTGAGAGTCCCTCCCACCGCTGCAACCCCCACAGGTTTTCTCAGTCTGCAGTCTGAGGCTTCGTGTCCACATGCTGGACCCCTGGGTTGCATGGTCCACCTTGCTCTCCAGTTATTCCTCCCGGTTTACCTGCACACAAACGTGGGACCACCAGCTCGGCCAGCCACCACCTCGCCCCGTCCGCCAGCCGCTGCCTTCCCACGAGTCCTCTCTGCCCGGCTGCCCGGCTCTGCCCCTCCTACCGGTCCGGGTGAATGTTTCTTCTTTGGCTCCTTGGTTGCCGCATTTTCCTAATAGTCTGATTTTCTGGTAGTTCTGGTTATTTTTTGTCTTTAAGTTTGTCGCTGTCCCTCTGTTGGTTGTGCGAGGAGGCCAAGTGTATCCACCTATACTTCCGTCTTTGATGGAAGATATGCCCATTTATCTCTGTGCCCACTTTGTGCCCTGGTAATGGCTGTAAGAGTTTCCCAGAGGGTTGATTTGGGGGTGACCCATGGTATTTAGGGAGCAAAGTTGCGGGTGTAGAATCCGTGCATAAACACGATTATTGGTGGACACATAGGAAAGGCACCCGAGCCCTGAGTCCCTGGGGTCCCTCCAAACTCATGCTTTGTGGATTGTGTGTCAGAGTTTCATCTTCATTCTGGGTTGAATCAACATGTTCCTCTCCTTCTGGCCGGGGCCCCACCTGCGTGGTATTTGGTTGCAGGCTGATCATCTGGTGCATGGATTGGGGGGCGGGTGTCCCTTAGATGGGCACTTGGAGGGGTGGGGATGACAGGAGGCCAGCCCGCGTGGCTGGCTGGACCTAGGTGGTGGCCGAGTGGGCCGCGGACGTCGTTGGTGAAGGGAATAGAGAAGGGACAGGAGGAGGCTCTCACCAGCCATTGGGAGAGACGGAGGCTGTGGCCCGCGGGGGTCCACCCAGCAGGGGTTCCACGCACGCGAAGGGGCTTTTCTCAGGGGCTTGGCTGCCCTTAATGTCTTGCTTCGCAAGACAACACTTTCTCCCTTTTATGCAAGAAACATAAAACAGGACTCATCAGAGGCAGGCCGTGAGGTCTCGTCCACTGAACACGTGTTCACATCGTCGAGTTGTGTCCGGTGTTGCTTTTTTGTAGAGAAGCTGAACCCCCCATCCAACTTGACGGTCGACTACAACGGCTCCCACCATGTTATCCGGTGGGACAACCCCAGGATGCGATTCGACTTCCTTTGGAGTAGCCTGTGCTATGAAGTGGACGTCCAGGTGGCGGTGAGGACCGGGGCCGGGGCCGGGGCTGTGCCGAGGGCTCCTCCCCTTTTCTCCCGTGTGGAGTCCAGGGTCACGAACGGGAGCTCAGTCTGCTGCTCTGTGTGGCGCTACCCGCAGCTTCTCTCCGTCCTCACAGGGACATCCGCTACTTTCTGACTACGCCCGGCTATTTCTCTTTCTTCTCCTTCTTCAGCTTTTGGTGTGAGGGCTCGGAAACTTGGCGGGGCCCACGGTGTGGCCGTAGCTGCGCTCTATCCACGGGTTCCAGCCTCTGATGCTCACGTTTACGTCTGTGGTGCGGGGAGAGAGGCCTTTCCTGTTTGGTGGGAGGCCGTGGCCCCGTGCCCTTCCCCTGCGGGACAAGGTCTGCTTGTGCCCGAGCCACTGGTTCCGAAGGTTTGAATTTGAACCTCTCGGCCTCTGCAGCTCTCGGCCTTTCCACAACCATCTGGCCACCCAGGTCGGGCCCATTCTGGGCTGTTCTATTCTGTCCGTCTGTGTGTCTGTCTTGACACCAGTTGGATTCCTGTCGCTTTGGGGCGACTGTGGAGGTCAGGACGTGTGGTGACTTCCAGTGAAGATGGCTTTGGTTGCTCAGGGGTCTTTGCCGCTAAATGTGAATTTTGGGGTGTGCAGGTGCAATGGTGCAGGACAAACAAACAACAAAAACGAACAAAAAAGGAGTTGTTGCAGTTTTGATACAGAGGACATTGACTCTAGACACCAGCCGGGGAACAGGGTCATCTTCGCCGGACAAAGTCTGCCGACCCCTGAACGCGGGGGGTGCTTCTACGTATTTCTGTTTTCTTCCGTTTTTGGTGGGACGGCTCAGAGTCGTCAGCGACCCCATCTCGTTCTTCTTTTGTGAAATGCGTTTGGGAGTATTTCGCTCCTTCGGACGATGGCGAGATCGTGTTCCTGATGAATGAACACTCTTCCCAGAGCTTTGGCTCGTTCCGGGATTAAAATTGGAGCCCTGGACCTGGCCTCTGGGAAGTGTGGACCCTCAGGTGACCTCAGACAGGTCACACCGTACAGGTCTCTCGCTTGGATGACCTCCAACATGTCACCTCACACAGGACACACACAGGTGACCTTGGCCAGGTAGACTCACAGGTGACCTTAGACAAGAGATCTCAGCAGGTGGCTTCACACAGGTGAGCCCAGGTTGGTTCTGTGCCACACACCTGCCCCCAGGCTGGCCCAGGTCTCCCCTGCCTGGGTCCCCTCTTGCTTAGGAACCGCAGATTCGGGGGGACCCTCTGCAGCCAGAACTATACCGGTGAAGTGAAGGGTCAGCCGCCACGCTCAGCCAGGTGTGCTCTCTGCAGAGTGCCCGGCACACGCACTGGTACACACACCCTGCAGAATGGCTCAGGGCCTGAGACCCTCACAGCACGAGGCCCACTTACCCGTTACTGAGACACCTAACGGTTCTCCCTACACACTCTCCTTTTGCTGCCCCTCATAAGGTCCCTGGGGCAGATCCATGCACTGGCCGGAGCTCAATTCAGAGGAAGGGCATTGTACATTCCGTGCAAAACCATCTCCTCTACCCCGTGAGGTTCTGCACCGGGGGTCATGCAAATGAAACCAACAAACAGCAGGTGAATGAACATCAGCCAAAAAGACCAAGTGTATTTCTGTGCCCTGGGCAGCTCACCAAACAGCTGAGTCCTCAAACAGCTACCGTTTGGGGCTTCTCTGCCTACCTCCGTAGAAGAAAGAGAAAGGAAGGAATAAAGTTTCTACAGGGATGAAGCATGTATTTTTTTTTTTTTTAGCAAAGACAAATGAGAGGCAAGAAAATGGGGGGTATGTTTGTTGACCCAGGTAAGGAGTGGCCTTTTCTCTTTTCTTGGGGCCATTTAACTCCCCAGGAGATGTGACTGGGGACAGGTTCCCTCACTTTCCTCCCCGGAGTGAACCGACCCCAAAGAAGGAATTCACGCGTCCGCATTCTCCTGGGTGTCCTGCTTTCAGCTCGATTAGGGGAGCTCCCCAGAAACTTCTTGCTGCCCCTGCTGAATCCCAAATAGTTTCAGCCACGAAGAACATTTGCACCGGTCCTGGGGGTCCGGGTGGGGCCCCGTGTTGGAATCCGATGTTGCAAACGCAGCCTCTGACCGTCTCTCGTCTGCTTCTCCAGGGCACCTCTTCCCGGGAAGACCCCGTAAGTATCTGTTTTCTTCTGTGCGGCGTCCGTGCCGTGGCTGTTGGCCCTCACGGTGCAGCCCGCCCTAGGTGGGTCCCTCAGCTCGACTGCGGGGGTCTGGCCAGCACCCCCTTCCAGGCTCACCAGGGTTTGGGTTTGGAGGGAGAAGCCGTGTTCTTCATGCTGCTGGATACGGTGGTCCCTTCAGCGTTTCCGGTTCGAATTGTAGCGACCTGAGCTGTGTGCACCCCAAATGCATGCCCGCCTGGCACCTCAGGATGGGACCTCACCCGCAAACAGGGTGTCTGCAGGTGGGAGGAGGGAAGGATCTGAGAGGAGGGCGTCCTGGGTCAGGGTGGCCCTGCGTCCAGTGACAGTGTCCTGAGAAGGGACAGAAGAGGAGACGCAGACTCGGAGGAGAAGCCACATGGAGACAGAGGCAGAGACGGGAGGGACTCAGCCACCGGCCCGGGGACACCCGGGTGCTCCTTGGTGGCCGGGGACCCCCCAGTCCATCTCGCTGGTGTGGCCGGCAGCTCTGCTTCCATATGCCTACTTTGGGGCAGCTGCCCGGGGGGCCGTGGTGAGCGGGACAGGAGGCAGCCTGGGACCTGCCGCATCTGAACGGAGCCGCCGACAAAAGCCACCGTCTGGGACCACACACAGCACAAATGCAAGAGAAACTCACTCAGTTCCCCGAGTGGCTTTGCAGACACAGCGCGAGCCGTGGAAGACCGGGAACTCGGCCTGCCCTGCCCAGTTCCGCCCCTGTAGCCGGGGCTGGACCTCTGAGGGTGCTGGGTGGAATTGCTGCAAGGCGTGCATGCCCCAGTTTCGACTGCAGCTGTGCCACCGAAACTGCCAGCATGGGGGGGACTCTTGTCCCCCTGACTGTGTAACCAGCCCCCCTCCGATGATGCAGGGGACTGTGAGGCCCAGATGTGCAGGGGGCCCCTCACATCCCTCCGGTCTGGGCCTGAGACAGGGCACAAAGGGTGGGGGAGAGACAGTGGGGACGGCTCTGGGTGGAGAGGGGACGTCAGCGGTGACACAGGGCGCGACTGTCCCGCTCCAGCTCCTGAGGGTCCCTTGCCCCTGCCTGCCGGTCGCTACAGGCCTGCTTTGCTTTGGAAGGTTTCCCAACTCGGACGGGAGAAGAACGTATACGTGGTGCCGGGGGCGGCAGTCGGAGGCCAGCACTCGGTCCGCCTGAGGGGGAAGACCCTGCCCAGCGTCATGTGGAGCGAATGGAGTACCACAGTGCATTTCGGTGAGAGCCGCCCCGGGCTGGGCGCTGCCTCCCTCCCATCCTCTGTCCTGGAGACCAGGCGTGAGACACCCAGGTGTCCCAGGGGCCGGCAGGGCATGAGTTCTGTGTGGACACCTGCACGAGGCAGAAAAGCTGCCCCGCCGAACACCCCACCCAACGCCCCCTCACCCGAGAGTAGTTGTTCAGTCCACGTGGGAGCCTCTATCCGTCTAGGCAGCAGCTTCACGGGTCAAGCAGTGGTCCAAGCTACACACACATAGCCCCCCACTGTCCCCGCCTTCCCATTTCACAGTTACACATTCATTCCTCTGGCTATGTCAGTGCAGTGTGGAAAGTAAACACCCACCGAGAAGGGAAGCATCGCGTGGCGTGGCGGCCGCATGGAAATGTGTTCAGTGAGCTCTGTCTTGTCCGCAGGGCGTCGGGAAAACGGGGATTCAGTGAGGCGGGGTGGACACAGCACTCGGGGAGGGACAGATTCGTCACTGCTCATGTTTCCAGCTGCCCCGGTGCCAGTATCTGGAAGTCCCGTCCACCTGGGTCCCGCCCTGCTTCCCCCGACCAGAATCTCATCTCCCCATCCAACCCCAACCCCGAGGGCTGGTGCCCTCTGACCCCCTGCCCCCCTTCCACTGCCCGGCAGGCCACCCAGAACCGGAGGTCAGCGGCACCTCTATGGCCCTGGTGGCGCTGCTGGTGGGGGCGGTCGTGTTAGTCATCGCCGTCCTGACGCTGCTGTGTACAAGGTGAGTCCCCCGCACGCCCCCCGACAACCTGAAACCACGGTGCCCCGTGCAGGGACCCAGGTGACGCAGAGTGAGCAGGGCAGAGAACCCAACACAGGAAGCCGGTGGGAGTGCTGAGAGCTGGGACAGGGCAGCGGGGGCGGGCCCCGGAGCCGCCACAGGGCTTCCTTGCACACACCGCGCCGGCTCCGCCCGGCACCGAGGTCCGAAGACTCCCACCCCGCTGCTGCGTGCTGTGGGCGGCGCAGTTCCCGAAATACGCACTTGTAAACCACAGAATAGACAGAGCCCCTGCACTGGGGCCGGGCCGGCACCCAGGGATGCCGTGCAGACCGCCGTGCCCGGGTTGGCATCTGGGACGGGGAGAAGCAGGAAACGATCCCTCAGGCGGAGGCTGCAGCCGCCGGTCCGGAGAAGCTGCGTCACACGTGGGACGGCTCCACCCTGTGGGCGTTGGCACAGGACAAAGTGACCTGTGCACGGGGCCGAGAGCCACCCTGTGTCCCACAGAGCTGTGTGCCAAGGGGACAGGAAAGCAGATGGGGTGAGGACTGGACAGATGAGCCCAGGACTGAGAAGGAAACACGCTGTGGAGAATCAGCGTCACGGTGCCATGTCAGCTGCGCCCACAGCCACGCCTCCCTGCTGTGGGTGTCCCTGTCCCCTCCCCTTTCTCCTCCACAAGTGCCGTCCCATGGGGACGCCAGGTCGGCTCCGGCCTGAGTCCGCGCTCCCGAACAGCCATGGTCGTGGGCCTCCGTAAACGCTGTGTCCCGTCTCCGTGGGAACCCTTTCACGGAGGGGTGGACACGTTACTTTGCACGTGGAGGAAAGCTGTGACCGATGCCAGGATTTCTCATGAAGACGTGAAGCCAGGGGGCTCTGCACAGAATAACCTGTGTCCTGAAGACGGTTCTGAGCCCCCGGTAGCATGTCCACACTGAGGTTCTACCCAAAGCCCTGAGCCCCCTGCAAAGGGGGAACCGTGCTGAACCTGTCCTTGCTCACGCCGGCCACCAGGGGGCAGCAGGCGTTTTCCGTGTCTCCCAGCTGGGGTTGCTGTCCCAGGGGGTGGGTGGCCCCGCGGGGGTCCAGGGTCCACTTGGTACGGAGATGAGGCCCCAGGACACTTGGCCAGGGTGCCCAGTCAGGGTTCTCGGTGTCTGCGCACAGCCTCCTGCACTCAGCGACTCCCTGCTGGTAGCGGGACCACCTAAAAGGGAAAGACCGCCCCCCCCAGCATCGCCTTGCCCCCAGCTGCGAGCACGGGAGACCACCACGTGCCCACTTTCCCCGACAGGTGGCCCCTGAGGCGGACGCTGTTCCCGCCGGTGCCTCAGGCGAAGACGGAGCTCGTGGACAGCTTTGCCACCTCCCCTGCGGTGAGCAGGCCCAGGGGACACTGACCCCCCTCTGTCCTTGTGTATTGGCGTCCTCTGGACACTTCTTATAAATAGAGTAAGACCCCCCCAGGGGCGTAGGTGTTTGGCGTCCCTCACGGATTTCTGTCCATGCGGCAGCCTGAGTCACAGCCTCACTCCTGTTCACGGCTGCGTAATATTCCACGGTGTGCCGTGCACTGTGCTGGTCTATTGCCCTGCTGAACCCTTGGGCTGCTGGCTATGCTGGTCCTTCTCCCGTTTTGCGACGGGTGACCCAGGGACACCGGCGAGTGGCCCCTGCTGTTCCGTATCCTCTCTTAGATCACCTGGGACGGGGGCCACCGGCCACCAAGCCTGCAGGAAGCCGAGGACATTGTCGCCGTGGAGGAAATGCTGCCCTGTGTGAGCGGACCAGCAGAACCCGCAGAACCCGCGGACCCAGCGCCGCCCCGCCCCAGCTCCGAAAACTCCCGTCGTGAGTGTCCTGGCCTCGACGTGTAGAACTTCTGCCTGGAGTCGAAAGCCCCCCTGGGATCCCGGCCACGCCGTGGTGGTCTTTCCTGTCGGCTTGCCCCCGCCCTGCCCCACCCCTCGCTTCTGGACGCCTACCCCCAGGAGGCGGCCCTGCCCATGACTCTGAAGCACCTAGCAGGTGAATGAGCTCACATTTGGAAATGGAGACACGCTATTGCTACGCTGGGGCGACTCTCAAAGCCATGAGAGAGGCAGACCGTGGACATGACTGAGGGAGCACTTCAGAGCAGTTTCCCCGGCCGGGGCTGGGGGGTGAGAACCTTCCGCAGCAGCTGGGCCACCCGCGGGTGGGGACGAGGGGTGGAAGGCAGGGAGCGTGGCTGGGACAGAGGAAGCTCCCTGGGGCCCACGTGGCAGGCTCAGCGCTCCGGGCTGAGCATCAGGGCTTCCCAGTCGGGTCTGTGGTTGCTTTTCCGGGGGGGGGGGGGAGGCACAGTCCTTCCTCATGTGAAAGCTTTAGTGCAGGTTTGGGGGCCTGCGTAAGGACCAAGGACCACGCTTTCCTGTCCGATGGCTGTTTATCTACGTGACCAGGCGGATATCTACGCCTCATATCCGCCACAAAGAACATGAAATAAAGCAAAGCGCGTGTGTAACAGGACTGGCAGGTGCCGACTACGTACGCTGGTTTCCGAAAGCTCGGCGCCATCCCACCATCCGCTCTCATCCGCGGGCTTCCGACAGCTCGTCCGTCCCAGACGGTCCCACGCGCAGCCCAGGGACAGGCGGCCCCCTGCCCGCGGAGCTCGAGTCTGAGCCGCTGCAGAAATGCCTCCGTGTTTGTGAACAGACCCGTGTGGGCCGCACGGTGCTTGGACAAGGGGACCTCGTCGTGCGTTTGCCTGCGGGGACCTATGCACCGCGTCGCCTCTGCAAAATGGGAACATACGTGGTGCGGCACCAGGCGTGATGCGGCGTGTGCGCCTGTGTGTGGATGCGTGTGGACACGTGTTCATGCTGGTGCATGGGTGTGTGAGAGAGGGTGCACATGTGTGTGTGGCCTGTGCTCATGCGTGTGCATGTGTGTTTACAGACACACACCCATGAGAATGTGACCCCAGGGCGTGCGGCGTGCTCATCATCAAACTTCAGGAAACTGTTAGTCTTCCGTGTGTACGTTTGTGACGGTTCACAGAGCCCATCTCTACTGGGGAAATAAGCTCGTGCCCTCGGTGCCAGAATCGGGTGTGCACGCGTGTTCTGAGGTGGGAAGGCGCCAACAGTGGAAGGCTGGGTGGGGCCCCCGCAACCGCCGGCGTGACGTCCTCCTCTGCGCCCCCACAATGCCCGGGACGCACTCGAGTGCCCCCCCTGTGGCCGCAGGGGGTCCCCGTGCGGTGAAGGAGGTCTTCTCTCAGGAGTGTTTATTCTCTTAAGAGAGGCTGCAGTGTCCGCCATCCGCACAGAGAAAGTGGCGGTGACAGAACCGGTGCCTTTTCAGGAGCAGAAAGCAGAAGTGGGGGTGTGGGTGCCCCAGAGCAGGAGAGCACCTGCCTCGTGGGTTCCAGGGAGTGGAGGGGCTCGGTTCTTTGGATTCATACACCCCGACTTGCTAGCTGGATGTCAGGGTCCCCCAATGGGAGGGAAAAGTCCACCCCCCATAAAACAGTGTGTGCATGTGAGGCCATGGGCAGAAGCCTGGCCTTCAAACACCGAGGGGTTTGCTCGAACCCTTTCCCCTGGCACGTGGAGGTGGGGGAAGAGGATGCGCTCCATTGGAACCCCCCTGGGCCCTCGTCACCCGGGGTGGGGGCCGGGCAGGCCCTGCGGAAACCCGGGTGGGCACCCGCCACCTTGAACTCACACACCGGACTGACCATGCCCCCCCCGCACCTTCCACACTGACCCCCTCCCTGAACGCACCGGCCCGAAGTTCCAGCCGTCCACCGGGCTGTCCACAGGGCGGCCGCCTTGGCAGACCCGGGGTCCCTAGAGCTTCCGTGGCTCTGAGCGGCCCAGGCTTGGAGCCCCAGCAGGAGACGTGGCCGCTCCCGGTGGACGCTCACTCGTGGGTGCCCCACAGGTGAGCCCCGTGGAACCTGGACCACAGCACGACTGTCACACTGCATTTATGGCAGGACACTGAGTGGCAATCCTGTAAACGATGCCACCGCTGCAGAACAGAGCACTAGGCAGCTCTGAAAAGCAGGGCCGGGGAATGCCCACGCACGCCCAGGCTCCCAGGTCCCAGCTCGGCCCCCCCAGCCCCTCTGAGCCCCTGACTGTGAGTCTGGACTGGACCCCGAGGACAGAGGGTCTTCCCAGCACTCGGCCGGTGACAGTTGTCACATTCGGGGACGGGGACTTCACAGTGTGGCACTGTTCTCAGACGCAAGCTCATAAAAACATGCCTGCCACTCTCAGAACACACGACAGAGTCGATTCAGGCGTCAGGTAGCGCTAGGGGACAACCTCAGTATTGTCCCCAGGACTGCTTCTATGCACAGAAAGGTCAGATGTCCATCCATGTCTCTCTCTCTCCAGGAAAAATATAGAGGGCATGACAATTACCACCACTGACATGAGGTAAAGTGACAACAGTGACCAACCACCATCACCATCACACCCCATCTTGTCACCCCAAAACAGACCCCATCCCCATGAGCCCCAGCCCCCTCCCCCAGCCACTGGCAACTAGTGACCTCCTCTCTGTCCCTGTGGATTGGAGTCCTCTGGACATTTCTTATCAATGAACAAGACCCCACAGGACCATGAGTGTCTGGCATCTCTCACGGGGCATCCTGTGTTCAAGGCCCGTCCACGCTGCAGCCTGAGTCAGAGCCCCGCTCCTGTTCCTGGCTGCGTAGTATTCCACAGGGTGGGCAGCCCCATTCTGTGCATCCGTTTATGTGTTCTCTCTCTCTCTCTCTCTCTCTCACTTCTGTGTCTAATACACCTTTAACGATGAGCAAAGTGATTGAGGAAAAGGGTGTCAAACAACGCCCCGAGGTGGCAGATCCCAGGCACCCCCTGGTCTCTGAACAAAATGACAGGCGACCATGCTTGCCCATTCCTGACATCTCACAGGAAACGTTTTGTGCGTCCCCAGTGGAGTTGAATTTATCGGGGTGACGTCAGCGACTAACTGAACTGGAGGGCGCAGTCTGTCACCCATCACAGGCTCCCACACCGTGGGTCTCTGCACGTTTGTGAACGGCCCAGGGAGACCCGGACGAAAGCAGGGCAGGGCGGGGCGAGCTGTGCCGATTTCAGGTCGGTCCTATCTGCTGTCGTCCCCGACGACAGCGTGGGTGGGGCTTCTCCGCTCGGAGAAGAAGACAGCGTTCCCACCCAGCCGGTACGTGGGGGCCACTCACCCCAACAGCGCTCGCGGATGAGGCAACCGGCATTTCACAAGGGACCACAGCCGACGATGATAAGGCACATTTTTCCTTTCAGCACTGGCCGCTCTTGGGTGGGGTGGGGTGGTGCCGAGATAAAGGGCGGCCGAATCTTTCAAAACGGTTTCCGAGCAGAAAGCAAGGTGTGTTTTCAGGGAAGGAGCTGCCTTTATCGCGGGCGCCAGCTGGGGTCGGACCGAAAGACGGCCCCTGTCGCAATCTCCCTCCACAGCCCCGCGGTCAGTGACAACCGGGCGAAGAAGGTCAGTGTCTCGTGGAAGCAGAAGTGACGGCTTTGTGCATGAACCTGACCCCCACGGGGTCTCTGATGGACACCCATGTCCGAGCCTGGGTTTGGACTCCACATCAGAACCTGGGAAGTCGGTCCGTGGCTGTGCGGGTGGCTGACGAGGGGCTGGGCTGGGTGGGGGGCGTGGGGAAGAGAAAAGGGAAATGCGATTATTCTAGGAGGGTCCAGGGGCAGCTAAAATCGCTGACCACAACGCAGAGACTTCAAACGACAGAAGTTCACCCTCCCCCGTCCTGGAGACCAGGTGTCTGAGGTCACCCAGGGGTCCCGGGGGCTGCGCTCCCTCCACAGGCTCCAGGGAGGGGCCTTCTCCCCTTTCAGATCCTGGGGCTCCAGGCGTCCCTGGGCTGGTGGCCGCGTCCCTCCCGTCTAAGCCTCCATCTCCACCTGGCTTCTCTTCTCTCCCTTCTCAGGACACTGTCACTGGACGCAGGGCCACCCTGACCCAGGACGACCTCCTCTCCGATCCATCGCCAAGTCTCATCTGCAAACTCCATGTTTCCATAAGGCCTTGTCCCCAGGTTTCAGGGAGATGACCGTGGGGCCACCGCTGTCCAGCACGGTCACTGAAAGTGGCAGGCAGGACCCACGTCCCCCGACAGCTGCTGGTGATGAGCAAACACATGGGTTTCAGCCTGGTGCCGGTCTGCTGGGTCTCTGCAGAGAGCAGAGGGCACCTGCCAATCACATGGATGAGCAGGTTCCAGGGCACCTGTCAATCACGTTGACGAACGCACCTCAGAGCCAGTGCCTGGGAGTGTTGGATCCAGCAGCACCCTCCCCCTGAGGTCGGGGGCGGGCAGAGTGGCTCAGTGTGTGTTTTGGGGTCCGGGGAAGTTCTCCAGGGAAGCCTCCGTCTCAGGGAACCCTGCTGGAGGGGGCAGGCCATGGAGATCCCACCCTTCTGACCCCTGGGGCAGAGCAGCGGCTTCCTGGCCCTGCAGACCCCGGGGGACCCTGGGGGCTGGCATGGTCTCCACATTTTCTCGGACCGTTGTCTGCAGGACATGCAGCACACACGTGTGTCGGAACAACGGGATGAGGACGGGTGGTGAGCACCCCTCGGGTTCCCTCGTGGGCGCCGGGACGTGGGCGCTGGACTTGCTTGGTTCCGGGTTGGGGCATCCAGCTGGTGGGCGGCACGAGGTCTGTTCCGGGGCCTCAGGTTCTAGGCTCCTCCCGGTGACCGAGGCCCCTCAGAGCTGCCCGGCTGCGTGGCAGCGTCTGACAGCCCTCCTGACCCACAGCTGTGTGGTCTGGGGCCGTCGCTCCTATGCATGGCCCGCCGAGGTCTATAGTCGAGGGTGCACCTTGCCCGGCCCTGTGGTGGCTGCCCCTGGCCCAGCTGGCTGGCCCCGGGCAGGCCTGCCCCCTTCCCAGTTCCCGTCTTTCCTTCCCTTGTCCCCCACGTGCACCACCCTGCCCTGCCCGGGCGGCAGGTCCCGCTCCCAACGTGGGTTCCCCGACCCCCTACTCCTGGGCATCCATTCCCGTCTTCCGTTCTCCGGTGTGTGGTCACCTCTGTGTGACTGAGGGACGATGCAGGTCGCTGAGCAGCGGGTGGACGAGAGCCAGGTCTGCGGAGCGGAAGGTGCGGCCTCCCGAATCCCACAGGATGAGGTCCGCGCCAGGGGCACCGTCACCGCCTGGCTCTGAGGCGGTGCTCGCCTGCCGGTGCCTGCGTCCCCGAAGCAGGCACAGCCGGGACGTGGGACCCGGGCCCCCCTCGGGCTTGGCCGCTGGATTTGGGAGACGGGCGTGGGCACCCCCAGGGGCTGCCCTGCGTGGACCGGACCTGCTCACGCCAGAGCTGCAGGTCGAGAGCCCCAGGGTCTGCGCTGTTAGCAGTGGACGGAGTTTCCCTGGGAAAGTCTCCTCCTCCGGTGGCAGGGCCCAGGTGCCCGTCCTGTCGCCGACGGCCACCCAGGATGCAGAAAGGGATGCCTGCTCCGCGTGGTGTGTGCGTTGGCCTTTCAGAGGGAAAAGAAAGACAAAGAGAAAGGAAGGGAGGAAAGAGGGAAGGAAGGGAGGGAGGAATAGGAAGAAGGAAGAACGAGAAAAAATGGGGGAAAGACAAAGGAGAGAGAGAAAGAAAGAAAGAAAGAAAGAAAGAAAGAAAGAAAGAAAGAAAGAAAGAAAGAAAGAAAGAAAGAAAGAAAGAAAGAAAGAAAGAAAAAGGAAGAAAGGGAGAGAGCAACAGACCGAAGATGTACAGAGAGAGAAGGACGGAGAGAAAAGGGAAAGACAGAACGAGTAAAGAAAAAACGAGAGAAATGGAAAAACACAGAAAGGAAGGAAAACAGCAGGCAAGAAAGCAAAGACACAAAAGCAGAGAAAAAAGAAAAAGAGCGGGAGAAAAACAACCAGGGAGAGACAGCCAGGGTGCAGACTGGAGCGCCCCCCCCCCCCCCCCATGGCCTCTCCGGCCAGGGCTCCAGCCCAGGCTCAGCCCTGGGCCCTCAGGTCTCAGCAGCCCCGCCAACCCCTGCGCCTCACGCACGCTGCCCCCCACGGTGCACCCCAACTGCTCCCATACGCTGTGGGTCCCTGCACACCGAGTGTCGGGATGGCCTGAAGTCTCACCAAGAGGGGCATGACCCCCCCCACCTCTGCTGTGGGTGAAGGGCAGGGGTCCTGGTCCCGCCCTTCCAGGGAGAACGGTTTTTGTCCCAACCTGGGGTTGGTCAGCCACCAAGACCCACGATCCCTGGGGTGACCTGGGGCAGCCACAGCCAAGCCCCATCACCTGGGGGCTCCAACCCACAGGGACTCACCATCGCCCGTCCTGGAGACCCAGCATCTGAAGTCCGGGCGTCCCAGGGCCGCGCTCACATCCGGAGGCTCAGAGGCAGAGCCTCCCCAGGGCCGCCTTCCCCGCCGCCCACTCCCTTCCCGGGCCGCGGCACGTGGACGCCACCGTGTTCCAGGGGGCGCGCACCCGATGTCAGGACAGCGGCAGCAGGCAGTTGGCAGATTCATGCGCGTTCTGAGGTCCCAGGCAGATGTCCATGGGGACGGGGGGGGGGGGGGCGGGGCTCAATTCAACCCAGGAGCTCGCGTCTTGGGAGGGGGGTGGCGACAGGGAGCGAGGGCCAAAGGGAGGGACGCAGGACCAGGGGCTTTCCTGAGGGGAGGGAACAGCCTACAGCCAGAAAGGAAGCTGGACGTTGGATGCAACCCCCCAAACTGCTTGGGCAGTGGCGGACCAGGCACTCGGAGGCATCGCGGGGTCCACCCTCCCCGCCCCCGACCCCCGACCTGAGGGCACGCGAGACCCTTTCCCGCGGGACAGCTGCCCGGCTCTATCAGCACCTGCGGAAAAGTTGCTCAAGTCTATTTGTACGGGGATTCGTTTTTCGGGGGACAGCAAAGAGGAACCAACGATCACAAACAAGACCAAGCAAACGGCGCTTTTGAAAAAGGGCCGCGTCTCAGGGGAAAGACTCTGCTCCTGTTATTCTGCCGAACCCCAGATTCAGAGAGAGAGAGAGAGAGAGAGAGAGAGAGAGAGAGAGAGAGGCTTCCTGGACGAGATGCCCCCTGGCCACCAGCCTGGTTGGGGGCAGGCGGGGGCCCCGCCCAGGTGGCTATAAAAAGCTGGATGGGGGGAAACACACACTCTGGTTTCACCTCAGTTAGGTAGCAGAGAGGGCAACACAGTCCCAAAGGGAGGGGCCCGAAGGGGAGGAGCCCCAGGCCCGCAGGCCGCCAGCCGGGAGGGGGCCTCTCTCACTGGGGACTTGGCTGTGCACCCCAGGTAAGGTGACGCGGAGTGGGCGCGGAGCTCCCACGGGTGTCCTGGGAGCACCCCGCGGCATGGGAAGTGGGTCAGGCCACAGGACGGCGCCTCTGCGCCCCACATTCCCACTCTGCGCGTCCTGGAGGGCCGCCATAGGACGCTCCCCCCGCACCCCATCCCGCCGTGCTGGGGGCTCATGAGCTGGGGGGGGGTCGAAGGCCTCTGAATATGCACTGGCTCGCGCACACCCACCCTGGTGGGCCCTTTGCAGCCTCGAACGCCCCGGGCAGGTCGATCCTTAGAGCCCTGGGTCAGGACCACCTCTCAGCCTGGGACCTTCGGGTCAGATACTGACCAGTGAATGAGCGGACAGAGACCCGTCCTTGGGGGCCGGCCCGCGGCCAAGCCCCCCCCGATACTCACAGCCTTCCTCACTGCGGCTGGCAGAGAGACGGGCTGAGGTTCCCTCCCTCCAGGCAGACGGGGTGGTGGTGGGCGCGGGGGCGGCGCAGGGGGACGCTGAGTCCCGACCCTCTAATCTCGCCCCTTCTCTGCCAACCGCAGCCTCGTGCGCGCGCTCCAGGCTCAGGAGCCCCCTCCCCGGTGATTGGGGGACCGCGGCGAGGGCGGTTCTTGGAAGCAAGTCCAGTGCGGCGGGCGAGGGAAGACGCAGGCGGGGGAGGGGGCTTACGCGGATGGGTTCTCCGCACCGGCGGCTCCGCCCGTCCGAGCGGAAGGCAGGCCCCACGCGTCCCACCGGACGCCCCGCGAACAGCAGGCACCGCGCCCGTCTCCAGGAACGAGAGACACGTGCCAAGACTGTGCTCGCGTTTCAAATGCGTGGGCGGCTTCAGCCTTTGATAACCAGGGCCTGAAATGTCACCTATTTAAGCGAGGGGGTGGGGGCGCGACCCTCGCTCGCCTCCTCCTGGTCCCTGTGCTGCAAACGGGACGGCTGGACCTGTGTCCCCAGACGCCCCCACGAACGAGGCATGGAGGCGCCCCTTGGGCCTTGACGATGTTTCCGAGAGATGCGTCAGCGCCGGCGGTGGGCAGTGGGGGCGCCTCAGGAGCGTGTGAGAGGAGGCCGTCTTGGATGAGGGTGGTCGTACAGGCAATGAGAGGTCCTCAGGGGACACGAACACGTGGGCCCACCGGGCGAGGGTCCAGAACAAAGTCCCGGCGGGGACTTCTGGGCAGCCCAGGGCTCCCTGTTCGTAACTGGGCCCCTTCGGAAGTCCGCCCGAAGCAGCCCCTTCCGAGATTGCTCCGTTTTAATGACACTTCCTTCCACCACCGAGGCGCTTCGCGGGGCTTTTCCTGGCGGCGCTCTGGTCTCCGGGATCTGGGCGGGCCGGGAGCCAAGGGGCCTCGGAGAGCCCAGGGCGGGCGCTCCTTAAAGGCACACTGACCTACACGCACGTACACACAGGCGTGCACGCACAAAGGGCGCACAGGCAGACGTGTGCGCACACGCACGGCACGCACACTGATATGCAGGCATGCACACCTATGCGTACACAGTGTGTGGCCACATGCAGACACTGGCGTGCGCACGTGCAGCCGTGGACACACAGGAACGCACATGCGCGGGCACACGCATGGAGAATGGAGACACGTGAACACAGACGTGCTCACCGCCGTGTACACACAGGCACACGCCCACCTGTGCACGTGCCCACGTGCCAGCACAGGCCCCAGCGCCTTCCTCCTGCCCCCAGGTGCCTGCTCTGCCACCACGCGGATCCCAAGGGGGCTCCCATGGCCCCCTCCTCCCCGCCGCCCTCCTCAGTCCCTGAAGCCACGCCCACACGGGGGTCTGTGTTCCCTCCCAGCTCCTGCGCCCCGCAGGGGGCCCGCCTGTCCGCCCCATGGCCTTGCTGCGGCTCCTCCTGCTGCTGACGCCCGTCTGCTGCGTGCCGCCCACGGACCAAGGTAGGCGCACCGCTCACGGGGCACTGGCCGGCCGCTGCGTCCTGCTCTTAGTGAGACTGGTGGTGCTCACAGTGGGACCGCCCTGCAGAGCGAGCACGAACCGCAGGCCAGGACCTGGAGCCCCGCGTGCTGGGGCTTGGCTGTGGCTCTCAGAGTCCACTGTGAGCATTTTCCGGGTTACTTACTGCAAAAACACCCGTGCTTTGGCACTCAGCCTCCACGCCTGGGGTCCTCATCCTCCCTCCCTAAAACTACCGTGTTTGGGGGCGACAGGGTCCCGGGCTGCCAGAGCAGCGGTCCCCTGGAGGTGTTCTCCCCATGGCGAAGGACGGAGGCCACAGCGGTGCCCACAGTGACACAGGGCAGGCGGCTCCTGCTAGGCTGCCAAGGCACAGTCCTTCCAGCTTGCTGGGCATTGTGGCAGTGTGTCCGCTGTCCTTCTGTCCACCCAGAAATCAAGGGCCTTTCCAAGTGAGCGTCAACTGCACTTACTTACCTGCGATCCATGAGAACAGCTACTGGGGAAGCGCTGACTCAGGCAGGAGCCCACGCAGGGTCCCCAGGAGGAGCAGACACAGGGGTGGCACCTATGAGAGAGGGGAGGGGACAGGGACACCCACAGCAGGGAGGCGTGGCTGTGGGCACAGCTGACACGGCATCGTGACGCTGCTTCTCCACAGCGAGTTTCATGCTCAGTCCTGGGCTCATCTGTCCAGTGGTCACTGGCTTTCCTGTCCCCTTGGCACACAGCTCTGTGGGACACAGGGGGGCTCTCGGCCCCGTGCACAGGTCACTTTGTCCTGTGTCAACGCCCACAGGGTAGAAGCACATGACCTGCAAGGCCGCTCCTCAGGGCCGGCACCTCCATTTTAAAGGGGCTCCATTTGTATTATTTTTCTCCACACTCAGGGACATGTTGGCACACAGGAGATATTTTTAAACCTCCAAGGCCTGTGCCCAGCTGCTCTGGGCGGTTGCCTCACCCAAGACGGCAGGGGCTGCGGTCCCGGCCACCAGATTTCGTAACCCTTGCCCAGGGCCCTCCTTCCCCAAAGGGGCGTGGGGGCAGGTGTGGGGTGCTGAGTGGGGGGCTGGGATGTCTGTTTGGGGCGCCGCCTTGGTCTGCCGGGGCTAATGGCAGTTTTCCATTAACACGGTTATTTCTGACGGTTCTGGAGATTGGAAGTCCACCCGCAGAGAGCTGGTGGCTGGTCCCTCGTGAGACCCCCTTTCGGTGGGGTGTGGTCTTTCCTCCTCATGGGGACACAAATCCCATCCTGGGGACCCACCGTCCTGGCCGTGTGTAATCCCCGCCCCCTGGCAAAGCCCCTCCCAACACCCTGGGAGTCGGGGCTTCGGCACGTGAGTGGGGAGAACACACATTCCGTCCATCGAGCTGCTCCAACCGAGTGCCACAAACAACAGACGTTCACCCACCATCCACTCCCCCCCCCTTGTTCTGGAGACCAGACGTCTGAGGTCCAGGAGTCCCTGGGCTGGTGGCCACGTCCCTCCCATCTCTGTCTCTGTCTCCACGTGGCTCCTCCTCCGAGTCTGCGTCTCCTCTTCTGTCCCTTCTCAGGACACTGTCACTGGACGCAGGGCCACCCTGACCCAGGACGACCTCCTCCCAGATCCTTCCCTCGTCCCACCTGCAAAGGCCCTGTTGCCATACAAGGTCTCGTTCCCGGGTTGCAGGAATCACTTGGTGACCCAGAATGCTTCCTGGGCGCCCCTCCCGTACGTGCGGGAGTTTGTAGGTTCCACCGAGGACTTTTTGGGTCAGGTGCTCCACATCGCTTCTGCCCTATTTCACTGGCCAGCACATTCTCCCGGGGCTGCAGCCAGGGACCTGAGAGATGCACAGAAGCAGGGGCCTGTCTGGCAGGGAAGGGGCCCTGCAGTTCTGAGACCCTCCCTCCCCACATCCTGGCTTTCTGAGGGCCCCTCTCTGGGTCCCCACTGGGTCAGTAGCAGTGGCCGCGTTGGCAGTCTCTGCAGGGCCATGGGCGTTCCAGCATCACTGACCACAAGGAGGAAGTGAGTCTCTTTCTAGGAGAAATTGACTAAAGCCTAAAGGTTGTAGGCAACACGCTCCAACATTGTAACAACACCCTGCCAAAGACCCTAAAGCACCCACCTCGTTCGGTTGCACCTGAGGGGCTGCGGACACAGGACATAGTGCAATAGAAGAGTCACCACCAGATGCCCGGCCTCCATCACTGGGAGGCCGCGTGGTTAGTCACTCACTATTGAGTCTGAATTAGCTTCTGTGTTTCCATATTTGAAAAAAAAACTCAGGGTCAGAACTCTGCCTTTTATTTCCAGTTTGCTGAGTTTTTAAGCCCAAATGGTGTGATTTATTTTTTTTCTAGTCCCAAATGGGTGTTAATGATTATTTTCTGTTTGTTTCCTAGTTGGCTGAGGTTTTTTTTTTTTTTTTAAGATTTTATTTATTTATCTTTAGAGGGGAATGGAAGGAGAGAGGGAGAGAAACATCAATGTATGGTTGCCTCTCATGTGTCTCCCGCCGGGAACTGGCCCACAACCCGGGCAATGTGCCCCGACTGGGAATTGAACCGCAATCCTTTGGTTCACAGGCCTGCGCTCAATCCACTGAGTTACACCACTAGTTGGCTGAGTATTTAAGCCCCATGGCTGTGAACTATTTTTATAAATCCCAAATGGGTGTGTTCATTTTCTTTCTGCTTCTATTGAGAAGATAATCTGTTGTTGTTTTTTTTTTAAATAAGACAAATGATATCGATGGTTAAAACACCCTGACGTACCTGGAGTAAGTAACTCTCTCGAGTCGGGAGGTATTATCCGTTGAATGTGTTGCTGGATTTTCTTCGGAATTCTCTTGGGAAGGAATGGTGTGTCTGTGTTTATGAGGAATATTGGCCTCTCCTTTAACTTGAACGTCTCGGATTCGGCATCAGCGTCACGCTGGCTTCATCAAATCCGTCAGGAAACCGTCACTGGCCCCTTTTTCTTTCTCAAAAGTTGGGGCACATTGATACCATTTCTTCCCTGATAAGCAGAAAGTGCCCCCCCCCCACACACACACAAGGCTTCCTTCCATGTGGGAGGATTTGTGTTAGAAACTGTACTCTTTTCTCCTCGATACATTTGTGGCAGCGGCTCTACGGGATGAATAAAGTATCCAGCTGGTCAGGGTTTCTCTTTCTAACAGTGTTCATTTCTGTCTTTCGTGGAGTTTGTTTAGGTTACATATTATTGACTATATTGACGTGACTGGGTTCCAATTTCTTTTACGTTTCTTTTCTTTTTAAAGATTGTGTTTACTTACGTTAAGAGATATGGGAAGTGGGGGAGAAAAAGAAGAAGAGAAACCCGCATGTGTGGTTGCCTCTCGTGTGTTCCCTGCTGGGAACTGGCCCACAAATCGGGCACCTGCCCTGACTGGGAATTGAACCGGTGACCCTTTGGTTCTCGGGCCAACACTCAGGCCACTGAGCCACACCAGCCAGGGTGAAATTTCTTTTATTTGTCAATCGCAGTGGCCGTGTATCAGTATATTAATTTCAGGCTTACACCGTGGTGATTATATAACTCGCAACATCATCATCCACAAAGTCTGGTACCCACCTGAGAAATAGGTCCCGTTTTCCCCACTTTCCTTCATAAATTTGGTCGTTTTCTGCCTCTATTTTTCTTTCTGGATCATTCTAAGCCAACGGCTATCAATTACATGAATCATTACACACACCCAGCTTTTGGGTTTTTGGGTGGGTTTTTTTTTTTTTTTTTTAACTCTCTGTACCCATGTCCCGGTTCCCTTTCAATTGACTTTTATAATATATATGTTATTTTAGGGATTCGGTTTTCCTACATAATAAAATTTTAAAATAAAAAAAATTATTCTTAACTTTAGATTGCTCTTCTTTCTTGCACTTCTCAGGTCATTGAATTTAAACCTTTCTTGTCTAACATAAAAAATTTTTAAATTATGAATGTCCTTCTAAGTCCTGTGGTAGCTGCCTACCACATTGTTTAATTTTATTTTTATTGAGTTTGAGACGTGTTCTCGATTTTCTTGAGATTTTTTTTCTTTGATGACCCATGTGGTGCTTAGAAGTGTGTTGTTGTATTTACCAATGTTAGGCGTTTTCCCAATGTTTAAAATTGATCTTGAATGTGATCCTGTTACAGCGAGAAAATAGGCTGCAAACGAGCTGAACTGTTTTTAATGCACCAACAGGTAGTTCAGGTTTTATATGATGGCAGTGTGAGAAATAATTGCTTCTACTACTTTAATTTGAGCTGTATTTACGGTGCTCTGAGGGGCGTTCCAATAATAAGAGGCATTGGTCCGTTTGGGAATTCTATAACAAGGTGAATATCGCTGAGTAATTATCATGCCTCATATTTTAGGGCGTAGAGCAAAAAAAATAACTATTCTATTGCAAAGCATTCTGAAAGTATATTCCGTGTGAGAGAGTTTGAGCTAAATATCTACACCAGAATTTATTGTCATTTCTCAGTGCAAATAACATCCTAGGAGGTACCCGGTTATGAAAGGCCCATTTCATCTGCAAGAGGGTCCCCCCCAAAACCAGAATTTATTTACAACATATCGCGCATTTATTTTTCTCCATCTATACTCCGTCTATACTCCAGTCCTTTCGAAGGACTTTCCACTGGATGCAACACACCTTTCCAGACATTTGTTTCACGCTGCAAAACGGTGTTCGCATGGGTCGATGTTGATGCCTTTTCAGTGCTTCTGCTGTTTTTTACTTTCACTTCTTCCACATCGACAAACGGTTCCCCGTGGGGGACTTTTTTCGCCCGGGGAACGTGAAACAAGAAGTCGCTCAGGGTGCAATCGGGTGAAGGGGGAGGCTGGGGCACTGGGGTCACACCCGTCTGGGTTAAACACTGCTGAACACTCAGCACGGTGTGAGCAGGCGTCGATCACCCATCATGAAATGGAGAAGCGCCTTGAAACAGTCTTCAAAAAAAAAAAAATTCAGTGACGCTGAATGCAGCCTCTCACAACAACACCAGCTGGCACACGGACACAGGTGGGTTCGGAGAACACTCACCTAGTCGGGGGAGCCTGTCCTATAAGGGACCTGTCCTCCAGATGGTAATTCTGAGGGTTTTTCTGGGGGGGGCAGTTCTTTCTTTGTACACCGGGAAGGCAGAAGTGATCTTCCACCCTGAATGTTCTCCCCCCCCCCCGTTAAGGGGGGATGGGGGGTCAGCTCATAAGGGGAGTAAGACACTATTGCTTGTGACCTCTGCCAGCTCTGGCAATCCCTCCCTTACGCAGAAAGCCACGGCCGGGGCGTCGTGTCGGCTGCTTCGAAGGGAGAACAAAGTCGCCCCCGCCCCTCCCCCCCCCCCGGAGGTGCTTCAGCACCTGTATCTCCTCTGACGGCACTTGCTCTCCTTGCAGACCTCAGCCCGCCCATCACGAACTTACGGATGGAGCCAGGAAATCGGAGGCTGGCCTGGGACCTCAGTGGAAATGTTTCCAGCATCAAGTGCTACGTCAATGGGGCTTTATCCGGAACGGTAAACCGGCCTCCCCCAACGGGTCTCGCTGCACATTCCCGAGTTTTTCTGTGACGGCTGCGCCCGCCTCTGGCTGCGCAGAGAGGCGACCTCCACGCCAGGGTCCTCGGCTGGTTTGGTCATTGGGGTACCTCCTCTCTCTGCCCTCAGAATATCGCTGCTCATTTACTTTTAGGTCCTTTTCTCCCTGGTTGCTCTCTAAGCCCCTTTTACGCTTCGTTCTCCTTCATTTGTTCTAGTTTCTGTCCTGTTGTTACGGGATTTTACCAGACTTCTGTCAGCCTCTGGTGGTCTGCTCACATTTAAGAGTCGGGGACTAAAGATCTAATTAAGGGGAGGGAGAGCAGATGGGTAGGTGTGAGGTCCGGGGGCTTCCCGCACAGGGTCTCTAAGGGAGCGACTAGGGAAGGATGCTGGTATTAGCATCACTGGGGCTCTCTCTCCTCTGGGGCCGATCCGATTTGCCACAAAAGACACTTCTGGTGTCCTTCATGGACACACTCAGCTGCCTGCACGCTGGGACCTACAGGCAAGAGGACTTGCTGACGAGATCTCCGCGTCCCTGTTTGGCACAAACTCAGGGCATGACGGGCACAGTACTTGGGCTGACAGGTGGCCCCAGGAAAGCAGGAGGGGAAACAGCTGCCTCTCCCACACTTTGCCGGCCTCAACGCTCTTCTCCATACGTGGGTAGCAGCTGCAGGCGTTACCGGATGAAACAAGAGTGAATGTGTGTATTTATAATCTAAGCCGGCAAGATCTCAGAAAGTCGGACGTCTTCCTGTGATTTTTTTTTCTGCATGTCGGTACCAAGTAGGAACACCTCATGACTGCGATCTGTTATGTTTTCCTGTGATCTCCGATTCAGAGGGTTCCCGTGTAACCCCTGGCTCCTCGGCCCGGCCTCCCCAGTTGCCGACTGGCGCCCCCAGCACAGGGGACCTTTCTTACGGCGATGAACTCACACCGGTTACCCACAGTGCACGGTTTCCACCGAAGGTCACTGCTGGTGTCGTGCGTTCTACAGATTTGCACAAATGTGTGGTGGCGTGGATCTCACAAAGTGTTTTCTCTCCCGTTTAAAAAAAAAAAAAGAAATTCTGCATCATGACTATTCCCTTTCGCTCTTCCCGAAGCCCCAGCAAGCCCTAGGAATTCGCAGTTTCCCTCTGTCTGCATGCACCCCTCATCTTCCCAGCATGCAACTGGGATGGAATTGAGCCTGTAGATTAAATTGGGAAGAGCTTTGCAGTTTTCATAAAAAATCTGAATATTGCCCTGGCTGGTGTGGCTCAGTGGATTGAGCGCCAGCCTGAGAACCAAAGAGTTGCTGGTTCGATTCCCAGTCAGGGCATGAGCATGCATTGCTGACCAGGTCCCCAGTAGGGGGCGCGCAAGAGGCAACCACACATTAATGTCTCTCTCCCTCTCTTTCTCCCTCCCTTCCTGGCTCTCTAAAAATAAATAAATAAAGTATTTTTAGGAAATCTAAGTATCCTCAGTATCACACTCAGTATGTTCTCTAAACAATACATCCCTACTTCTGTCTTAGGTGAAAAACAATCGTTATTGCTTACTGCACGCATTTCCCAAATGTGAGGCGTCAAACTACACAGTTCACGCCACCGTGCCCGGCGGGAAGCAGTTTTCCGCGTGGATCAACTACCCCAGGCAAGGTGAGCACAGGCTGTTCTGTTTCCGTTCTCTTTTGCCTTCGACCAGGACTTGCTCCGTGGAGTGTCGAAATCAGCCCTTTGACCTTGGACGGATCTCCAGGGATCGAGGCTGGGGAGAGCGGGGAAAGAAAGAAAGCGACATTCTCTTTTTTTAATGTACTTTATTGATTATGCTATTACTAAAATAAAATCAGGGGGTCCTATTTCCCCCCCTTCATTCCCCTCCACCCTGCACACCCCTTCCCACCCACATTCCCCCCTTTAGTTTATGACCATGTGTCACAAGGTCTTTAGATTCTATATTTCCCATACTATTCTTGCCCTCCCATCTATTTTCTATCTACTGTCTATGCTACTTATTTTCTGTACCTTCTCCCCCCTTCTCCTCCTCCCACTCCCCAGTTGCTAACCCTCCATGTGATCTCCATTTCTGTGGCTCCACTCCTGATCTAGCTGTCCTCTTAGTTTGCTTTTGTTTTAGGTGTGGTTGTTAATAACTGTGAGTTTGCTGTCCTTTCACTGTTCATCTTTTTTATCTTCTTTTTCTTAGGTAAGTCCCTTTAACATTTCATATAATAAGGGCTTGGTGATGATGAACTCCTTGAACTTGACCTTATCTGAGAAGCACTTTATCTGTCCTTCCATTCTAAAGGAAAGCTTTGCTGGATAGAGCAATCTTGGTTGTAGGTCTTTGGATTTCATGACTTGGAATATTTCTTTCCAGCCCCTTCTTGCCTGTAAGGTCTCTTTTGAGAAATCCGCTGACAGTCTGATGGGGACTCCTTTGTAGGTGACTGTCCCCTTATCTCTTGCTGCTTCTAGGATTCTCTCCTTCATTTGAATCTTGGCTAATGTAATGATGATGTGCCTTGGTGTGTTCCTTCTTGGGTCCAACTTCTTTGGGACTCTCTGAGCTTCCTGGATTTCCTGGAAGTCTATTTCCTTTGCCAGATTGGGGAAGTTTTCCTTTATGATTTGTTCAAGTAAGTTTTCCACTTGTGGCTGATCCTCTTCCCCTTCTGGTACCCCTGTAATTCGGATGTTGGAACGTTTAAAGATGTCCTGGAGGTTCCTAAGCCTCTCCTCATTTCTTTGAATTCTTGTTTCTTCATTCTTTTCTTTTTGGTTATTTTTTTCTTCCTTCTGGTCCACTCCCCTGATTTGAGCCCCAGTTTTCTTTCCATCACTATTGGCTCCTGTGCATTTTCCTTCATTTCACTTAGCATAGCCTTCACTTTTTTATCTAATTTGTGACCAAATTCAACCAGTTCTGTGAGCATCCCGATCACCAGTGCTTTGAACTGTGCATCTGATAGGTTGGCTATGTCTCCATCGCTTAGTTGTATTTGCTGTGGAGCTTTGATCTGTTCTTCCCTTTGGGCCTTTTTTGTTTTTGTCTTGTTTGCACCTGTTATGTATGAGGAGCGGAGCCTTAGGGGTTCACCAGGGCGGGGCAACCCAGTTGCTGAGCTGTGACCCTGTGTGTGGGGGCCGGGTCAGAGAGGGAGCAATGGCACTAGTTCCCCGCTCTCTCGGATTTCAGTCCCCTCTGCCGATTCCCACAAGCCGGCACCTTTTCAATCAGTGCTTTTAGGCTTGATTTCCCATCGCTGGGGCCCTGGGTTGCGTGGTCTGTCTCGCTGCCCGTTTTTGCCTGGTTTATCTGTGTACAAACGTGTGACTGTGCTCAGCCCCACTCCGCCTGTGCTCCCAGGTCTGGCAGCCACCACCTCTTCCTGCCGCAACCCCTGTCCGCGGACGCCAACTCCACCCCTCTAACTGGTCTGATTGAATGGTTGTCGGACTTCCAGACAGTTCAATTTTCTGTCTGTTCTGGTTGTGCTTTTGTTTCTAAGTCTCTGTTGCTCTTCATTTTGGTTGTGCGAGGAGGCACAGTGTTGGCCAGAGGTCGAAAGTGACATTCTCGTTCGGGCAAAACGGTGGCCATGGAAAAGGGGGTTGCCGGTGGGCAGGGGTGGGCGCTGGTGGGAATAAGGGGACATTCGAAAGCGGCCATGTGGGGGGTCCCCAGTTGAGAGATCGTCTTATCGTCTGGCTGCGTCTCTGCTGGGAACCTACACAGAATGTCTCTGTATCATTCCTCCCAGCTCTTGGCGGTTTCCCAGCATCTCAAAATCGTGACATTACTCTAAATGGACTTGGCATTGTTTTCTGGTTTTGTTTGTTTGTTTGCTTATCTTCTCTGCGAGCCCAGAAGGGAACCCCAGGGCGGCCGCGGAGCACCTGCAATGTCGGGTTCATGATTTGCATTTCCTGACGTGCAGCTGGGCGGTGGGCCCCGAAGCCCCCCGGGACGTCCAATATGACTTCTACTTAGAGGAGCTCAGGTAGGTGCGCCCTGCGGAACGGCTGGGGTGTCCTGGGTACGAGGGGCCTGGGGGGGCCCTGGGTCCTTCCTCACCACTCCCAATGTCCTGCAGTAACAGCACAACGTGGCCATGCCCACGTTACACCAAAAAAGAGCTGGACACCCACGTCCAGTGTCAGTTTGCTAACGTCTCCGAGCTTCCCAACGACGAAGAGCAGAACCTTCTGTTCCGTCTGCTGGTGCAGGGCCGCAGCAGGCACTCCCGCGTACCCTGCTCTGAGATCGTCAAGTCTCTTTCCGAGATCGGTGAGTGGGGGTCCGGGACGTTCCCGCCCGCCTGGCAGTGAGAGGACCTTTCCACGTGAGAGAGAGGCGGTTGATCCGAGATCCATCGCAGCAGCTGCGGGGGAAGCGCTGACGCGGGCAGGAGCCCACACGGGGGTCCCCGTGAGGGGACAAAGGGGCGGGGCAGGCTGAGCGAGGGAACTTCACAGTCCCAACACGCTTCTGCTCCCCGTCCGTTCACATGTTCCCCCTTCGGGGTGTTTTCTGTCCACCCTCCCCACCCCCGAATCTGCAGGACGCCTGTGTCAGAGCGTCTCCCGGGGAAATATTTTGACGTCTTTCACCCAGTCTGTCTTTTCTTCCTTTCCTGCCACAGAGGAATTCACCGCACCCAACCTGACTGCAGACTGCAACAAGTCTCTTGCTGTCTTGCAGTGGCGAATGTCCAGCCACTTCACAAAAACGTTTGACTATGAACTTAGAATAGAAGAGGTAAACGCACGCTCACCCGGGCGAGTTCCCGCTGTCCTGGCGTGACCCGGGGGCTTCAGGTCAGGGTTCATCTCACACACACACACACACACACACACACCAAGGAAAGGAGCCCCAAAACGATTTCGCTTCTGCCCAAACAAAAGGGATGTTGGCCATTCACACGGCACAGAGATGACCGGAAAAGGCAAGTTCTATGACGGAAGGGTCCTGGTGTGTGTGCCTGTGAAGGGGATCGGGTTTGGGGAGCGCCAGGACGTCCCTGCACACCCGAGCATGTGTTGAGGATGTCTATATATTGATTTACGTATAGAATTACTGGCGCTCCGCCGGTGCTCATTTTGTACTCAGTGATCCCCTGGCATTTGTTATTTTCACGTACGTGTTATATTTGTATTTCTTCTCCACTGACCGTGTCGTACTCAGTTATCTGTTTGAGTTTATTCTTTGTTGAAAGATTTTATTTACTTTTAGACAGAGGGGAAGGGAGGGAGAAAGAAGGAGAGAAACATCCATGTGTGGTTACCTCGCGTGCGCCCCCTACTGGGGACCTGGCCCACAACCCAGGCACGTGCCCTGAACACTACCTCAAACCCAATTTATTATTTTAAGTCAGTTGGTTTTACTACGCATCCTCCACTACTGGTCAGTTTCCACCGAAGCATCCCTTCGGGACGTCTGTGCACTGGTTGACATACGCTGTTATCGACTGTCTGTTAGTGATCGCTCTGTGCTCCGCGTTTCCGGCAACCTGAGCGAGCCAGACCCTCCGCCGGGGCCGGGCTGGACACTCACGGGCGTTCGCTTGTGTCTTACAGGACTCGGGCGCTCCCATCATGCAGAACGTGAGTGACCCCGTGTCCCCAGGTCCCCAGCCCTCCTGCCTGGGGCATCGCAAAATGTAGCCGCCTGTGGGAAGGACTCTCTCCCCTGTGGGTCGCGCCCCCTTAGGGCGGTGGCCCCATGGAGGAAAGAGGACCCTGGTGTCTGAGGCGGAGCTGCCTGGTGCTGCCCACACAGGGCCGCAGTCGCCCCTGAATTCCTCAGGCCAGGCACTGAATGGGGGGGGCACCAAACCGTGAGCTGCAGGCGGCCAATCCGATGGTGCCCTGCTTCCGAATAAGGCCCCACTCACCTGTTTGAGCAGGCGCATCTTTCTCGGTGTGGGTGGGGTGCAGCAGCGAACCCTCTGCGGGCCCACCACGCCACCCCCCTTGGATGGCCCCCCTGTTCTGGGCCTGCCTGGCGGTGGCTGGGTCTTATTTACTTACCTCCCACAGACCGTAAAGAACATTTTGGTGTGGACAACAAGAGCCTGGGCAGACGCAGGAAGGGGGCTGCAGGGCCCCCCCCCCCTTTCCAGGCACAGCAAGTTGGGGAGAACCCTCAGCACCTCTGGAAGGGCCACCCGCCGCCCTCCCCACAGATGACGATGGTCCCGTCTTGTTCACTTTCCTTCCATCGACAGAACCTCTCCCAAAAGTACTGGGTCCTGCCCAACCCCGGGACCTTCACGGTGACCATCCGAGCCCACGGCGGCCAGTGGAGCGCCCGCCAGCGCTTCGGTGAGTGAGGCGCCCCCCCCCCCCCGTGAGCAGTGAGGGTTTCGGGTGCTGGCCCTCCTCCAGGGAGCTGGGAGCCCATGAAACCTCCCCGGAATGTCTGCTACGAAAGCCGGTGGGTGTCGGCCCCCCTGCTCTGTGTCCCCACACAGGAGGGGCCCTCAGGACAACAGGTGACCACCCCATGGGAAGGCAGAGGGTGGAGACTGTCCCGCAAAGAGCCATGGGAGCCGTGGTGTAACAGCTGTCCTCAGCAACAGGGCCCTTGCTTGCTACCCAAAGTCACTGGGGACAGTGGCATTGCCCTGATGACACAGACGCACCCAGGGAGAGGCACATCTCCCTGACCTGTTCTGGAACCATACCCGCTTGCTGCGCCCCGGGATTGTCCCATTTTGCAGGTGGCATGGCAGGAAAGGTGTCTCTTCAGACCAGCACCTGATGAGACCAGGCCCACCCCCAGTTGGGAGGGCAATCTGCTCTACACCACATGTACTGATGCTCATAGTCATCTCACCTTTCAAAGCTACCCTCCTCACCCCGCCCTGGCCTCGTGGCCCAGCGGGTTGGAGTGTCGTTTCCCTACACCAGAAGGTTGTGGGTTCAAGTCCTGGTCAAGGCACACACCCAGGTTGCACATTCAAGCCCAATCGGGGCGCCACGGGAAACCACCCTCACTGTCTCTCATCAACGTTTCTCTGTCCCTCCCTTCTTCTCTTGCCAAGAACATCACTAAACATGTCCTCGGGTGAGGATTTGAAAAACAACAACAAAAAACAACCTTCCCGGTGACACCTAGGCCACTGTGTGACCCAAGGTGTCCCCCCTGTGGCTCAGCTAAGTGATAAAATCCGCCAGCACAAGCCCCGACCCGGCTCCCTAGGGCTGCGGGGACGGACTGCCACACACCAGGTGGCTCAGACGACAAGTGCTGGCTGTGCCCCAGCCCCGGAGGCTGAACACCCCAGATCAGCTCCTTCCGCACCCTGCGTGTGGGTCTGTCCCAGGCCACCCTGCGGCGTCCCGGCTCCGGGCCATCCCTGCGTTACTTGCAACCTGTGTGGCTCGTGGCCCAGGGGTCCCTGGAGGTCTCCTGGCTCTGGGGAGCCTCGCCAACCTGGGGTGCAGCACCCCCACCCAAACCTACTCCTTAGAGAGACCCGTTCCCGAGAGACCCACCGAGAGCTGCGTGTGGACGGACCTGCATGGCCAGCTGGTCTGTGTCCGGGGGATGCTGGGCCAGCAGGGGCGGGTGGAAACGCAGGGCCCCTTTGCCTCCTCTCCATCCTCCCTCTGGGGCTGCGTCCAGGCTTCGGGGACGAGAAGCTGGCCTCACCCCCAGCTGCAGGTGCCTTCAAACCTGGGTACAGCTTCCCTCCTGCTGGCGCTGAGCCCTGCTCTGGTCCTTGCCCGCCCTGAGCTGCGTCCCCTTGCTGGACTCGGTCTCCCCGAACCCCAGGTCCCCCGTCTGCCCAAGCTCTGCTGTCTGTCCCGCTTGGGGGCAACCAGCTTGCTGTCTCCAAAAGTCTCAGTCATCAACATAAGTCTTTCACAGCGAACTGTCTTGAAATAATCAGAATGGATGTGGGAAGTTCACGGTGGGCACAGTATCAAACCGAAGGACTGGGGTGGGGGGGAGAGCACGGGAGGGAGGGACAAAGGTGGCAGTTCCCCTGCAGCGTGTTCTTGCGTCCCCAAGGCCGCCCCTCACCCCACCCCCGCCTGTGTTCCCGCCCCTCTGGCCCTGGCTGGCTCCTCCCACGGGCCGGCTGAGGTATCAGAACGAAGTATCAGGTCTTTGAAAAACACCCTGGCGCCGCACAGGGTCCCTGCAGTGGCCCAGGGTAGAGAGCGATGGTCCCAGTCCCAGGTGTCCCTTGGTAGTGGGGGCATCCGTCTGCAGGGGAGGGTCGCATGGGGTTGGAGGGATTCGTGTGGACCCTGGCGCGCAGGCGCCGCTGTCCCAACTGTGCACGCTGCGTGTGCCAGCCACCTCTCGGGGGTCCCCGGGGAACCGCCGGCGCCTTCCCGAAGCACCCCCATCTGCTCCCCAGTGTGTGACCAGGAGGACGAAGGGCGCCTGTACGTCTGGCTGATCGCACTGACCGCGCTGCTGGTGGTGGGGGCCGCGATTCTTCTGTGCAAAAAGTGAGACGCGCGCGTCTTTCTGGAACACGATGCTCAGAGCGCTTCCCTCTCTCCGCGTTCACTCACTCCCCGCCCCGGGCGCGTGCGCGCCGGCCTGTCCCCGGAGACCAGGCTCTGCAGACGCCCCTACCAGTCTTTCTGAAACGTGGGCCTGGTTTCGGCTGGCCACGGGGAGCTGGTACCCAGTGCAGCGTCCTTCAGGTCCCTTCCTTCCCCGGACCCTTTACACGTGCCCGGGGGGACGCGGGCTGCAGCCAGACGCCCCCCAAACCCTGCTCCTTTAAACCTTGCAGACGCCCCAACCCGTGACGCCCTTCAGACCTGATCCTGGGTCCCCTCCCCCACCCTGCAGGCAGGCCAGTGGCGGCGTTACTGCGCTGCCCACGGTTCCCGGGCACGGGGTCCCTTCGGAGTGCAGAGTGCTCTGCCCAGTGGGGGTCCCTCTCGGTTTCACCCCCTGCCCCAGCCTCAGGAGAGGCTGGTTTGGAAGAGCGGGCAGTCAATGCCCCAGCTTCCTGCGGAAGCTGTTCAAGGGGGAGGTTGCCGCGGTGAGATGCCCCCTGGCGGCTGGCCTTTGTGAAGATGTAGGTCCCAGCTGGGACTGGCGTGCTCCGCCAGGCAGGGTAGGGAAGGTGGGTCCCCATGCCCCCCCTCCGACCCTGACAGGCACCAGTGAGGCCCCGGGCACCACCGCTGCGGCTCAGGGGGCTCTCTCACAGGTACTCGGTGCTGCAGAAGCTCTTTCCTCCCATCCCTCACATGAAGGACCCCACTGGGGACAAGCGTGTGCACGACGAGAACATGGTATGTCCCGGCTTTGGCGGGTGGGTCCGGGGACCAGGTGGCCACAGCCCCCGCAGGGATGCCTGCAGGGGGGGCAGGGCGGGCAGCCGCACACCTAATCTGGGTGGGTTGGGCCCCTGCCGCCGCCCAGGGTGCATTTGCTACCCAGCTGGGGGCCACGTGACCCACGCGGTCCTGCCTGTCCCCGCAGATGGTCTGGCAGCCCAGCCTGCCCCCCCCAGAGGACTGTCCTGTGGCCGAGGTGCAGCTTGTGGAGGGCACGTGAGGCTGGACCGGCTCTCGGCCTGGCCAGGTCCCCACTCGGCCTGGTGGCCTGTGGGCAGCAGACATTTGTCCCGGGCGGGTGGGGAGCAGGGGGCGGAGAAGCCTGAATAAAGTACTTTTCTCCAACCCAGTGTTCTCTCGGCTCACTGGCCCAGCCCCGCACCCCAAGGCCGCCAGAAAGCTGCTGGCCTCCAGAGGTCCCGGTCACCCCTCGCTCCTTCCCGAGTCAAGGGGTGCGCCCTGTGCACTTGAGGTCTTCTCCGTACCTGCGTTCTGGCGGCATCACCTTGGCTCACGTGATAAAGGAGCTCACATACCTGGTGTGGGGTCCCAAGGGCGGCATCTGGACGGCAGGGGACCCTGGGCGAACCCCGCTGCTGACAGAGCCCTCCCTGGACACACAGCTGCAAACCACAACAGGCCTGCAGGGCCTGCCTGACGCGGGGTTCCCTGGTCAGGTGCTCAGGAAGGCACTGCCGGTCTTTAACCCTGTTCACTCACATGCCTCACCTTTCAAGGGCACGGGGGGCAGATGCCCACGGTGTTGGCTTCCAGAAAATGACTCCTTGAAGTCTCGGAACAGAGTGCCCTGGGGCGCCAAGGGCAGATCTGACCTCAACTCGGGAACGGGTCACCACAGGCCCTGACTCACGGACTGGCCCGGTGTCCACCAGGTGGGAATGAAGGCGGCGGGCTGGAGAGAGCGCCCATCCAGAATCCAGCCACTGCCACAGAGGCAGGCGAGGCGGACACAAGGCAGGGACCCAGAGCCCTAACGTGTCCAGCACCAAGGCAA
This sequence comes from Artibeus jamaicensis, assembly GCF_021234435.1. Lineage (NCBI taxonomy): Eukaryota > Metazoa > Chordata > Mammalia > Chiroptera > Phyllostomidae > Artibeus > Artibeus jamaicensis. Next base: position 488,842 of record NW_026521704.1, read on the forward strand.
GGCCTGAGTGGGCCAGAGCCAGTTCTGCTGCTGAGCTGGCAGGACCCCAGGGTCTGGTCCCTTTGGCCTGCAGGAGGCACTTGACCTTGGGGCTGGCACCTGCCAAGGTCTCCGGCACCTGCCAAGGTCTCCGGCCCCAGCAGGCTGCTTCACTGCACAAGGTCACGACCGGCTGGCGCTGGTATACCTGCACTCACTCTGCTGCATGGCCTTGGGCCAACCCAGGGCAGGTGTGGGCGTGGTGTGCAGAAGGATGCCAAACAGGGTTCCCAGGTAGGAACCCACTGGAGGGGAGGGATGTGGGGCTCACGGGAGGAACCCGAGGCAGGCAGGGCCTGTTTCTGGAGGGATTTCCTGAGCAGGGGCACCCAGTGGCCACAGGCTTCTCCCACCTTCACTGGGTCCTCCTCACCACCCAAGGGCAGCTTCGGAGGGCAACCCCTGCCTGACCCCTGGCCCAGAAGGACAGCACTCAAGCTAGTTCTGTGTCTGGTTTTAATTCTTTGCAGCAATGCCCAACATTGGACGTCATCGCAGATGCTCGGCTGTGCAAAAAACGAAGAGTGCTTAGGTACAGATGGGCGACATGATTTCCTTTAAATAAAACGAAGCCCAGCCCTGGTCCCAGGAGCACGCGGGGGCCCCAGCTCTCCGCCTGCGTGGTGCGGGGCCCCGCCCACACGCCCGGAACGCCGGGGTCCCCTCCCCCTCCCCGCCAATGCATGGAATCAGGGAGCGTCCCCAGCCCTGCCTGGGCGCTCCGAGTGCCCCGGCGGGGTGGGGCGGGGACGGTGGATGGTCTGCAGGTCAACGGTCCGTTAACAGGGAAGGGCTGCGTGCGGCTCCTTGTCCCCAGGTGCCTGCGAGGGACGCACTAGAGGACCTTCTTCAGCTCGTCATACAGGACGAGCACAAAGGCGCCGCCCATGCCCCTCAGCACATTGGACCAGGCGCCCTTGAAGAAGGCCTTGCCGCCCTCGTCCTTCAGGATCTTCCGCCAGCAGTCCACCGTGCCCTTGTACATGATGTCGGCTGCAGGCGCATGGGGGGCGGAGGGCAGGCAGCAGGGTGGTCAGGAAGAGAGGCACAAAGCAAACCGAGTGTCAGACTCCGAACCCCGGACGCCACCCTGTGGGCCACGGTGGGGGCCAGGGTGGGTCTGACCACAGAAGACACGCCTGGGACCCCCAGTGCCCCACCGGCCCTGCTTTTGGGGGTGCAACCAAGCAGAAGCCTGCAGATCCAGCCTCCGCCCCCAACAGGACGTGTGGCTGCCTCAGGCAGGGAGGGCTCAGCTGGGGGACCTCCCGGAGGGCCCCGTGTGACCAGGCCTCCCAAGCCCCGCGTAAAGGCCACCCCTGGCCGCTGTGGGCAGCCTCACTCCCCACCCGGAACCGAGCCCCCGTACCTCCTTTGCGCCCCGACTGCATCATCATCCGCCTCCGCACGGTGTCGAAGGGGTAGGAGACCACCCCTGCCACGGCCGTCACACTCTGGGCGATCATCCAGCTCACCACGATGTGCGTGTTCTTGGGGTCGGGCAGCATGCCTGCGGGGTCACACCCCACCGTCAGGCCCCAGCTCCCCCCGTGACCGCCCGAGACCGGAGCTGCGGTCATCAATCGCCCCCTCTCCCCCGAGCCCCAGTGCGGCTCTCAGGACCAGGTGATGCTGGAGAGGTCAGGACAAGCTCAACTAGGGGACCTGGGGTGGGGGACGCCACCTGCAAGGCACAGGGGACAGTCCCAGAGCACAGCTCCAGTCCAGGCAGGAAACAAGCCGCCCATCTGAGGCCGTTTCCTTAAACAACTGCCAGCAGGCCTGAGCCCTGACCGTCCGGGCGGCTGACTTTCAGGGACTGAATCGTGTCCTCCCAAAATTCACTGTGGACTTCCAGACCCCAGGACCCCAACGCCGTGATGGTATTTGCAAACAGGTTGTTAAAGGGATGAGTGAAGGTGAAATGAGGCAAGTTGACCATGATCTAGTCTGAGTAAGGTCCTTACAGGAGAAGATGGGGCCACAGACAGACAAAGGGACCACCATGTGATGGGGGGGGGGGGTCGTCGGCCCTGCCCATCCCTGGGTCTCAGACTCCAGCCTCCGGGACTCAGACCAAGTGCCCTTGTCACAGCCACCCAGCCCAGCACACACCCACCTTTGGCAGTGTCGTAGATGCCGAAGTAGGCGGCCCGGTAGATGATAATGCCCTGGACCGAGACGTTGAAGCCCTGATACAGGCCCCGGATGCCATCCGACTTGCTGATCTTCACCAGGCAGTCACCAAGGCCTTTGAACTCTCGCTCAGTGCCCGTTTTCCCCACGTCAGCTGCCAGACGGGTTCTGGCGAAATCCAGGGGGTACACGAAGCAGAGAGACGTGGCTCCGGCGGCACCACCCGAAGCCAGATTGCCGGCGAAATACCGCCAAAACTGCGTATGCTTGTCCACGCCTCCCAGGAAGATCTGCTTGTACTTATCCTTGAAGGCGAAGTTGAGGGCTTGGGTGGGGAAGTAGCGGATGACGTTGGCCAGGTTGCCCCGCCAGAAGGACAGCATGCCCTGCTCCTTGGGGATGCGCACGATGCAGTCCACGATGCCCTTGTACTGCTTGTCGGCCGCGATCTGCTTGCTGGCATGTTGCACCTGCAGGGTGGGTGCAGAGAGCTCATGAGAGGGCCTTCCCCCAGTGACGAGAAATAACCCAGCCGATGGTATTCTTAGTAAACTAAGTCGTGCACAGGCCCCTCAGCTCTCCTGACAGTTCACATTGGGCCGTCACCGCCGCAACAACGTTGCCAGTGACCTTCGAACAACAAAGTGGCAAGTAACGAGTTACACTTCCAACAGTTTCACAACGCACCGCACTTAACTAACATTGAAAGCTGCACAGGCGACTATAAAAGTGTGGGAAGAATGCAAGTCGGACAAAAGGCACTGGCTGGGCCCCGCCGCCCAGCCACCCACAGGGTATCGTCCACGCAGCCGCCCCGCGCACTTGTCACCCGCCCTGCCCAGAAAACGCGTGCGCGCCACAGCCCCTCCTCTGCGCAGGCGCGCCACTCACGCGAGGCGCCCCCGGAAGTCTCCGGCCCGGACAAAGCAGGGCTGCCTCGCACTTCCGGCGCCCTCCCGCGCGCCGGCCCCGGTAGACGAGACCACGTTGGTCTGCTGCGCCCCCGCCCCCGGCCGCGATCCCCGGCTCCCCGAGTCCGCGCATGCGCACACCGCCCCACCTGCAGCAGCAGCTTGACCCGCTCGATCGGGGCCACGGCCGTCTTGGAGATGGCGGCGGCGATGCCTCCGGCCAGGAAGTCCTTAGCGAAGGAGATGGCCTGTTCCGTCATGGTGGCGCAGCGGGCGGCGCAGAGAGCGCAGAACGGAGTGGAGGCGCGTAAAGCCGGAGGGTAGGCGCCGCTGGCTCAGCGTTGCTGCGGCCGCCGGGACCGAAAGGACGGAGAGTCCAGGGCGCAGCCGCTAAGGCGCCGACGCCCCGCCCAGCGCCTCCGCGCGCCAATCCTATTGGCTGCGTTGCGGGCCGCTGCCCCGCCTCCCCAGGCCGCGGCGGCCCCGCGGGTTGCCCGGGGCCACAATACCCCCTCCCCGCGTCCTAGTGCACCGCACCCATTGGCTGCACCGCATTCCGCCCGCCGCGGCCCGGGGCAGGTCGAGAGCCAGGCCCCGCCTACGCGCTCTGGGTACCTGGGGGTTGACAAGCCGCCGCGACCTTGTCAAGGTCACGTCGGGGCCCGGAAGGGATGCGAGAGGCGGCAGTGGAGCAGCTTAGGGAGAGGCTGGGGGTCGCAAATATCCCACGCGCGAGCTCTGCTCGCCCGAGGCCTGGGAAGACCGTCCGGTTGCGGAGGCCAGAGCTGGAGCCTCCCGACATTGTGCTTTCTGAACCCCGATCTCAGGACCCCCGGAGCCCCATCACACCCAGGTCTCCAGGGCCTGCCCTCCTCCTTCCCCTAGACCCGGGCCTGTCGCGTGTCCATCTGCGTGCCCCTTGTTCACTTGCTTGGAAACACTGGGGGCGTTTTATTGGCGTTGTAACTGATCGGCCCACAAGTCGCCTTTTGTCACTGGATGGATTTGTTTCAGATGTATCACGTGTATCATGTATCAGATGGAGTCACTGCAGCGCCAACGCCAAAAACAGCTACTTCGTAGCGACTCAGAAGCAGGGTCTCTTTCCCTGTTTTCCTTCCCTTCCTTTTTTTTGGGGAGGGGGGGTCGTTTTGTGTTTGTTTGTGTCCCACCAGCAGGTGAAATCTGCAGACCCTGGGTGGATGATGGGTGACGCTGATAAGCGCCAGAGGTGCCCTGGGCACCCAGGCCGGCGGTCGCCACCGCCGGTGTCCTGGGACAGCCCAGCTACGTCTTGCCAAGACCTCAGGGAGCAACAGGCGGGGGCGGGGCCTGAGGCTGGCAGGTGCAGCAGCTGGTCCGTCGGGAGAAGTGGAAGGGCAGAGGAGGAGCCCTGGCAGCAGGGCAGTGGGCCGGCCTTGGAGGTGCTGGCACATTGCTGAGGCTTACCTGGAAGGGGTGGGGAATGTGCCCTGGGCGTCTGGTCCGGGAAGGTGCAGTGGCCACGGGGTTCAAGGGCAGCGGACAGGAAGGTCCGGACTGCCCAGCGGGAAAGGAATTTGCCCTGCGGGCTGGGCTTCTGGACTGTGGCCCAGGGAAGCATCCATCTGCTTGCCATTGGTTTTATCCCAGGACCAGCCCTTTTGGGTGTGGAGGAGGCGGGCAGGCAGAGGACTCTGGGGATGGTGTTCACTCCCCACGTGGCCAGCAGGGGCAGCAAGCAGCGCAAGCTGCTCATTCAGGATCATGTCCGTTGGCGTCTGCTCAGACCTGTAGCTGGATGCTCCTGCTTCACTGGCTTTGGGAGCTGTGTGGGCAGGTTAACCTCTGTGTGATCCATCCATCCCCTTCCCCAGGCGCCTGTGTGGCCAGGCCCACCCCACCGCTCAGCACCCTAGGGTCCCCGGACACGGAAGCCTGACAACAGATGCTTCCAGAATGCGGGAACGGATGAAGAATTGTGGCCTCCCCCTTTCTTGCTAAAGGTGCAGAACACAGAACCTTAGAAAGCATTGTGCGAGGGCGGCGAGCACACCCCTCTGAGAGAGGAGGGTGCAGGTGCACTGCACAGCGGACTTGGGAAAGGAAGGCAAGGGGGGCGGTGTTGCACTGCGTCCACAAGGGGGCAGCGCTCACACATCAGGCGGGAGGCGGGGGACAGGCTCCTATTCCTCAGCACTATCCCCAGGTTTAATGACAACTCACGGGGTCAGCGATCGGCCCATGCTGGGCCTCCAGGTGACTCAGTCTGTGTGGCCTGAGTATTGGAGAGAGACCTCTGAAATATATATAGGCTCGTTTTCCAAAACAAGTGTGGGGGGCAAGTTTTAAAGACATAAGGTGTCAGGGGAAGACTTGGAACGAGTCGTAAAGGGGAACCTGACAGGGAAGAGGAAGGACTGAGGCCCTGTGCACTCAGATCCTGTTGCTGCAAGCTGCTGCCCTGAGCTGTTCCCCACAACCACCCCCTTAGGGCAGACTTTACCCCATGACAACCCACCCAGACAGTCCTGTGTCCAGGGGCCCTCACACACCCCTGAATGAGCAAAGGAATGAGGGACCTGCACCCGAGGGCGGGCTCAGGTCACCCCCACCTCGGGGAGATCCCCGCCCATGCCTGCAGAGGAAAACCCTTTATGAGAGAGACATGGGTGCGTGCCCACCCCCCTCCTTTCCCAGACTCTCTGAAGGCCATTGTGTTCCCACAGTGTCCCTAATAATCAGACACTCAGGCTGGGAGTCTTCTCACCGTGTTCATTCTTTCTAGGAACATTTCCAGCAGCAATAAGGGGACAGCACTTGGTGTCAGGGGACTGGGACCCTTCCTCAGTTCCCACAAGGGTCACCTGGCTGTCACCCTGGCAGCCGGGGGTCTCCCGTGGGTGGGTCCTGGGCTCAGGGCACAGGGGAGAGTGCAGGACCAAGGTGTCCACCCAGGACTGTGCACGGGTGCGTGGCTGTGATTATCTGCACTGTGTAAATCGTGCAGGTGTGTGTGTCTTGTAAATCGACATCCGGATTGTGTATAAAATCCATCTCAGGCAGAAACCACGTGTCCACAAGTTGTGCATCTAACACTGTGCTGATGGGGGCTGTGGCGGAGCTGGAACGTACACATGGGAATGACACGGCCTGTGCCCTGGTGACTGCCTCTGCTGAAGTGTGAAGGGACCCAGTGAGCACTGCCCTGTCCAGCGCAGCCCCACCACCCCGCTCCTAGAGCCGGGGCTGACCACGTTCTTTCACCTGCGGGGTGACGCCGGCCCCCTGCAGCCAACTTTCCACCTGACGGGACACATTTGGGGACTGTGGGCTGCTGTCTCCCGAGGGAGTGACCCTGTGACCTGTATGCAGGTGGCTGTCAGGCTCTGGTGGCCAGGATGGCGTCCACAGTGCTCCCGAGGTACGCAGCCTGCACGTCGGTGAAGCCGTGAGCCTGCAGCAGGCTGCGGTACTCGCTCAGGGTGCGCTCCCTGCTCAGGCACAGCACCATCATGGTCAGCGACTGCAGCACGGGGATCAGAGACTGGCACTTCTCGTCCAGCAGCAGCTCCACCACCAGCAGGCCGCCCCCTGTGTACATGAGAGTGGACTCTGGGTTCTGCCCCGGGAAGTGGGGGAAGGGGCCTGAGGGACGCCAGCCCTCATGGTACAGGCTGCAGACAGACACCAGCAGGCTGGGGAGTCAGACAGGGAGACAGAGGGAAGACAGAGACACACGCAGACACGGGACAACAGCGGGGGAGGCAAGGACACAGGAGACAGAGAGGACAGACGTGCACGTAGGCAGACACACGGGGACAGACAGCGAGATGGGGGGGAGGCTGGGGAGGGAGGGACGGGGCAGGGCAGGTGCGGGAGGGGTCTTGTGGGGCAGGAGGCCCCAGGCTTTGTCACTGCCCTGCGGGGCCGGGACCATGACACTCGGGGAAACAAGCTCGGACACAGCTGTCCCAGCGTGCAGTCACTTGTCTCCACATCCTCGAATCAAGAGTGTCCTCTGAGGACACTAAACTGAGCACCACAGTGGGGCTGGCGGCCACTTACCAAGACAAAGTTCATTTCTCGTTTCTTAGAAATGAAAGCTACTGACTTTTGGAACACAAACAAACGAGAAGAGTAAGTGCCCTGGCCTCTGTGACCGAGGGCACTTCCTGCTGGCCTGCACAGGGAGACGTCCCTGGTTCTGTGCCCAGTCTCGGCTCCTGACTGGGCTGGGGAACAGGTCTCCAGGGGGGGGGGGGGCGGCGAGGCAGCCAATCCTGGTCTCACATCCCCGTGTCTCTCCCTCCCTCCCCCTGTCTCTAAATGTCCATGAAGAAACCTTGTAAACAGTGAAAACAAATATTTAGACGAGGACGTGGCGGACGCGGCCTCACCTGGTTTGCAGCTGCGGGAGATCCGGCTGAGCAGCTGGTGCACCTTCTCGTCCGGCCAGTTGTGCAGAACTTTGGAGAGGATGTAGAGGTCGGCCTCCGGGAGAGGGTCTCGGAAGAAGTCCCCTGGTGGAACACAAAAGGGGATCGTTCCGTCAGAGACCCCGGAACTGGCTCTCCCCAGGCAGAAGCGGGCGGCACCGCCTCTGAACTGAAAGGGCAAGGCGGGCCGCTTGTAGTGGGGTGAGTGTCCCCCAGCACACGCTCCATGTCCTAATGCCAGAAACCGTGGCCATATGGAAACTGTAGCCACATGGAAACATATGGAGCCATATGGTCTGGCAGGTGGGATGAGGGAAGGATCAGAGAGGAGGTGGTCCTGGGTCACGTGGCCCTGCGTCCAGTGACAGTGTCCTGAGAAGGGACAGAAGAGGAGACGCAGTGTCAGAGGTCAGCCCGGGGCAGCCCAGATGCCAAGGCACAGACGCACTCACCTGGCATGAAGCTGACCCGCCCCGTCTGCGGTCCGTCCGGTCGGAAATGCGCGGCGTCCTCAATGACCTCTGGCAGGTCCAACACGGCCACCTTCAGCCCCGGGTACTGTCTGGCCAGCTCGTAGGCCAGGGCGCCTGTGCAGCCTGCAGGGGAGAGCACGCCCTTGACCACCTGACCTTCCTGGCACCGAGGGATGCCTGGGTGAGTTTCCAGGTTGGACCGAGGCCAAATCGAGCAACGTTCTGGAACACGCACTGAAGCCAGAGACGTGCAGTAAAGCCAGCTGCGGTGCAGACCTGGCCCGTGCCTTGTGTGGGCCTCGGGGCTTTCCAAGGTCAAGACCGTGTAGGTGAGCAGGAGAGTGAGGCGTGGTCATAGTGTGAGAAGAGAATCTCAGGGCAAAGTTCTGGAGGTCTGGTAACCACCCAAACTTTTTCTTGTTTGTGAACACAGACGTGATGGCTGCTGCTTCAGCAGCCAGTCTGGGCCACGAGGAGGAAGGGTGTGCAGGGAGAATGGGGACAAGCAAGCTGGCAGCTCAGGAGTCCTTGGGGTGTTTTCAAGAGAGAACCCCATGTTGCGGTCTCATGAGCACATCAGCCACCCGCCGTGTGACCCAGGGAAAGATGTGCACACAGCCAGGGACACAGAGTGTCGGGGGGGGGGGTGTTGTGGTGGGGAGTGTGCGCACCTCCCAGGTCGCAGGCAGAGGTGAACCGAGACAGGTCGAAGGCCGTGGCCACCTGGCGAACCGCCACCTTCGTGTGGCCGTGCATGGCCGCCATGAACTGCAGCTTCCTCTCCTGGGTCTGGTAGAACAATCCCTGAGGCAGAGCAGGGCGTGAGCATGCAGGCCAAGGCCGGGGGCCCTGCACGCCGGCGGCACCCCCAGCGCGCAGTGCCTCCCCGTGCCTGTCCGTCTGTCTTGTGACTGTGGGTCCCTGTCCAGGCCTTGTTGCTCTCTGCCTTCTGCCTCGCTCTGTGTGCCCTTCTCCCCCGCGCCGTCCCTCCCACAGCGGACGCCATCAGGACTGGTGACGTTCGAAGGCCCACGCTCAGTGGCTGCCGAGTTTCGTGCAGCAATAGGATGGACACGGATCCCGCCCCCTCAGATCCTTTCCCCAAACCCATGCGTGGAAGGAACATCTCTGGGAGGTCACCTCGTAGGCTTCTTCCGCGGCTGTTCCCAGAACCCTCTGAAACTGGACAGCACCCTCCTGGACAGCGAAGTCCAGGTAGGAGTAGAAGGGCCAGGTGACATCCCTTTGGAGCAGGACGAAGCTGTGGAGGGAGTACTCGCCGTCGGACAGCAGGTACAGGCTGGCCAGCTGCGTGTTGCTGTAACCTGAAGTGACAGGTGAGGTCCTCACAGTGACGATGCAGCTGTCCCTCCCCAATGGGACCACAGCTGAGTGCCACAGGGAATGACCACAAACGCCACCCGCCAGACGACTGCTCACCACGCGCTGGCAGGCGGCTGCAGAGGGAGCCGGCCACGGGGGCGCAAGCAGGTGCCGATGGGGGGGGGTTCCCCCAAGGGCCCCGGGAAGGGCACTGAGCCTGCTGCACTCCTTCCTTCAGTCTGCTGTCTGTCCCTCCGTCCCTCCATCCATGCATCTGTCCGTCTATCATCCATCAGCCCATCCATCCATCTGTCCATCTATTCATCTATCTTCCCATCCATCCATCCATGTACG